>NC_090186.1:25110149-25470149 GCF_024679245.1 Pseudorasbora parva | reverse complement strand
CTGTTTCAAAAAGATCAACTATATGAACATATTGTAACAAATTAAGAAAGAGTATAAAGGTTTCATTTTGAATTAGGTTTATTTTCAAATAAAATACGAAACATTACATGTTAAGCAATCGGACATTTCATACATAGCAATGAGAGAGAGAGAGAGAGAGAGAGAGAGAGAGAGAGAGAGAGAGAGAGAGAGAGAGAGAGAGAGAGAGAGAGAGAGAGAGAGAGAGAGAGAGAGACCAGAAGCGCATGTCATCTGCAGTGATTTAAACAAACCTGATTTTTACAAAGTAACAAAGCCGACTCAACGGTGAAATTTCCCTTCGTCTGATCAAGTGGTCCTGAACATTTCACAATTTTCAAAAGAACTGTTGAACTGTTGAGAACCACTCGGCCAAAGAGGAAGCCACAGGTTACCGAAGAAACCCGTAGTGAACGCCATAGATCCAGGATCTTCCAGACCTGCTTGGAAAAACAAACATTTGAAACTAAGATGCTCCGTTTGTAAGAGATGTTTTTCGCACAGACGAACTGTACATCTCTTTCTGAACGCACTTTGCTTTTATAGAGAGCAAAAGGATGTGGTCTCATACTCAGGGCGCATGGAATGATGATCCTGCCGGTTGGACTCGTCAGAGAGGTTCTTACCGTGCGTGGGTTAGTTTTCCCTAAACCTGCCTGCTAGACCGGTTATGAGCACACCTTTCTTTATGAGAAACCCCCACTTTTTGCAGTTTTCGAGTTTATGCAAACAATTCAATTCACCAATTTACTAATCTGAGAGTTCTCCTGTGCATCCTCATAAATAAATGATTTACTTAGCTCATTTAATGATGATTGATGAGTTTTAAAAAATTCATACATCAGTTTACATTGTTTTCAACCAAACTTTTCAATCAGCAGTCAGCGGAGAAGAGATTTAAGCAACCACTGTAACATGAAGAAAATCTTAATATATGCATATATAGGCTATATAGCATTAATGCATTTTTAAACCATTTGTTGTTCTGCGTTTATTCAATTCAAAATTAATTGATAGTGCAAATCATAGCAAAACAGTATAACATATAGGCTATGCATTGTTAAACCCTTTGACCATTGGTTAAAATAAATCATGAAACCCTAACCTTTCATTTGAGGGTTCATTAAGAAATAAAATTAAAAAAAAATCTCTAATACACACTGAATCAATTAAACTCTTTTATTCAATCATTTTTGCAACCTCCTAATGCTGGATGAGTTTGGAGATCAGCAGGCACTCAGAATATTGATAGACTTTACTGTTCAGTTTTCTATTGGGTTCAGGTCAGAGGACTGAATGGCAACCCAATGGCCAGGGCAGAACCTTAATCTTGTGCTCCGTGCCCTTTTGTGTTGATTTTGATGTTTGTTTTGGATCATTATAAGATTTCTAGAAGCTATCATATTTTTCTTATTAACTATTTTCTCCAATTCCCAAGCTGTGATCCTTGGAGAGTCTTTGGTCACTTAAACTTTCCTAAGACAATATAGACACACGTCCTCTTCCATGCAGATCCGTAACATTTCCTGTTGTAATAAGTTCCCGATTGGAACTTGTTAAGTATTGCCCTGATGGTGGAAATGGACATTTTCAATGCTTTAGCTATTTTCCCACTTTCTATTTTGTGAAGCTCAACAATCATTTGCTTCACATCAGAACTATATTCTTTGGTTTTATTTGTTTTGATGGATTGTAAAACTGGAAGCCATGTCTGGGCAATTTCATGTTCCTAGTCACCCTGGTGTGCTAAAACAATTAAATATCAAGGCGAATATATTTCAGAGATATTTTATATAGAGGGATAAATATTTTAGGACTTCTAGCGGTTCAAATTGTGGCCAAGAAAAACATTTATTTCATAATGTGATCATATTCATTAGTTTTACTTTAATAAAATGTTAGATTTTTCTGATTTTGTTTACAAAAGTTCAAAAATATAAACAATGCAGATTTATATTCACCGCTGCCTTTGATACTATTTACCAACACTGTAAAAGTAACCTGGTTGCCTTAAAATTTTGTGTTCATTGAAATAATAAATTTGAGTTGATACAATGAAGGAAATTGGTTTAATAAATAGAAACTCAAAATATTATTGTATCTGAACCACATAAAAAAATGATAAATCATGAAAATAGCATTATTTGTTTCTCTGCGTCATCAGAAATAAAACACACACAATTACCCAATATACTTACAAAATCGTAATATTTTATTAATAATATTTTAATAAAGGTTGTCGAATCTCAAAACATTTTCATTGTATTAACTCAAAATGTTAATTTCAATGAACTCAAAATTTTAAGGCAACCAGGTAACTAAATACTTTTTTTACAGTGAAGGATTACACACTGAATAAATTAAACTCTTTTATTCAATCATTTGTGCAACCTCCTAATGCTCCTAATTGATACACTTTACTTTTATATATATATATATATATATATATATATATATATATATATATATATATATATATATATATATATATATATATATATATATATATATATATATATATATATATATATATATATATATATATATATACTATAAACATTTCAACAATATTGGCATAAATATATGAATTCACAATCTGAAATATGAATAAACAAGGAGTTATATGAAGCTCATTGCACAATTACAATGATGACATCTTAAATATGAACTAAAGTCTTAGAAGAAATTGACTATAATCGAATAAAATAATTGAATAAAAAAAACTATAATCTATCAAATCTGAACCTAAAAACTTGCAAGTAACTGAAACTTATGATAATGTCCTACTCTTAGAAAAAAAGGTGGTTAGGGGTTTTTAAAGACTTGAATTTCAAAAAGGTTCTATTTAAGGAGAAATGGCATAAATGATTGCATAAAACATATGAGGACTTATGATTGTTGCTTTGACAATGTGTTAGTTCACACTCTTGCTTAACATTACCAGATGATAAAATAGTATGATTAAAATATATAACTGAGAGAACACATTTAGATCTATGCATTTTGACAATATAATATGGTAGTGATAAAAACATTTACAACAGCATTGGAACACATTGCAGTTTGCTTGACAAATGCATACTGTGAATAAGGAGAAAAACTATGAGAGCACCAACAAACGTTTTTCCTATTGATACAGATCAATAGACTTAAAATAGCATTTGCCTTAATGTTTAAGACTAAAAATTTAAAGCTGATGTCACTTTATTTTTTAAGAAAGGATTTGCTATGGATTCAAAAGACATATGAATGTCATTCTACAGGATATACTTGTAGAGATGACATCTTATGCAAAGTCTAATCAGAGGCTGTTGTCGACACGGCAGACCTGTTCTTTGAGGTCAAGTGAAACTAGCCTAACTGCTAGCATTCTTCTGCGTTCACAAGAATAGAAGTGATGGAGGCCATAAGGCATTTTTAAATCATACTATAAACTTTTAACAATATAAGTAAATACATATGAATTCACAACCTGAACCATAATAAACAAGGAGTTCTTATGAAGTTAGGTGCAAAATTACAATGATTAAATCTTAAATATAAGCCAAAGTTTTAGAAGAAATTAAGGGGGGGAAAAAACCCACTAAAATCTATAAAATCTGAACATAAAACCTTGCAAGCAACTACAACTCTCACTCTTAGATAAAAGTGGTTAGGGTTTTTAAATTTTAAAGAAGACTTGAATTTCAAAAAGGCTCTATTTAAAGCAGCACTAGGTAACTTTTCAACCTTCATAATATATTTTTTAAGACTCTTGTGATGATAAATTGACTTACAATAGGTTGAATGACACGTCTGCCATAGCTTGATGGGGTCTGTATCGTTTTTTAATCGTACTTTTAAACTTTTTTAGTTTTAAAGAACTACAAAATTCGACTGCTTTACGGCATATACGTCACTTCCACCAACACCCACACTTCCTTAAATTCGGACGTGCGAGCCCAACTTTGTTCGTCGGATAATATAGTCATGTCCAAAGCAGCAGAGACAAATAAGAAAGAAAAGGTTTTGTTGGAGGACAATAAGAGGAAAGGAAAAAGTGATGGGATTAAAGGCAGGACGAGGATCAACATGTGACCAGCGTTTGCTCGTCGGCGTGAGCTGAAGGAGGCGTGCCTGACCGATGCTGTCATGCTTGTTACGGTGAGCTACCACTCAAACATTGAACTGAAGTATCATATAGATTCTGTAAAACGGTAACCAATAGACTACTATAATGACGCTGGCTTGTAAACGTGAGCATCGTGATTATTTGGCGTTTGAAAAAAATAAAACCCATGAAATTATATTCATATGACATGCTGAAACATATGCCACTGACTGTAACGTTACCTGGGATGAAGACATTTCACACGCGACGCCAGAAGAACTCTGAACTCCTCTTGCAGCGTTCAACGACCCGCGGCGCCACTTTTATGAAGTTATTTGGCCTGCACCGCACCACTGTATATATTTTTACAACACGCCGCGCACCCGCGACCATTAAATAGACATACGGGGTCCGCAGGTTATGAGACGACCCACGCATCACTAGTTCAGGGCTATCAGGGTTGTCATGTCAACAAATGCACGTGCGATGGCATCCCCTGTTGTAGGATGACAGCTCTTACGACAGTAGTTGAGGACATTATTTTTTCCAAACTGTAGGGGGACCCCGAGAGCAAAAGTAGCCAAGTGCGGCTTTAAGAAGGACTTAATTTTTCGCATAAAACTTTTATGTTTGATGGTTTATTTCATTCATTATAAGACTTTATAAATTCATACTCAGAAAGGTCACCATTGGCCACAATTTTAATTCCTCTCTCAAGACCCATAAAAGGGTCTAAAGACGTTAAAAAGTCTATCTTACTGCACTCTTAGGAAAGGGTAAATTGGGTTTCTTTACTCACCTAAAGGATTATTAGGAACACCTCTTCAATTTCTCATTAATGCAATTATTTAATCAACCAATCACATGGCAGTTGCTTTAATGTATTTAGGGGTGTGGTCCTGGACAAGACAATCTCCTGAACTCCAAACTGAATGTCAGAATGGGATGTGCTACAACAGCAGAAGACCCCACCGGGTACCACTCATCTCCACTACAAATAGGAAAAAGAGGCTACAATTTGCACAAGCTCACCAAAATTGGACAGCTGAAGATTGGAAAATTGTTGCCTGGTCTGATGAGTCTGTTCAAACATTTAGACGGTAGAGTCAGAATTTGGCATAAACATAATGAGAACATGGATCCATCATAACTTGTTACCCCTGTGCAGGCTGGTGGTGGTGGTGTAATGGTGTGGGGGATGTTTTCTTGGCACACTTTAGTGCCAATTGGACATCGTTTAAATGCCACAGCCTACCTGAGCATTGTTTCTGACCATGTCCATCCCTTTATGACCACCATGTACCCATCCTCTGATGGCTACTTCCAGCATGATAATGCACCATGTCACAAAGCTGGAATAGTTTCAAATTGATTTCTTGAACATGACAATGAGTTCACTGTACTAAAATTTTTCCTACAGTCACCAGATCTCAACCCAATAGACAATCTTTGGGATATGGTGGAACGGGAGCTTCGTGCCCTGGATGTGCATCCTACAAATCTCCATCAACTGCAAGATGCTATCCTATCAATATGGGCCAACATTTCTAAAGAATGCTTTCAGCACCTTGATGAATCAATGTCACGTAGAATTAAGGCAGTTATGAAGGCGAAAGGGGGTCAAGCACAGTATTAGTATTGTGTTCCTATCATTTAAGTTAGTGTATATAGAACCATAGGATTCTTTACACAACTCCAAAGAACCTTTTTATGCTAAAAAGGTTCTATAATGACACGAAAGAACCCTTTTGGCACTTAAAAACCCCTTTGAGAAAAGAACCCTTTTGGCCACTGGTTGGGGGTGGAACTAGAGTTCGCGGGGGCACTGTGGTGCGATCGAAAAGGGCACTTTCAATTTAAGGGGCAGGGGCTCAAGAACCCAAAAATTATATGATGGGTAAGTAATTAATGACACAATATTTTGGTTTTAGGGTGAACCAACCCTTTAAAGGGACGGTTCTCCCAAAAAATTATATTACCCCATGATTTACTAACCCTCAAGTCATGGTGTATATAACATTCTTTTTTCAGATGAATACAATTGGATTTATATTAAAACATTTCCAAGCTTTATTCAATTTACGATATAATGCCTCTCACAGTTTAAAACGCTTACATCATGCCAGTTACACTGTTTTTGTAAATTGAATACGGAAGCCTGGCGGAAGCTAGATATTTAACTATATAATGTTTAAAATATGGATATTTTTCTCACGAAAAGCCATCAATTTGCTTCAAAAGGCTTCTATTAACCCTGTGTGGATTATTTTTATAATGAATGGAGGCACTTTTGGTCTTCAAATTTTAGGCTGTCATCAAAATGGTTGGATTAGCCAGGATATTTTTTTATATAACTCTGATTGTGTTCGTCTGAAAGAAGAATATCATATACAATGTCTTAGGGTGAGTAAATCATGGGGTAATTTTCATTTTTTTTTTTTTTTTTTTTTTTTTTTTGGTGAACTATCCCTTTAAGGTTCTAAATAGAGCCTTTTTTTCAAAGAGCATGTTTTGGCTAAACTTGCTTGTGCAGTAGAGCTAGTTCCGGTGGTAGCATCAAATCCCATTTCTTTGTTTATTTGTTTTTTGAAAGCTCACAGGAGAGAGGTGTTTGCAGGTTAAGTAAATGTATGTAATGTGTGATATCTTCAATCTCCTATAAGATTAACCCACATAATAAAACTAGTTCAATGAAACTTTTCTCCATAGCCATATAAGGTCACCTTTACTCCGGAGTGTCCTGATAGATCCAGGCTGACCTGCTATTCAAATCTGCCATACATTGATTTTGTTTTCAACAGAGAATTGAATGCTATAAATTGCAGGATACAATCACAACATAAATAAATATAGGTTTCTTGGGCTGCTAAGCAACCATATAATATCAGGAAACAGCAAACTAGAAAAAAAACAGATATCAGATGACACAAATGTTATATCTATGAAGTCATCAAGGCCAGCAGAGAAATGGGAGGAAGATGGGTGGAATGCTGTCTGTACTGAACTGAACAATCGCTCCTCCACATTCTTCTAACTTGAGAAGATCTGTGACATTTTTAGCCTCTGAGACAGATCTATATCCAAACAGCTCTCTCATGTCTAAACTAAAGGTCCAGTTTGTTACCGACAACAAAATTTTCTTCGAAAACTGTCAACCTTGTCGCAAGTTTGATATCAGAGCTTGGCTAAGGCAAAATAAAAAAATAAAAAAGTAATGGCTCCTTTCTTTATAAAGTTTTCACCTGTTTTGTAATATGATTTATTTTATTTTATTTGAAAATGGCACATGTACACAATGCATTACTATTCTTTACAATTTTGCTGAATACTCAGGATTTTTTAAGAATCAAAGGTCATGTTAAAATGGTCTGTTAATTGTTTTTTTTTTTTTACATTTTATAAAATGAGATCCATTTTAATGTCACATACGATGTTATAATGTACAGAATAACTCAAATGTAGTAAATATGCACTTTGTAGTATATATCATACATATACTCACTTAAATGATTCTTAGAAACACCATACTAATACTGTGCTTTACCCCCTTTCGCCTTCAGAACTGCCTAATTATACATGGCATTGATTCAACAAGGTGCTGAAAGCATTCTTTAGAAATGTTGGCTCATATTGATAGGATAGCATCTTGCAGTTGATGGAGATTTGTGGGATGCACATCCAGGGCACGAAGCTCCCGTTCCACCACATCCCAAAGATGCTCTATTGGGTTGAGATCTGGTGACTGTGACAGTTTGGGGGGCCATTTTAGTACAGTGAACTCATTGTCATGTTCACGAAATCAATTTGAAATGATTCAAGCTTTGTGACATGGTGCATTATCATGCTGGAAGTAGCCATCAGAGGATTGGTACATGGTGGTCATAAAGTGATGTACATAGTCAGAAACAATTCTCAGGTAGGCTGTGGCATTTAAACAATGCCCAATTAACACTAAGGGGCCTAAAGTGTGCCAAGAAAACATCCCCCACACCATTACACCACCACCACCAGTCTGCACAGTGGTAACAAGGCATGACAGATCCATGTTCTCATTCATGCCATGTTCAGTTTATGCCAAATTCTGACTCTACCATTTGAATGTCTCAACAGACTCATCAGACCAGGCAACATTTTTCCAATCTTCAGCTGTCCAATTTTGGAGAGCTTGTGCAAATTGTAGCCTCTTTTTTTGTAGTGGAGATAAGTGGAACTGTTGGGGTCTTCTGCTGTTGTAGCCCATCCGTCTCAAGGTTGTGCATGTTTCCCTTTTCACACCATTGTTTGTAAACCCTAAAAATGGTTGTGTGTGAAAACTGAGCAGATTGTGAAATACTCAGACCGGCCCGTCTGGCACCAACAACCATGCCACACTCAGGACCACACCCCTAAATACAACTGCCATATGATTTTTTGATTAGATAATTGCATTAATGAGAAATTGAAGAGGTGTTCCTAATAATCCTTTAGGTGAGTGTATAATTCTCAAACTTTTTGACTAAAAGGCCCCACATTGTCCAACACAATATTCATATTTCCTTTGTATTTATGCTGTAATCATATGACAAAGCTGCATGTTTTACAAGTTTGTTATTTACAGAAACGGGGAGTGTTGATATATTACTTAACTAAAATTAATTTTAGTTTAAAATTTAAAGAACTGTATGTTCAAAAGAAAAAAATGACTAAGGTGGGGGAAAAATATGATGTTTTGTTTACATCTTGATATGTTTTTCAGCATTTCAATTAAATTGGATAATTTTAATATGTTAAAAATAATATTTCTATTAACTGTATTCACAGTAATATATTCATTTAAATAATTTATGTAATCATCTGCCCCCTTAGGAAATTAGTGTATTATATATTATATTATGTATTACGTATTATAGTTTCTTTACAGCTTAAGCTTGCCAACTACTTTGCTGCATGCATAACACGTTTTTTAAAAGTTTTCGCGGATCTGTGTGAACATGGATCTGTGCATAATTTTTTATTTTTTTTTTAAACATTTCCATCTTTAGTACATTGTTGTTTTGTCAATGCACTCCAAATAGTGTCCAGGATCTGAGAATCCTACTGTCCGTTTAAATTTCTGCCTCAAATAAAAGTTTTAAAAAGTTGTCTTTTCACATTAGCTACAGTATTATTTGCAAATGAAAAATAGGTTTCTACAATAGCATATAATAGGAAAATATATGATTCTAAATCATTTAGATGACTGCTAAATGAATAAGACGGGGCTTAGATTAAGCCAGGACTAAGCCTTAGTTCAATTGATTGAATGGGCCTTAGAAAAAAACATTAATGGTGTGCATCTTGAAACAAAACAATGGAAGTGACATATTTTTAAGATTTGTCAGTGCAAGCTGCTTTCAGTCAAAACAGCTCAAAAATGCATTTTAGTCTGGGACTAACCTAAGCCTTGTCTGCGAGATCAGGGGTAATTATAATTTGGAGTGTTAAATAAAGCAGTTTGTGTTATTTTTGAGATGTGTCAATAGGGCTGTTTTAAATAAGCAACATATGGCCAACATGGTGCTCGCAGCAGTCATATGACATCCAGCTCCACCTCTCCGGATATCTCTAATGGGTGGAGGCCTGGAGGGATAGAGTAATGTGTAGGGTTAGGGTGTGGTTGGATATTCTAGCTCCACCCATTAGGCCCAAATTACAATCCGAGTGGGGGAGCTGCTTCGTACCTCGCTTAATACATCCTTTTGACAGATGAGTACTTTTGACAGATGCTAGATCTTCAAATCCTGATAACTGATCTCTGGCTAATTTGGTTCTTCAAACGAGTTTTTGGGTTGGATTAAAATGTCTGGATTCATTTATCTAAGACCCTGTCCCAAATGGTCCACTTTCGGTCTTGTGGACTTGCAATGGCCATTGCTTGCGTGTGTCCGTTAAGTCCACAAGACCGTAGGGGGCCCCATTCGTCATTTAAGCTTAAATCAGCACTAGGTAACTTTTTAACCTTCATAATATATTTTCAAGACTCTTGTGATGATACATCGACTTACAATCGGTTGAATGACGTCTGCCATAGCCTGGCGGGATCTGTAATGTTTTTAATCGTACTTTTAAACTTCAGGTTTTGGGTAGTAACTCGAGAACAAAAAGAACTACAAAATTTGACTGCTTTACGGCATATACGTCACTTCCACCACCCCCACTTCCTTAAATTCGGACGTGCAAGCCAAACTACCATTTGTTTGTCTAGTAAAGTAGCAGTAGCTGAGACAGATTTTAAGTATCACCTCAAGATGCAATATCCTGTTTACATAATAAGCCTGCTCCCGAGCAGGTTTAAGCTAATGGACTTGTTGCTATGACATCAAGTCCAAGATAAGCGTGGAAGAACCAAACAATCCGAGATAATGCCAAATCGTCAACAATCAAATCCAGCTAACTGAGTTAGCGACGTACGAAGAACGGGCCCCTGGGGCCCGTATCGTTTAATCCTGATAACTGATCTCTGGCAAATTTGGTTCTTCAAACGAATTTGCGGATTGGATTAATATATCTGGATTAAATTATCTGAGATCACTGCTCGTGCCTGTGTTCCCTGAAGAGGGCAGATGCATCGATACTCGAAACCACGATCAGCAATGCAACAATTGGCCGGCGTCAAGACAACGTAATGACATCATATAATTAAAAAAGCCACCTGGCAAAAAACTTGTCAAAGAAAAAAAAAAAAAAAAACTTTATAAGGACCTTTAAAAGGTAACAGACAAATGAACAAACCAACATAAAAGTTAATTAAATGTACACTGTTATGATGTTAAATTAAATGTACACTGTTATGATGAACATGATTACTAGGATTTATATTCACGATTTTATAAAATTTGTACACACTTTACATTTTTATTTCAATGTTGTAATTTCATTTTTAATTAAATTTGAAGCAGATTTGTTATGTGTCAATATTAATTAAAGTTTCTTAACAGTCAAGATCAAATAATCTGCATCTCTTGCGCTGCATCAAGCCACTCCCATAATATCCGTCATCACTCACATTAATGCACGACAAAGATTAACTGCACATTTGGAAAAATAGATGCATTCAATATAAAAATAGATCTCTCTTCTATAATACTTGGTATGAAAACAACATTGTGTTAGTTAAACAACTTTTAAATTCAAACTGTATTTTATTATCTTAAAGTGAATTTTTGGATAAATTTGAGTTTCCAGTTACACTAAAAGAGTATGCTGTTGTATTTGGTGCCATACCTCAACAAGTTATACAATTTGTAAGAACGTGTGGAAGCATATACTGCCTCAGTCTTCTTCTGAGGCAGTATATGATCAAGACAGCATGTTTTTAGGAGACACTGACATTCTGAAACACAGTTGTACTAATACACATATTAGGGATATTATGACAGCTATCATAAAAGTTTATTGTGGAACAGTGTATTAAGGAATATAAATTGGAACAAAGCTTGGTGTATTTGTGAAGCATACTGCTTAAATAATAAAGTAAAATAAGTTACATTTAAAATTTTACCAGTTAAAAACTATTAGAGAGGTTTATTTTAGATATTGATTATTCATGTGATTTTTGTTCAATAGAAAAATAATCTATTATTCGTCTATTTCATGACTGTATATATACAAAGTTTTTTTGGGTGGACATTGAAAATTTCATTAGAAGGAAAACAAATGTTATATTTAAATTAAATAATTTTGATATGCATTATTCCACTGAACATGATAATATTTTCACCTTTATTGTACAAATTTGTATTATTTTGGGAAAATTTCATATACACAAGAAGAAATGGTCAGGATCCAAGCCACATTTTATTCATTTTCTTCAGGAGACTAAGGACTATTGCACCAGTTTAAAGAATATTATGAATAAAAAAGCAAGAAAGACTTGTTTCTTAAAGAATATCATTTTTTTTTATTAATTTACCAAGGTTTGTACTCTGGCATTTTTTTGTTTCATTGTTCTTTTTTTATTTTTTTTTTATTTTTTTTATTTTTTGTTGTATATGTGTATTAATATATTTTCTATGCTGTATTTTACCTGTTTTTTTTCTGGCAATGAAAACACACACACAAAAAACAAGATTAACTGCACAATGTGAGTAAACCTCCAATACATCTATAAAGTAATCATTACATCACAATTCACAAATAAATCTCTCAATCAAGTGTCTATAGTGTTATACACAAATTTTACACAACATTAAAATATTATTTTCAAATAAACCTTTACATTTATTATTATTTTAAAATATTATTGCCCCTGGTTCAGTAATGAAGTCTTAATAAAGTAGCAGTGGCTGGGACAGGTTTTAAGTATCACCTCAAGATGCAATCTAATCCTGTTTACATTAAATAAGTCTGCTCACAAGCAGGTTTAAGCTAAAGGACCTGTTGCTATGACAGCAAGTCCAGGATGAGCTTCGAAGAATCAAACAATCCGAGATAATGCCAAATCTTCAACAATCAAATCGAGCTAACTGAGTTAGCGACGTACGAAGAACAGACCCCTGGACACTTCTCCACCCATGGCTGTGCAGTATCAATATTTTAGTACATTTAGCTGTATGTGTAGCAGTTTTATTTTTCAGCCACTTGGTGGAGATAAAGACAATGAAACTGCAAATACATATAGGGCCTAAAAAGTGATTATTGGTGGGTAGCACTAGCACATGCGGAGCCCACAGCTTTACAATATAATAATCAATTTACAATATAATAAATAATCAAAGAAATAAATGGTATGGCTGTTTATATGTGTGTGTGTGTGTGTGTGTGTGTGTGTGTGTGTGTGTGTGTGTGTGTGTGTGTGTGTGTGTGTGTGTGTGTGTGTGTGTGTGTGATATATAATGGAAGACAGGTGCCTAATAATCAGCAAGGATAACATTCTGGTTGCATTTCAAAACATTAGCCTAGGCTACTACAATACATTTGAGAGGTTTCGAATTTTTTTTAATGACAAGTTTTTTTATTTAAGACTAAGGATTTCCAACTAGGGTCCAGGGGTCCTCCAGAAAGTTCTAATGGGTCGCCAGAAAATTTCAGAGAATAAAATTACAAAGCAAAAATGGATAAAGTCTACCAAGCATTCTGTTTCAGTTCTAAATGTTTTTCTTCTTTCTTGCCATATGCATACTTTGCAGAATTGTAAATGTTCGTTTTGTATTTTTATAGTTCCTCACTATAGTCCCATTTATCTTGCTAATTCTGGTTGTAAGGCAGAATTATTAATGTAGTATGTATGCTGCTTACATACATTTATTGTGAAAGTTGCTTATACAAATCATTTTTAATTGAAAAATGTTCTTCTTCAGGTTTATACATCTAACATAAAGTATAGCCAATTTAAGTTTGGAAACAGTGCAGTAATGTCACTTGCTGTTTTTTAATGTTTTTTTCATAAATAAAATATATAGATGGATTTTTTTCACAAATTTAAGGTTCATCGTATTTGTGGGTCATAAAGTTTGAAAACCCCTGATATAAGGGACCAGCATTACATGCAATCAAACATTTTGTAAATCTAGTGTGTGTTGGCTAAAAGCAAAAGAATGTAAAAGTGAGGATAAACTCTGGTTCTATAAGAGAATAAAGCCAGCATAAAGAGCCATAATTCAGTTTTTATTTGCTGATTATATTCCCATGTACAGTAAAAGCAGTGCAGTGTCTATTTAAAGTCGACTTTACATTTCACAACTGAGTGACCTTGTAAAGCTAAGACATCTGCTCAAAGAGAGCGTCCTCATTTACGCTTTACTGAGTCTCCTAATGCACAGCTGCCTTCTCAAGAGAATGAGATACAACAATATCTCACAGGCAGCCTTCATATGTCCTATACTATAAAAAATAAAAGTGAATATGAACATGTGATCATTCACTGAACTGTTTGAAGAGAAATAGAAACGATTCAAAGGAGTAGTTCACTTTAAAATGAAAATTACCCCATGATTTACTCACGCTCAAGCCATCCTAGGTGTAGATAACTTTCTTCTTTCTGATGAACACAATCTACAAGTTATATTAATAAATATCCTAACACATCCAAGCCTTATAATGGCAGCGAAGGGGTCCATTGAGTTTGAAGCTCAAAAAAGCACATCCATCCATGATAAACATACTTACACTTTCTGCGTAAGTTGAATATGGTGGCAGTCTGGCAGAAACTAGATATTTTACTTTATAAAGTTCTAAATATAGATATTTTGCTTACAAAACCCCATCCATTTATTCATAATTACTTCATTAACCCCCTGGAGTATGTTTATGATTAATGGATGCACTTTTTTGAGCTTCAAACTCAATGGAGCCATTATAAAGCTTGGAACCATCAGGATGTATTAATATAACCCAGATTGTCTTCATCAGAAAGAATAAAGTCATATACACCTAGGATGGCATGAGGGTGAGTACATCATAGGGTAATTTTATTTTTAAAGTCAACTACTCCTTTAACTCTGAAATCAGCCTTGTGTACCATGACCCTTTATTATAAACATGAACATAGTTTGTAAAGAATCTAATAACTAAGACTTGTAACTAATGTTTGATAGAGGTTTTATAAAAAAAAATATGTTTATCTTGAGGGCCTAAATTCTGCTTTCAGAAACTAGCTCATGCAGTGTAAATGGACTACGTGAGATATGTTTGTTTAAATCATGGCGTTCCTGCTGTTCGTATAAGAACTCCTCTGTAAAGGATGACCTAGCAGAAGCTCCTTCTCTTGAACTAGACTGTCCAGCAGTTCCTGCTGTCGGTGGTTGTGGTAAACCTTCAGGAAGGCTAACACTGTTAGACCCAGCCAGCATAACCAGGCCGACCACATGCCAAACTGTGGGGGGGAAAGAACATATTTACAAATTAATATCACATACTATACAATCCCAGCTTGTGAATGTAGATTTTCTACTTGTGGATGAATGCTTACCTGTGCAATGGCAAACTGGTCATAGAAGGAGGAGTTGTCAACACCAAGCTCTAAATCTGTGTCTTGCAGATCCTCACAACTGCCAAAGAGAAATTAACCAAATTTAAAGCAGAAGTAAAATAAAAAGTGACTATATTTTGGAACTATGCACATTGTAGTACTAAATATCAGTATCAGCATGATGCAGTCAGTCATGCAGTGCAGCACTTCTGCTTGTGTGACTTTGCTTAATTCTAACTCATTTAAAAATGGTTGAGACTCGTCTACCTGCTCGGCATGGCCCCATTTTCAGTGATAGCGTCACACCATCCACTGAATCCAACACTGGAGATGGTACCGGCCACAAAAACTATAAAAACCACCAAGAGGGACAGGAGAAGATTCAAGAAGGCATGGAAAAGAGAGCTGCAAAGAGATGTAAGGGCAGAACAGAACAATTTACTGTTTGAAACGTTTGGGGTGATTTGATAATCAATATGATGTGAGTGTATAACCGATTGCCTACTCGTCGTGGCCTTTGCAGAGGAAGAAAAAGGTCCGCCACGCCTGTACAGCAGAGAGGATGAGAGACACGATGCCAACGAAAGTGATGAAGCGGCAGGACGACTCTGGTCCCCATTCTTCCACTATAAAGCGCTGTTTCCCCATCGTCATGTTCTCATTTTGCCACATTCCCTCAGTAAACAGCAGGCATTTCCCCTGGAAGTCATCGCCGTTTTCAGAAAGCGGCACAACGGCAATAAAGCCGAATAAAAATGCTAAAAAATAAAGGATGCACTGGCCAAAGAGAAAATTATCGACGGCCATCGTTCCGGCGACTGCATTCTGCTATTGCGCATGACGGTGAATGCTGAAGTATGCCGGCATCATGCTATTGGACGACTAAAATGTCACCACTGAATGCATTGCACCTGATTGAGGATTGTGTTCTTTTTGATTGCAGTGTTCTCATCGTTGCCTAAGCTATTAAAGTATTAAATGTTAACAAATATTTGAAAATGACGAATGCTGGTGATTATGAATCATTATGTCAAAGATCAAATATGAATATGGAATGAAACATTTATTTATGTAAAAAAAATAAAGTAAAATAATATAGACAAACAAAAATAATAGTTTAAAATAAAATCCAAAATATTGTAGTATTGCCTATCTTAACAGATGAAGATTGTGAAGATCAGAGTATAGAAAAAGAAGGACAAAAGAAGTGTAATATATATATATATATATATATATATATATATATATATATAGAGAGAGAGAGAGAGAGAGAGAGAGAGAGAGAGAGAGAGAGAGAGAGAGAGAGAGAGAGAGAGAGAGAGGAAAATAGATATACAAGGTGTTGTTTTGACATTTTTAAAACCTTTAAGAAAATACTGCAGATCTTGCATTATTATTCATATATTATACCTATAAAGGATTAAACAAATAAATAACATGTAAAATAATAATATATTATTAGGAATAACTAAAAAATATTATTAATAAAGAGAAATACATTTTCATAAACTTTGACCATTTTGGATACACCACTGCAAAATAAAATAAAAAAGTGTAATATTCAATGTAATCTTCTACATAATTATCTTCTACATAATCCTGTATATTGACAAATACCAGTCTGAAAATGTGTAAACATATTAGTATGACAGAGAAATCGCCTGCGATTCTGGATCATGTTTAGATGTGGCTTCTTTTTTGACCTACAGAGTTTTATCCGGCAAGGGTGAATGGCACGGTGGATTGTGTTCACCAACAATGTTTTTTGGAAGTATTCCTGAGCCCATGTTGTGATTTCCATTACAGTCGCATTCCTGTCTGTGATGCAATGCCATCTAAGGGCCCGAAGATCATGGGCATTCAGTATAGTTTTCCGGCCTTGACCCTTATGCACAGAGATTGTTCCAGATTCTCTGAATCTTTGGATGATATTATGCACTGTAGATGATGATAAATTCAAACTCTGTGCAATTATTCTCTGAGAAACTCCTTTCTGATATTGCTCCATTATTTTTTGTCGCATCATTGGGCAAATTGGTGATCCTCTGCCCATCTTGACTTCTGAGAGACACTGACTGCACTCTGAGAGTGTCTTTTATACCCAATCATGTTGCCAATTGACCTAAAAAGTTGCAAATTGGTCCTCCAGCTGTTCCGTATATGTACATTTAACTTGCCCGGCCTCTTATTGCTACCTGTCCCAACTTTTTTTAGAATCTGTAGCTCTCATGAAATCCAAAATGAGCCAATGTGTGCTATGACATTTCAAAATGTCTCACTTTCAACATTTGATATGTTATCTATATTCTATTGTGAATAAAATTTAAGTTTATAAGATTTGTAAATTATTGCATTCCTTTTTTATTCACAATTTGTAGTGTCCCAACTTTTTTGGAATCAGGTTTATATTTTAGGGAGTTTGTCCTTGAACTTGACCTGTTTTGGGTTGGTGGGGGTTATTTAGGGTGACCATATTTTGATTACCGAAAACCAGGATACTCAGCCAGGCAATGAGATACTCAAAGTTTACTCGAATATTCCTTATTAATTTCAATACATTTAAAGTAGGCCCCCTCTGTATGGATAGAACATTGTTATATTAGAGCCAGGACAGGACTTGAAAACAGGACGTTTGGTCACCCTGGGTTATTTCATAGATAATAAATAGGCCTACATATATTCATATTTATTATTGAAAGCATGGGGGGGTGTGGAAGCAATGATGTTATTCCCTTGGGATTGGCCCAGATGGCTTGAAGGTGTTCTGTTAAATCCTGGGGATAAATGGATTAGGTGGAAGTCAAAGTGAGTCTGGACGGAAATCATTCTAAACACGCTTCTCACCTCTTCTGTAGTCCCTTACCAGAAATATGCAAAAAGGGAATATGACAGCACCTACAATCAAGGTCCATGGATTACAAGCCTATATGCGACAATGTGAGATCTGAGCAGGTAGGTTAAGTGGTATTGAGAGGGTTGGTAGGGAGTGGACATTCAAGTATAATAGCACCTATAACAATAGCTAATGTTCTTCTGCAACAGCTAATGTAATGATCTATCTATCTATCTATCTATCTATCTATCTATCTATCTATCTATCTATCTATCTATCTATCTATCTATCTATCTATCTATCTATCTATCTATCTATCTATCTATCTATCTATCTATCCATACAAATTATGAAGAAACTATATCAATTCATAGTCATTTTCAATATGCAATTTCTAAACTTACTGAACTACAATACGCTTGCATCTTCCATTCCATATATAATAATCCTTTAGTAGGTACAATAATGCTATCAGAATAGTATTATTATTTAGTATTTTACAGATATCATATGTATATAGGCATATTACATAGCCATATGTAAACTGTCTGTGCATTAATATTTTTACATTTCCATCTTGATTTCAGTACCTGCACTATTATGCAGCTAAGGCCATCACCCAGGAGTGTAAAAATACCTAATCTAAGCTGCTTATGTGGCTCTCTTGGCCTTCTCTCCCAGTTCACTTCCCTCCTCCTCCCCGCGGAACATGGTCCCTGTTCTCTCCCATTCACCCAGTATGTTATATCGATGTAAATAAAATGAGCTTCACACATGGACATAAAAAATTACTGCTGAGACGGTAAAAGTCACAATTTCCATTGACAATGGCAGTTTTAAAAGTGACATTTACGAAGACAAGCAGAGACAAACTGGCCCAGGTTTTATGGGTGCTGAATTGGGTGTCTGTGGTCACGGGAGTCACGCTCTTCAGCCTGGGCTTGTTCTTAAAGGTGGAGATCGAGAAGAGGCGGGACCTTATGTCAAAAGAGATCGACTCGGTGCCAAACATGCTTATCTGTGTTGGCTTGACTGCCTGTGCGATCAACTTCCTGGGGGGCAAGATCTGCTATGACTGTGTGGACACCACCAAGTTCCTGCGATGGAAGCTGCTGATGCTGCCTTACATCATATGTACCTTTTTCTTCACGTTCTGCATCCTCTTGGGCGCCCTGATGTGCTATAGCATGCGCAAAGATCTGGAAGAATCACTGTTTTTAGGCCTTCGTGAAGCTATGCGCTACTATAAGGACACGGACACACCGGGTCGCTGCTACATTAAGCGCACAATGGACATGCTGCAGATACATTTTCAGTGCTGTGGCAACGGAGGGTATCGGGACTGGTTTCACATTCAGTGGATCAGTAATCGCTACCTGGATATGACAAATAGCGAAGTGGTGGAGTAAGTACATTTTTCCCACAATGCACTTTCATGTTAATTGGTTAAAGGCATTGTTCACCCAATGAAAGTTGTCATTATTTACTCACCTTCATGTCATCTCAAACCTGTATAACTAACTTTCTTCTGCAGAACACAATATTAAAGAATGTTTTGCCTGTTTTTGTTCACTAATAAAAGGCAGTGGGGCCCAAAATAGCATTAAAACCCATTGGATTTCACATTTTCCAATGTATTCTTCAGAAGAAAAGTATAGTTTTAGAACATGTGAGTAAATTATAATATGTCATTTTCATTCTGATTGAACTATCCCTTTAACATGATGTAGAAAGTTAAAGCTGAAATAAAGTTGAGGATTTGAAATGCATACTAATATTCTAGATGCATTCAACCTTTATCATAATTTTACTTTATTGTTATTCATCTGTGCATGCCTCCATACATTATTTACTGAACTCTACACTTCTTCAGGCGGCTGCGGAGTAACGTGGAAGGGAAGTTTCTGATCAACGGGGTTCCGTTCAGCTGCTGTGGTCTGCATTCTCCTCGACCCTGCATCCAGCATCAAATCACCAACAACTCAGCGCACTATAATTACGACTACCAGAAGGAGGAGCTGAACCTGAACCGAAGGGGTTGCAGACAGGCTCTGCTGGAGCACTACACTCAGATAATGCAGTCCATTGGCTTAATCGTTCTTATCATCTGGCTTTTTGAGGTGTGTGATATTGATCTGACTACATTCAAGTCCATATTCTGTAATATATATATATATATATATATATATATATATATATATATATATATATATATATATATATATATATATATATATATATATACACATACACTACTGGTCAAAGGAAATACAAAAAAAAAGTAAAAACAGCAATATTGTGAAACATTATTACACTTTGAAATAACTGTTTTCTATTTTAAGACATTTTATGAAGTTATTTATTCTTGTGTGGACAAAGCTGAATTTTCGGCATCATTAATCCAGTATTTAGTGTCACACGATCCATCTAATGCTGATTTGGTGCTCAAAACGAGATTTCTATCAATGTTGAAAACAGGAGATGCTTAATATTTTTGTGGAACGTGTGATACACAACAATTCAAAAGTCTGGGGTAAGATTAAAAGAAAAAAGATCAGAATATTTGTATTCATCTAGGATGCAATAAATTGAACAAAAGTGAGAATAAAGGCATTTTTAATGAACTGCTCTGAGATTCAAAGATTGAGGAGCCAACTGCAGCATTATTAAAAGGGTAATCCACAATAGTCTAAGTAAAGCAAGGTCAAAACACAGACAAGCAGTCCAAACAGGCAAACAAGGGAGGGAGGGGAGACTTATAGAACAGGCAAGTAATTCACTCAGAAATGCAGTAATACAATTAACAAGACTTTGAATGACAGAGTGAACATGATTTATATAGGCTGAGGGAATGAGGTAAATTAAACACAGGTGTAAAATAATAACTGCTGATGAGTCCGGGCAAAGGATTATGGGTAATGTAGTGTTTGATGGAATGATAGTCTGTGGTGGAATGCCCTCTGGTGTTTATCAGGGGCACTCTCACTGGTGAATCGTGACAGCATTTATAATATTACAAAAGATTTCTATTTAAAATAAATGAAGACTGGAGTAATGGCTGTTAAAAAAAATTGCTTTGCCATCACAAGAATGAATTACACTTCAAATATATTAAAATGCAAAACTGTTATTTTAAAATATAATAATATTTCACACTACTACTGTTATTACTGTATTTTGATTAAATGAGCATAAAATACTTTTTTTCAAATGTTAAAATATATTAATTATTCTAAACTTTTATCCGGTAGTTATTAAAACATTAAAACATTATGACCACTTGCTTAATAAGATGTTGGTCCTTCACCTGCTGCCAAAACATTGTCGAACAACTGAAGGTGTGCTGTGGTATCAGGAACAAAGACGTTAGCAGCAGATCCTTCGAGTCTTGCAGGTTGTGAGGTCAAGCCGCCGTGGATCGAATTGGTCCAGCATATCCCACAGATGCTCAAATGGATTGAGATATATTAGGGCCAGGGCAACGCATTGAACTCTTTATCATTTTCCTCAAACCATTCCTGAGCAATGTGTGCAGTGTGCATTATCCTACTGAAAACAGCTATTTTCACCAGGGAACACTAGTGTCATGAACGGGTGTACCTGTTCTGCAACAATGGTGGGTGGCATGTGCCACATTGCATTCACATGAATGGCCAGAAGCATCACAATCCCTCCACTAGCTTGTTGTTGTCCCACAGTGCATCCTGGTGCCATCGCTTCCCCAAGTAAACAGTGCATATGTACACGGCCATACACATGAAAAGGAGACTCGTAGGACCAGACGAACTTCTTCCATTGCTCCAAGGTCCAGTTCTAATGCTTTAGGCATTGGACAGGTCTCTTCATAGACATTCTGATTGATCTGCGGCTACACAGCAGAGTGCTATGCACTGTGTGTGAGATATTCCTCCTAAAAATCATTCAAATGTGGTGTCACTTGTGCCACAGCAGACCTTATGTTGGTTTGGACAAGACAGGATTCTTGTCCGAACCTTCGTTGCCCTCATGCATCATTGAGCCTTGGGCACAACACCATGTCATCATTTTGTCCCTTCTCAGACCACTGAGACATAATGTTTTGGCTCATCAGTGTATTTATATATAACATTATGAAAAGTGAAGTGAATAACACTGATTATTTCTTCATCACAACATATTTTACTGGGTTGGATATATTAGGCAGCAAGTGAATATTTTGTCCTCAAAGCTGATGTGTTAGAAGCAGGAAAAATGGGCAAGCGTAAGGATTTGAGCGAGTTTGACAAGGGTCAAATTGTGACGGCTAGATGACTGGGTCAGAGCATCTCCAAAACTGCAGCTCTTGTGGGGTGTTCCTGGTCTGTAGTGGTCAGTAAAAAGTGAGGAAGTGAAGACTGGCCTGTGTGGTCCAATCAAACAGAGCAGTCAGATTTTTGCCCTTGCCCAAGTTCCCTGTTCACCACTAAAAGCAACAACTGTGGGTATGTGAGCATCAGAACTGGAACACAGAGCAATGGAAGAAGGTGGCCAGGTCTGATGAATCACATTTTCTTTTACATCACGTAGATGGCCGGGTGCGTATGCATCGCTTACCTGGGGAACACATGGCACCAGGATGTACTATGAGAAGAAAGTAAGCCGATGTAGGCAGTGTGATGCTTTGAACAATGTTCTGGGAAACCATGGGTCCTGCCATTCATGTGTATGTTACTTTGACACGTACCACAAGCGTTGTTGCAGACAATGTACACCCTTTCATGGAAACAGTATTCCCTGGTAGCTGTGGCCTCTTTCAGCACACTGTAAAAGCCAATAGTAATTCTTACTTAGACTTTTTAATTAACTTTACCTAATGTCCAATAACTTGTTGAACTTACTTTAAAAAAAAAGTAATCTGAACTATTTGCATGCTAATGCATTTGTTACTCAGAAAACTCAAGTAAACATTACTTGACTGGTTTGAGTAACATTTTGCCAAAGCAAAAAAAAAGAAAAGAAAAGGTGGGCGGGCGGGCGGGCGACATATATTTACATACACACGCGCGCATGCATATATAAATATACACACATGCATGTGTGTATATATATATATATATATATATATATATATATATATATATATATATATATATATATATATATATATAAAACATACATTTATATAAAAATGTAATGCCAGTTAATGATCTATAAACATTTAATTGCTAACACTTTTAATTGTGTTGATGTAATGCCTCTATATTTGTGACAATATCTAACAATTGACCATACTTGAGTCACACACAGACTTTAACCTTCAGCATGCAAAACACAACAATAAAACTATTTTTTTTTACACCTAATACGACCTTTAAAAGTTAATTTGCTGTCATTATTGGGGTTATACTGACAAAAGACAGCAAATAAAATTGTCAAATAAAGCCAAAAATAATAAAACAAAGTTACGATTGCCCTGTGATTAATTTATTTGTTTTGCAATGCATTCTGGGAACACTTCCTCAGCTCACAGATAGAATTATGTGGACACAACTTGAATGGTTTAAGTAAGCACAACTTGATGCAATTAAGCTTACTTAATTGAGTGTTAAGTGCATTCGTGCTGAACTACTAAAAATACATTCACTTTACTTGCCATAGCTGAAAATGACAGATTAAAACTATTTTGACTATAATAGTATTTAAGATGTTTCCATAACATAATATAACACTGTTAGTTGAACAACTCAAGTATTAGTACGAATAAATCTTAAATAAGATTAGTAAATATCTAGAGTATGATAACTAGAATTGGCTTTAAACTAACTTGATATGTATTCCTTAATTCACTTGGAAGGTGTTAGCTTTCTTTACTTTTATCTGAATATTAAATTAACTTCAGTTTTCCCTTTAAGATTGCTTTGCAAAAATAAGGCAATTGGTTTCCAAATTATTTAAGTAAGTTCAGTAAACTGAACGTAGAATTTAGTGCAGATAATGCGCCCTCTACTAAGCAAAAATGGTTCAGGAATGGTTTGATGAGCACATGTTTGAGGTGTTGACTTGGCCTCCAAATTCCCCAGATCTCAATCGAGCATTTGTGATTTATGCTGAATAAACAAGTCCGATCCATGGAGGCCCTACCTCGCAACTTACAGGACTTAAAGGATCTGCTGCCAACATATTGGTGCCAGATACCATAGAACACCTTCAGGGGTCTCGTTGAGTCCATGTCTTGATGTTTTTTTTTAAAATATGGGTTGGTCATGGTCAGCCTCATCATTATCTTAAATCTTTTCCTACTTCCTCTAGGTGTCTGTGTTGACAGGAGTACGCTATCTTCAGACAGCCATGGAGAATTTGCTGAGGTTAGGGGACCCTGACTCTGAGTCTGATGGCTGGCTTCTGGAGAACAGCATCGCCGACACTGCACGTTATAACTTCAACATCATCAAAAACCTGGGCAAGTGCTACCAAGTAGATGATGATCCCAACATAGATGTACCAAGCACCAGACAACAAGCACAAGAGAACGTGCCCATAATGCAAATCCCTGTAGCCAGGTAGTATAAGAGACATTGGACATTGAGACTTTCCCAGCCATTCAACAATGGCAGCCTTGAAGAGGCAGACCAAGCTCTGCATTGCAGCCTTTGACTCTTTACTTGTTTCGCATAAAGAGGAAAAAAAGTGAAGAATGAATGAATAAATGAATCATGTTAAATGCTGAAAATGTGATCTCAGTCAAAAGGCTCTTCACTGCAATGTAATCCTTGTGCCATACAAAAGGAAAATAATATGACAAGTAAAATGCATTAAGATGCTAGGGAACAGGATTGATTTGTATCAACTCAACAGCCAATTAGTCTCAATAACCAATCACTTTATGTAAAATCTCATTTGCAATTTTAAAAGGGGGAAAATTCATGTGACAAAGTAAATTGGGATTAATATGTTGATAACACTTAGCCTAGAAATCTAGACGCACCCTAGTGGCAGCAGATCTAATCTGCCGCGAGTCTAGCAACTCTCAATACACGTCTGAGCTGTAAAAACCAAACTCTGGGCAGGCCAATCACATCGTGTATAGAGTCGGTGGGCGGGGCTTAACATAGCGATGGCAGAGTTGCGCTTGCATGTTACTAGTAAACACACAGAAGCTGGCGAACGGCGGTCTTTCGAATCAGCTTTGACTGCGAACTCTGGAGTTAAGCTTTTCTCTGAGAAAAGAACAAAGAACGGCACTGAAGTCATTCTTAAAAAGGGAAGATGTGTTTAGAGTTTTGCCGACCGGATACGGCGAAAGTTTAATCTATCAACGAGCTCCGCTTCACCTTCGTTGCTCTGTTTGGTTGTAGCGCTATCCTATCGCGTGCAGAGGGAGTTTGAAAGACAACCGTTTATCCCGCCCCTCGGATTGAGCCCTGTCAATGGTGAGTTTCCAGACCAAACATCTTGATGTGGGTCTGGCTTGTCAGGCTAGGTAACACTGGTAAACATGGCTGTAAACAAAGATGGAAATAGAAGACAAGCTTCTCTGTGCCTCCACCCTGTAATGAAGATTATTTTGTCCATCCTAATATAATTGTAATGACAATAACATTTCAAGTTAATCTGAAAAGGGTTCAATTATAGGCCTTTGTTCCATTACTAAGGAGGTATTACCATCCATAAAGTATTAAATGCCTTTTGGGATCCAACAAAGATCTTTTTTCTCTTTTGCTCACTTACTTTAGTTGTTTCATTGTAGGTCTACTCAGTTTTACAACTAGTCAATCATTCACATGTTACATACATGTTTTTTTTTTTTTTTGCATAATTGCAGCATAGATGTTTTATAACTCACTGTTTTGCTATGTATTAAACCCACTGTGTGTTCATTCTTATAGTTGTGACTTAATTTCTTACAATTGCTACTTTATTTTCTTCTTTGGTGTGTTGATTCAAATCAATTTTTTGCACATGAAGAAATAAAGACTTACACACTATAAGTTAAAACCATAATTTAAAATAATTTAATAAGAAATTAAGTTAAAATTGTGTGATTTTAGTTGCATTTTAACATAATTTAGGCTAAAGTTGCTAGTTTGTTTACTCTTTGATAAAACAATGCGTGGGGTGACAAAGGCGTGCCTCTAAAAAGGCTGGACCATCCTTGAAGGACCATCATTTGACCTGGCATCTTCAATATGTAATTTAAGCCTTGTAGAGGTAGACGGTAGGTAAGTATTTTTTCTCTGATTAAGAACATTTTTCAAGTGTCTGTACTCTATTAGTGTTTTTCAAAAAAAAAAAAAATTTTTTACTTCACAACATTCCAAAGCATATATGGGTACTTCTTACTGCACTGATATTGTATATAATTGAATACATTTTTTTATTTATTTGCCTAACAGCAGGTAAAAATAAATATAGCCTAATAATAATAATAATAATAATAATAATAATAATAACAATAATAATAATAATTCGACATTATGCTTTGGAATGTAGGGAAGTAGGTTGCCCAAAGAAAAGCACTGATACAGAAAGCCTACTTGAGTAGAAATTAAAATACTTCACTATCCGCCTCTGGAGCTTTGCCATTAGATTTATTTTATTTTTTTCTGTATTTATCAGCATGTAGCCTATTAAAAACACTTCCTATGTAATTCAGCTCAGATCAGAATACATTTGAGAAAAGAAAAAAAAAAATGTGACAATGCCTATCCACTGCATTACAAGTTTTGTTCCTGTTACGGTCGGTAAGCCCTTCAAAGCAAGCCAAAGGATGCTTAACTTTCGGGCACAAAAGTAGCCTATGCGCCCAACCAAATCCCCTGAACTAAAGAGATTGCACTGCATTTGTACGCATCCGATTAACAGTATCCAAATGCTAGCCTTCTGCTGAAGTGACTATACATAACTTGACGATGCGTTTAGTTCTACAATGTAAATTACACATACCCAAGGCAAAACGCGACTTTTGAAGCAGTTGTTTTGAATTTTGAAAACGTACGTTTTAATCAGGTAACTAAGGCAATTTGGCAATGTGATATACTTATAAGTTGTAGCACAAAACGTGAAAGTAAGTAACAGTTAGGTATTATTTTTATTTTACTGTCTGGCATTTATGGAACAAGCGGGGAATTTGTTTTCCGGGTTCTGACGTCATACCTGCGCCACTTGCATGTTACTTTTCTCAGCGCTGGTAACGTAAACAGGATGGACCAATCACAGTAATTTCTGAATACAAGACAATTTCATTTACACATTTGTGCAGGGGTAGATTTCCATTCATTGGTCAGATTTAAATACTTGAAATTAATATATTTACTTTTATGTATAATGCCTAAAGTAAAACAAAAATTCCAGAATGCAGACAACAAACGTCAATGCAGCCAGTCATTTTTCCTTTTTGTTTATTTGAGAACTTTTTACATAATGTCCTGTGAGTCATAAAGTTGCTAAACAAGTTAAATGGTGAAACTGCTAAAACATAGTGATGGATATTACGCCAGTGACATCTTGTGGTAGGCCTCCGTGTCCTGTGAACGCCATAACGATTTTATATAATATTTTATATATCAAATTGGATTGTATTCATATTACTGGAATACGTTCGTTAATATAAGTAGTGTGTAGCCTACATTATGTATTATAATATCAATGTTACCATTCCGTTGTCAAATAGATAGATAAAAGGACACATTGCAAAAATGCATTTTACTGGCTAGGAAATAAATTATACAAAATAACATTATTATAATTTTTGGTATGTTATGCTCGTGCGATGAATGCGAGACATGCGTAAACTACGTACATAATCAAGAATGTGCAATGGGCGGATGTTACGTAATCTCCGTAACGTTTGTTATTGATGGCGACATCATGTGAGCAGTTAGTTTAGTCGATTTAATAACAGCGTTTGCACTGCAGTGAATACTTTTAAAACAGATCGGTCTGTAGTCATTTAAAAAGGATATTAGTTACTGACGTCGAATCAGACATTTGTAAGTATTTTGGCCTCCACCATATTTTGCCATTTTTCTACATAATTCTTTATTATTGCATCTCTTCACAATCAAATGCACCTGAATTCGAACGTTTGAATTATTTAACATTTCTATTGTGCTTATTAACGTCGAAGTTGCTGTATGTTAACGCAGTTTGTATGCGATATATAACCTTTAAATTAACTGCGCTGTAAACAACGCACTAGCTTGTAATATTCTTTATAACCCAATTTAAAAGGTGCTGTTTTGTTTAACGTTAGCTGTTTTTTGGCCGTGATGAGAATGACAAGTGAGATTACAGATTACTCTTCTACAATTATTAGATAAAGGTGTACATGTTTGGTAGCCTTTAAAAGTAAGCTAACGTTATCTGCTGTTTATTCTGCAAACAGCAAAAACGAAAATGCCATGTCATTGAGACATTAAAATAACAGATCAATTGCAAATTGTTTTGTTAGTTCACAACCTGTTCAAAGTTCAAAATCATGCTTAACAAAACAATCAGCTGTGTGTTTTCCATTCTGGGCTCATTTATTACTTTTTTGTTATTAATCATATTGTATCTTAGCCATTTAAAACCTACAGTTTAATAATCAACGTGATCAGAACATTGAAAAAAACAACTGATGTACACAACTGGATTGCACTGTTTTGGCCCCCAAAATTAAAACTACAGAGCTCTGATCATAAAAAATTATTTACATATCTTACTGAGACATATTCTTGGGAGATATAAAAGTGACAATAGATGTTTGCATTTTATGTTTATTTTATTTGTAGTTATATTGTTATAAATGTCCAATTGGTACATTACAAGCTATCAGAATTTTATCAACTTTTTGGCCAAAAAAATTAGGATGCATGACATATCGGCAGATATATGTTGTTTTAATGTTATGGTTATCGGCCCAAGAAAATTTGTCTGATATAATTAAGTCAATAAATAATGGATTATTTCCTTCAGTTGAGACACTTCAGAAGCTCTCAGTTCGCCAAGATAGTTTTAAATTGCTTGAAATATAATTAAAATCACTTCAAAAAAGGAAAATATAGTTAAGAGCAACATGTGAAGCGAAAGTCTGTCAAATCTAAATAAAATTATGAGAACATCATAATTGTGTGCTTGGGAAATGGATTTTAATCGTGAGACTTTTGTGTTTGTAATCAGGCTGTTTTATCGGCCCATAGATTGGTTATTGGACTTAAATGTAAAGAAATTTTGGTTATCTTATCAACCAAAATCTTCATATCGGTACATCCCTAATAAATAAAAAAATCTGCACCAAATTGCACATTTTTGCTCAGTTTGGGCCTTTTAATAACTTCCATATTCTTACTCTATTATACTAAATGAGCCATAAAAGCCTGATTTATCAAATATGATACAAAAAAAAAATATACTGGATGGAAACCTAAATTATTTCTAAAGATTCAATAAACGTTTCCATAAAAATAAAATAAAAAGTTTAATTTACAGGGTTAATTGTATGAGACCTACATAATGTAGTTCTTTTTGGTTCATTATGATAAATAAAATGCCTGTTTTTCACCAGAGCATCATGAAGGACATCTTCTCCCTGTTGGTCAGAGCAGCTCTCCTGGCTGTGTCAGTTCTTGGGCAAACCACAGATGTTGAAGAGCTTGCCCGAATGAATGCTGACTTTGCTACCCGGCTTTATAGCAAGATTGCCAGCTCAAATGATGACAATGTCGCTGTTTCAACCCTCGGGGCTACCTTAGCTTTAGCCACATTAGCAGCCGGGGCTGGTGGGGCTGCTCGCACCGAGCTGCTACAGGGTATAGGTGTGGCCTCCTTGGAGAAAGAAGGAGAGCCGGAAAGAATTCAGACCCTTCTCCAGCAGCTGAGGGAGACGACTGCTCAAATCCAGGCCACTGGCCTCTTCATGAAGCAGGACGTCAAGGCAGAGGACAGCTTCAGCAACCAGGTTAAGCGGTTTTATGGTGCAGATGTTCAAAATGTGAATTATGCCAATGCACAGCTGGCAAAAGGGAGTATCAATGATTATGTAAGAAGCAAAACAGGGGACAAAGTCAAAGACGTGGTGGAGAATGTAGATCCTCAAAGCATGGTGATGTTAATCAGTGCAACGTTTTTCACAGGTAAGTGGAAAACAAATGATTAATTGCATAATTTATAGTTTATATTAAAATTCCAAGTACTTACAATGCACAGTGCAATCAGCTAGTTGCATTTGACTGCTGAATGTCTATTTAACTAGAGAGCAGTACAATAAGCTTTGAAAAAAAAGTGACTGTGAAAAGATATCCTCTTGATATTTAACAGGTTTTTGGCTGCAACCCTTCAACATTACCTTCACCCAAGAGGAACGTTTCTATGTGAACAAGTATACCATTGTACAAGTGCCCATGATGCTCCATTCAGGAAAATACTACCTGGCCTATGATCCCACATTAAAGGTTGGCATTGTAAAACTGCCCTGTGAGGATGGCATTGCCATGCTTGTCCTTCTTCCAGATGAAGATGTGGACTACACCTATATTGACGAATCCATGACTGGTGAAGTGTTCCGCGGATGGGTTGCAAAGCTGAAAAAGACGTGAGTCATGTAATCAGTCTCTCACATTTTTGCAAATCAATGTGTTTTTTGTTTTTTTAAATGACTCAAATTTCTATCAAACTCATGCTGAGCAGCCAAAGTCAGCAATCATATGACATGCTCAACAGTTTATAGAAACAGCAATTTCAAGTCACATTTATTTTGGTTTCTAAAGGATCGATTTTATTTCTCTCCTCAGGAAACTGGAGATTCAGTTGCCCAGGTTTTCACTGAAGCAGTCCAACTCACTAAGTACGAGCCTGCCCAGTCTGGGCATTAAAGAGATATTTGGGAGTACAGCCGATCTCTCTGGAATCAGCAGCGAAGAAGGCCTGAAACTGTCAGAGGTGAGAGAACTTTCTAACTGTACAAGGAAACAGTTGAAGAATTTCCCATGTCAGTTCGTTTTTCATGAAACCATGATTTAGTTTTGACATCATCAGGAGGGTGGATGATGTGTGTGCATACATATACTGTACACTCCTGCTCAAAAAGTTTGGGGTTAGTAAGATTCGAAGATCGAAAATACAGTAAAAAACAGTAATATTGAGAAATATTTACAATTTAATATAACTTTTCTATTGTTTTTTTTAAATGTAATTGATTTCTGTTAAGGCAAAGCTCAATTTTCAAATGCTATCACTGCAGTCTTCATGGTCACATTGTGCCTCCTTGCTGAAATTATAAATTCCTTTTTCAAAAAAATAAAATGAATCAAAAAATCTTATTGGCCCCAAACTTTTAAAATGTTATTACATTATAAAACAAGATTCTTTGACATTTATGTAGTTGTATAATTTAATATAATTATTTAAATGATTCTTGTTTATTTCTATTGTGCATATCAATTATATGGAATGGTAGTAAAAGCTTTCAGTAGCTTCTTTGGGGTTTCCCCTTTTTACACACAATAACCTGTCTGTAACTATTGTTAATTTTGTCTTTAAAATGATGATGTGTGTGAAATAAATTCTTCAAACTCAGTAAGATAAGTGATATACCAGCATGCATTGACCAATGCCGCTTGATTCCAGGTGGTACAGAAGGTCACCATGGAAGTGGATGAGACCGGAGGCTCAGTGGCCGATGCCACCATCAATCTCTTTACGACCGCTCTTCCTCCCAGGCTTACTGTTAACCGACCCTTCATTTTCGTCGTTTACCACGAGGCCACAAAATCCATCCTCTACATAGGACGTGTTGTCAACCCAACTAAGAACTAAATATGTATCAAGAAACTACCAGTGAACATGATTTCACCAAGTGCATGCTCCTGGATTAACATCTTTGTTGATTCTGGAACAACATTCCAATCAACCAAACAGATTTGAGGGACAAGTTTAGAGTTTGTCAAGTTTAGGCTTTGGCCGGCTACACACTGGCTGCGTGGCGTGAGTATGACGTTTCTGTTGCGTGCCAGCTAAGTGATGTCTTCTATGTTTTAGCACATCAGAAACTCGTCGCTGCTGCTAGGTGACATTCAGGGAAGGCCTATATTGACAGCAAAATAGGTTACAGAACAATTGATTCTGTTTTGACAAGTGCAATATTTTAAACTACAACTCCGGTGAAAAATTAACCTAGGGGTAATTAACACATGATTACCGAGTAGATCATTCTCTGGGATGCGTTTTCATGAAAATCGAATGTAAAAAGTTTTATCTCTAAAAACAGTTTAGCTTATAACGCTTGTCTATGGGGCACAGAGTAAGTAAAATGAGATCGCTAGTTAATACCACTAACAAGGCTCAAAATAGCCTCACACTAACCCGCTAGCATAATGAGGGTCCCTACATGCTAACCGAAGCATTGAGAACTTTCTAAGTGTACAAACAGTTTAATAAGAAGATACTTTATAAAAAGACAGATTGCATTTACAGACAGTAGCCATCTTGGAAAACAGTCCCGACGAGTTGAGCCACGAACGCTGTGCGAAGTGAGCTGGTCGATAGGAATTAAGTTTGTGAAATCTTATTACATGACATTTTTATTTTTATTTATATATTTTCTCTGTTGCGTTCAGTGCTTTCTTCCGGAAACAACGGACCATATGAGATTCCAAGTCATAGTTCATCACTTAGCACAGCGTTCGTGGCTCGACTCGTCGGGACTGTTTTCCAAGATGGCTGCTGTCTGTAAACGCTTAATGGACTGTCTTTATAAAGTATCTTCTTATTATGCTCCTATTATGCTACTGTGTTAGTGTGAGGCTTTTAGCCTTGTTAGTGGTATTAACTAGCAATTTAATTTCACTACCCTGTGCCCCATAGACTAGCGTTATAAGCTAAACTGTTTTTAGAGATAAAACTCTTTACATTAGATTTTCTTGAAAATGCATTCCAGAGAACGGTCTACATGCTAACCATGTGTTAATTACCCCTAGGTTCATTTTTCACCAGAGTTGTCCTTGAAAATCGATAATTACTATTATTCTTTTAAATTACAATTAGGCCTATATTTGCATTTATGTCAACCTAGAGACTTTCAAACATTAAAATGTAATCTATTAATATGTATTTGTGTCAAAATCACATATAAATATGTTTTCCTATTCTATTTTGCCTGGAAATGTTTCAAACACGTGCGTCGTGTAAAAATAAAATTAAAATAAATTCTAGCATGCACGCATTTTCGGCACGGTTCGAGCCGCACCTGAGACGCACTTTCCAAGGCAGGCATTGTTCAAGCTCTAACCTGTTAACGTGGGAGCCGAAATAAAAACGGACAAGCCACGCAGCTGAAACGCTCATGCCACACATGGAATGTTGTTCCAGGATCAACAAAATATGTCTTACCTGGCAAATATCACGTTGACCAGAAACTACCAATGGTGTACTAACAGTTAGACACTAGACTGTATTAAATCCTCACCATTTGTAATGCTTGAATAACCAATTTAGAATTTACTGTAAAATTCCAATGTGTAATATAACAGTGTTTTTGATGTTTTAAAAATAAATATCAATATAACATAGACACAATACAATGTCTGCTAAGAAAATAACTGTAAATGTATAGTGTTTTTTTCAATGGTTGATTTAGAAGATTTATTGATGGTGTGATGGAGTGTTAACCCATACAGTATAATGCTACATGTGACAAGTAACTTCTGGAGATATTATTGTCAGTATCAGCTCAGTATTCGTATTAGCACTGTTCAAATGCAACTCATTAAAGCACGTCATATTCAACATGAATTTTATTCATTGGGTACTAAGATGTTGGCGTTAATCAATCAGGTGCTGGGCAGCACCAGGCACAATCTCATTGGTGGGATGGGATGGAGAGTTCCAAAACTCTTCAATCATAAAAATACATAGTGCTTCTTTTTCTCTTAGCCACTTCAAAAATATAAAACAGAGAATTTGCAAAGCATGCTATAATACAAGAAACAAAATAATGAGGCAGTAAATTAAATACATTCAATTACTCCTCAACTCTCTGTTTTTTTTCACGTTATGAAGTATGGTGTGAGTTTCTGTGTGAAATAAGGCAGAGATGGATCAATGCAGACCTTAATTGATGCCCCAGCACATCTAAGCCGTTTCTGGTATAGAAGAGAATGGACACATCAAAATGGAGGGACACTGCTGCTGCTGCAGAATGAAAAGTCTTATAGAAAGGGGCTTTAAGTCAGAAGGCAAAGTGGTAATCACTCTCTCCCAGACTGCATTCCAAATGAATTCGACTTCCGCTGTCTGTCAGACAGGAAGAGAAGAACAACATCGCATTAGCTGAATCATTCCAGTTAATAATCATAAAATATTGATAAACACAAGTCTATTCAGGAAAGACGTACACAGAGAGCTTCCTAGACTGTGTGTCTTTATTCCCGTTACTCCGGTGATCCACAGAGCTGCTCGTGTTGCTGCGGATCAGGACGGGCATGGAGGAGGATGATGGGGTGGAGGAGATTGAAGAAGCAACATTGAAGTGGTGCGGTCGAAGGTTGTCGTCTGGAAAACAAACGAGAACAGGTAAATGGCAGAAATTTGAAGACGAGGATCATTAAAGGTCTTTAAAAACAATTAAATTATATTAGGTACCATTTAATGGTAGCATAGGACTCTTTCCTGATCCAGGGCAACTTCCTGAATCCTTCACTTTTCTAAAGAGAAAATAGTGAATATATAATGTGATTTGTTCAGCAATGAAACTACTAGTGATGGGTCATGGCAAATTCATGATCAAATTTCAAAAACGTAGAACTCAACTGGTCTAACATTAAAAACACAAAATGAATATGTTACGTACAAAGATTTGTCTGGGTTTGTCATCTTGGCTGTTGTAGGATGGCCGCTGAGGGAACGACTGCGAGCTAGTTTGGCCCTCCGCATCTCCTTGCCTGAAAACATTATTGATGTTATCTGTCTTGGGGAAAATAAGTACATTCTAAATCTGAAACTTTCAGGAAATGTTTACTTTTTAATGTATTGTTAAATAAAATAAAATCTAAAATCAAATAAATAATTATTGCAGTAGTTTCCCTGCATGTTCCTATACACTAGCGTTCAAAAGTTTGGGGACGGTAAGATTATTTGATTATTTATTACATGTTTTTGAAGGAAGTCTCATGTTCACCAAGGCTGCTTTTATTTGATCAGGGATAGAGTAAAAACATGTACTATTGTCTTGTATTAATATTTTTTTATTTAATTTATTTCTTTATTGACAAAGCTGAATTTTCAGAAGCCATTACTCCAGTCTTCAGGGTTACATCTTTCAAAAATTATGTTGATATGCTGATTTGACGCTCAAGAAACATTTCCAATCAATGTTTAAAAACTATTTTTTTCAGGATTCTTTGATTAATAGATAGTTAAAAAGAACAGCATTTATTTGTTTACTGTAACTTTAATGCATAATTTCTGAACAGATTATTATTTTCTTTTTTTTAAATCTTATGGACCCCAGACTTTAAAAAAAAACTGTGTATATGATAAAACAATTTATTTTTATAACTGCTAACCAGTAGAAGTGGATGATGTTGCTCCTGATGAAGATGCTGACATTCCTTTACTACCAGACAGGCCTGACTTGCTTTCTCGTTCTGCATTATAAACCAAAAAGTGAGCATTCATAGATTTACATTAGTATGCTAGAAAAACATCCGATGTTTAAAAGAGAAGGTGCAGGAATGAACGTCACTCACGTTTCTTCTCAGACTGTTTATCTCCAGTTAGTTTTGCCTCACTCTGCTGTCTTTCTAGCAGTTCCTATGTGTTACAAAATCACAAACACAGTAGCAACAATTAACATCATCGTCTTTATTCTGACCTCAGTTAAATATACTTGATTGCATATTTACATGAGCTTTTCAGGCCTGATCAGTCAAGAGTTAAAACTGACAAAACCATACTGAAGAAACCATAACTAGCATAACTTGTCTTTATAAAAGGGTAAATCTCTCACCATTTCAAGTAAAAGATTCTCTTCCTTCTCCTTTTTTTGGTCCAAGAGCTCTCTTTCATGCCTTTTATGATACTATAAATACGAAGACACTAGTGTTCAAAGAAAGAAGACTGCTGTGGTATATAAAAAATGCTAACTTAATGGAAAGTCACAGATCATTCATACCGGCTCTGTAATGTCCATTTTGTCCAACTCCAGAACTGTCTAAAAAAACAATAATACAGTTAAAAAAAAATATCATTACATCTAATTAATGAAATTATATTTAATATATTAAAAATCCTCACAAAAGACTAAAGTTGCAGTCACATTTACTGTTATTCGGTAAATATCCGTGGGTTGAATCCTGTCATTTCACTCAGAATCCACACAATCTAAAATTTTGCACAAGTGCAAAAGATTTTGCGATGGATTCCAGTTGATCAAAAGAATTTGCCATGTTGACCAACAGAAAGCTGCTTGGTTTGAAAGTGATTTCTCAGTAAGCTGTGCTTCATGTCACTACACTATTGACAATAGACCTTTATTGCCCATTCAATTTTGCAGAAAATTTGCACCTTAGTAATGAAAGCCTCACCTTACGCAAAGTTACCACTACATCTTTATCCTTCTCACGGCACAACAATTTCCGCACACAGAACTCCAGCTGCTGAAGTAGATGTTTGTCTGTTGGTCTGATGGTGGATCTCAGTTTGGGTAACATATAACAGAGTTTGTACCTGCCAGAATGTTTTTTTGTTGTTGAATAAAACAAACAAGTAGTAGTAATTTAAAACATTAAGTTAAGCCATTAAGTTCACACTTGTAGTTCGGTTAGTTTGGTTCATTTGGTCCGGACCAAAAAACAAAAACAAAACATATAGTCCTGGTCCGCTTAGCGTTCACACTGGCATTTTTAACAGCGAAGTTAAGTTACCGAACCAAAGGCATAGGGAGACGGTCACAACCTGATTGGTCGGCTTATATGGCGGAGGAGCTTGCTTACTGAACATTCAAAACAACGCTGTGTGCTGGATTAAATGCAATAATTTAATGCATGTACATATGGCATTATTTTTACCAGCTGAGAACTCATAAAGAGCTCATAAAATGTTCAAAACATTCATAACAGCACCAGGATTTCCTCCGTTGTATGCAGAAAAGAGACAGATGACTCTGATTCTAAAGAGACGGCAGTTCTGTTGTCTCAAATGGGCAACACAGGTCCTTTGATGAGAAGAACCAGGTATGCTTTTCGTGCGTTTTTTCTAGCATTTTCGAAACATGCTCGTAGGACCAAATATTGATTAGGCACCTCCTCGTTGCTCTACGTTTGCACTCTAACGTACGTTATTCATTTTGGATACACTGATCTTTCCGCGTCGTCATATCAGCTGACTATGCGTCACATCCTGTGACATTGCGTCCGGTTTTTGGTTTGTTTGTCTTTGGTCGGTGTTGCGTTCATATATTAATCGAACCGCACCAGAGTTCTTTCGAAGCGGACCGAGACCCATCTTTTTAGTGGTCTCGGCCTGCTTACTTGGTGCGCACCAAGGTTCGGATGGCAGCGTTCACATATGTTCAAATGAACCGCACATAAACGAGCAATTTCATTTTAATCAAACCAAACATGACAAGTGTGAACGCACCCTAAATATCCATGGCTCAGTAAAACAGGACGCAATAACAGATAAAGAGAGCTGTTCACCTGACATTGGCGACGGGGTCACTGACCAACTCGAGCGCTGGAATAAGGAAATGTTTGCAAAAATACGACTTGGAGAAGAGGTCTATTGTAATCTCACACAGGTCCAGATAGCGAAGCCTGTTCCAGTAGCTTCTACCTTGGGCAAGCTCTTCAGATCAGAAGAAAAAAAAACAGTCCTGACCAACTACAATTACTGAATTTCATTCACAAAAATAAGCAGATCTTGACTTTTTTTTCTTACCTTGCTTTATTTTGCTGATTATCTCTTGCCGCTGTTCCTGTTTACGGTTATAGCGCAAGAACACACACAATGTCCTGACAGCTTCTCGCTGGACTGGCAGAACATTCTAGAACAGCGTAAACAGAAGAACGGATGAAACACAAGTACAATTGACAGGATATACAGGCAGGAGTGTGCAGATAAGAAGTTTACAGTCGTAGTGATGATGTTGAACATTCTCTGCAAGAAGCGGAAGTAGATCTGGTCTCCAGAGATGACACGGGGCAGACAGGAGTAGCACTGCAGGAGTTTCTCATGACCCCGCCAGTGCAGCGAGGATGCCGCTTTCTGTTCCGCCGCCACCAAAGCAGGCACCAAGTCTGGTATGTTCACCTGCTGTAAGGGCGAGAGTGAGAAAAAAAACCACAGTTCAAATGTTTGGGGTCAGTAAGATCTTTTTTTTTTTTTATCAGTTATAAAGCATCACAGTTTCTACAAAAACATTACACAGAACAACTATTTTCGACATTGATAATAGTAAGTGATGTTACTTAAGCACCAAATCAGCATAAAGGAGCGTGTGACACTGAAGACTGGAGTAATGTCAGCTTTGCCATCACAAAAATAGTATAATTTTTTAAGGTATTGGCAAGTATCGTCTCGCTGGCTATGAGAATCGATTTCCTATCGTATCGTGATGAACTGTGATTTACACCCCTAAATACACACTGATCAAGCATAACATTATGTCCACCTTCCTAATATTGTGTCGGTCCCCCCTTTTGCTGCCAAAAAACAGCCCTGACCTGTCAAGGCATGGAATCACTCCACTAGACCCCTGAAGTGTGCTGTAGCATCTGGCACCAAGATGTTAGCAGCAGATCCTTTAAGTCCTGTAAGTTGTGACATGGGGCCTCCATGGATCGGACTTGATTGTTCAGCACATCCCACAGATGCTTGTTTGGATTGAGATCTGGGGAATTTGGAGGCCAAGTCAACACCTCAAAAACTTCTTGTTTTGCTCTATTCCTGAACCATTTTTGCTTTGCGGCTGGATGAATTATCCTTCTGAAAGAGGCCACAGCCACCAGGGAATGGTCTGCAACAATACTAGGTAGGTAGTACGTGTCAGAGGAACATACACATGGATGGCAGGACCCAAGGTTTCCGAGCAGAACATTGCCCAAAGCATCACACTGCTTCCGCCGGCTTGCCTTCTTCCCATAGTGCATCCTGGTGCCATGTGTTCCCCAGGTAAGCAACGCACACACGTACCCGGCCATCCACGTGATGTAAAGGAAAACGTGATTCATCAGACCAGGCCACCTTCTTCCATTGCTCCGTGGTCCAGTTCTGATGCTCACGTGCCGTTGGCGCTTTCGGCAGTGGATCAGCATGAGCACCCTGTCTGGTCTGCGGCTATGCAGCCCTATGCACAACAAACTGCAATGCACTTTCTATCAGAACCAGCATTAACTTCTTGAGTAATTTGAGCTACAGTAGCTTGTCTGTTTGATTGGACCACACGGGCCAGCCACGTGCATCAAAGAGCCTTGGCTGCCCATGACCCTGTCTCCGGTTCACCACTATTCCTTCCTTGAATTACTTTTGATCGATACTGAACACTGCAGACCTGGAACACCCCACAAGAGCTGCAGTTTTGGAGATGCTCTGACCTTAGCCATCTCAATTTGGCCCTTGTCAAACTCGTTCAAATCCTTACACTTGCCCTTTTTTCCTGCTTCTAACATATCACCTTTGAGGACAAAATGTTCACTTGCTGCCTAATATATCCCACCCACTAACAGGTACTGTGATGAAGAGGTAATCAGTGTTATTCACTTCACCTGTCAGTGGTCATGATGTTATGCTTGATAGTGTATATTAAAGTAGAAAAGAGCTATTCTCCATTGTAATAATATTTCACAATATTACAGGATTAATCAGGGATGTTTTTACTGTATTTCTAATCTAATAAATGCAGCCTTGGTGAACATAATAGACTTAATTAAAAAATCTTTAACAGTAGTTCAAAACAAAGGGTTGGAGCTTTATATCAGTTATCTTATATCGGCATTAAAATGTGTTTCATGAGTAATGATTAATTTTAAGACATGCCATAGCAGCCCACGCTCCCTGTAATTATTGACGAGACGTTGGAAAAAAAGAGTGAGGGAAAGCAAGAGAAAGAGAGGTAGAATGAATAGGGTAAGAGAGAACAAAAAGACTTTCACAAATCCCTGAATAATTTTAGTTTGACTGCAGATGTTTGTTGAAGTCGAATGAACCTAAAATCAGTGGTACACTGATTGTGTGTGTTAATCATGATTTGCATTTACTTTAAAAAAGAATAATATTTAACATAGTTATAAGAATTATTTATTTCTTAGTTTAGTTTAGTCAAGCCAAATCAAGTCTTTTTTTATTTAGTATTTTGTTTAGTGATGGGAAACCAAGGCTTTTTGAAGCGTTTAAGGCTTTCATCAAATTGTGTTGAAAAATGGTTCATTACTCTAAGCTTTTAACACAATGCTCATTCGTGACATCTGGTGGTCAGACTTGTTTTCTCCACCATATCTAACAAATCATCACCAAGCAGAGGATATAAGATTTGAAAAAGCATACAACCAAACAAAGCTTTAGAAGTCTGGGATATACAAGAGTGGAATCAATCTGGGATCAATACAGTTCTATCAAGTGGATTTTTGAAGGGGGAAATTTACTTGCCCAACCAGACAAGCTGATTAAAACGCAATAACAAAAAAATAACTAGCGAATCACCAAAATGCAAGAATGATTCTGCATCCATTTAGTGTAAGTATTGATTGATAGTGGATATGATGTATAAATGAACTGACGGTAACAAGGTTGCACTGTTGACACTTGTGCAGCCTCTCGAGAAGAAATTGAAAGAAATGAGAGAACTCTCACAGAGAAACTGCGGTAAACATTCAAAAGATTCAAACGTTTTTATATTTATAACATATGATACAGTTAAACAACATCACACAATGTTTAGTGTGATGTTTACCTGAATACACTGATTTCATGATTTTATAGTCCCCAGTTTTGATTTTGGGTGCGCTGTTTAACCCTTTATGTTCTGTTTGGGGTCTCTGAGACCACAGCTATGATTAAACATGATTAAATGCATTTCCCTTTTATGCATCAAGTAGGGTCGCGAAGCATCAATTTTTTCAAACCAGCTGTCCCAAACTTCTAATAATGCATGATGTTCAAAGCTTCAAATCATCAATCACGTGGTATTATCATATGTTACAAAAATTGGTACAATGTGTGATACAATAGTGCTTTGAAAGCTGCGTCAAAGCATCAGAGCCTCTTTATCAACCGTCAATCAATACCTAATTTTGTTCATGCTTGGATTTAATAAAACTGCACTTGGGTTCTCACTATACTCGCCTCCGGTGGAATTAGGCCCCCCGTTTACACTAGTGTGCTTTCGTTTTAAAGAGATACTTCACCGCTTTTTCATATTAAACTACCTGAAACATCTTCCCTCACATCTCCCCCTCCTGAACGCTTCTAACTTGATCTCTGTTTGGTACCTATAATGAATGAACTGGGCTTAGTGGGTTAAGCTAAATGCTATCAGATCATCACCGCGCGTCAGAGCGATTAAGTGCACGCACTGAGATGAGAGAGGTATGTATCAACTCATTTTAGTTAAGGGAATAACACAGTTTAATATGAAAAAGCGGTGAAGTACCCCTTTAAAACTCATAACTTTTGATACAGTTTACGCCCACCGTCTACACTATTTACACGTCTAACGTATACACGTTTTCGAACCTCGGGACTTATTTGAGTTTGAAAACTCTGCGGTTGCGTTTCAGTGTAAACGGACCAAAATGAAAAATGACGCCATGTCTACCCACATTACGCTACCTGAACACGACAATAACAAACCAGGGCTGCATTTCCCAAAAGCATCGTAAGCTGATTGTAGAGACCATTGGTGGCTATAGTTACAATGCTTTTGGGAAACGCAGCCCAGAGCCGTCTCTCTCAATGGCTCTATAACATACCAGCCTCGACAACCGTGTAAACAATAACACAGAGATGGAACTGCAAACTGCCTTGCTGACTTTGTTGTCCTTTTAGCAGCCGTTGTGCAGTTAAACACTGTATTTTATAATGCTGCAGCTGTCTACATGTACAAGAGGCAACTGTTGTGCACGCACGCCCAGCGTGCATGAACAGTCATGTTACATGCGTTTTCGGTCATGTAGTGTGGATGGAGATCATTAAATGAAAATGCACTAAACAGGGCCTTAGTTGGACAGGAAGTGAATTGTATGAGAGAGGGAGATGGGATAAGGAAAAGACCATGAGCCAGGACTGGAACTCAGGTCACACGAAGTGCAACATGTAGGCTCCGCTATAACTTAACATTATGTTTAACTACATTTTTAATTGATTTACTAATGCTAGGACCATAAATATTGCTGGTCAAGTTATAAATCTAACAGCATAGAAAGCATAGAAATGTAAAGTACATTTAGCTGGTACCTTGCTTTCAGGTCCTGCTCCCTCCCCTCTGGAAGTGGCCAGCTCTAAAGTCTCCTGAAGATTGTTCAACAGCGCATCCAGAACCTGCAGATTCAAAAGCATTGAGGAAATGCTGAAAGTCCTTTAGATCAACAAAATCATCAGATGTTTGAAACACATTTCTAGCAACCCAAGGAAGCCATTTTAAAATTACAGATGAGCTGGTGTGAGATCACTGACAATAATAGATAGTCTATAATGCTTGGTTTCCATCACCATTAATCAGGAAAATCACTACTGTATGTCTGATGGTTCAGGGAGCTTTGCAGCATAGTAGATGCTAATGCAGTGTGTGACTAACACCGCTCAGAAAATCATGACAGAATAAACAATACCACACTCCTAGGCTCAGCTAGGGAGGTGCAATGCATTCATTCATCCTACACAGTAGCATGCAACCTCCGCAAAAGGCTCACGCACTTGTGCAAGCGCCCCCAAACAAACACACACGTAGGCATTGTATGTCTGGCGCATTTCATGAATATTTTGTAGTCTGGTATTAAAAGAGATGTATGTAAATTTTGACACTGAAATCGTTTTCAAATATCAAATAATTCAAATGAGCAAAATCAAAACATTGCTCTATTTGTTTAAGCAGTCAATGGCATGACCATTTGCACATAGGGGGAAGTGTTTGGGAAACCTATAATTATTTTTGAAATTCCATTTCGTGCTGCTAGTGGTGCAGATATTACACACTTCACCTTTAAGGTCTACAAATGGTTCATTTTTGTTAATACGTTAGACAGATGAAACCAAATAATCTGCTTCACACACTCCAGAAGGGCATTTCTTTTCGAACTAATGGGCATCCAAATAAAGAGGTTACATAAGCATGGTTGGCCTTGCGAGAAGGAGGTTTTGAATGGTCAGATGGCTATTTGTATGTGAACTCAGCACTAAGTAGGCTAGAGAAACGCTCTGAATGAGAAAAAGCTCTTGAGAAAGATTGAATCTTGCCGTGAAGAAAGTTGCCACATCTTGCACAGCACAGTGTGCCAAGCAATTGACTGTGCTGACTGAAGCCATCACAGACAGCTGAAAGCTTTTTTAATAAACAAACACACACACACACAAACCTTTTTCTAGGACTCACCTCTAATGAATCATCCTGCAGCAAAGTGATTAGCTCTTTGTGTACGTAATGCACATTTGGGCCCAGCAATTTGACCACCTAATGTAGGGGAATTAGAGAAGATGGTACAGTGCATTGTGAAAAGAGGCATTGCTGCCTGTCAAAATGTGAGTCTCTTTGTGTACCATGACAAAAATGAGATAACATTTGTACCTCGTGGAAACCACCAGCTGCCGTCCTTCGTACTGAAATCTCAGGATCATGACAAAGACTTGAGAAGGTACGATATAATTCAGACAGGAAATGGTTTGGATCTGCAAATAACACTATGGCCTGCAAATAAATACAGAGAAGAAATCTAAAAAAAAATTCCAGTCACACAACAGTAGGCTCATGAATTATTCAAGATAGTAACCTTAAAAGCTAACGTTCAAAAGTTTGAGGTCATTATGATTTTTTTTTTTTAAAAGAAGCAAACTTTTATTCAGCAAAGATGCAATAAAAGTGACATATATTGTTTAAAAAAATAAACTTTTTTAACTTACTGTTTATCAAAAAATTCTGGAAAAAAATCAAGGTTTACACAAAAAATGAAGCAGAACAACTAAAATTGACAATAATAAGAAATGTTTCTCAAGTACCATCTAATCATTCCAATATGAGAATGAATAGAAAGTGACTGAATGTGATTCATCTTTATTTTAAAATATATATTCAAATAGAAAACACTGTCTTAACTTTTATTAATTCAATATTTTACAGTACTACTGAATTTTTGATCAAATAAATACATCTTTGGTAAAATAAAATATGTATATATATATATTAGGGTCGGGACTTTAACACGTTAATTAAGATTAATTAATTACGTGACTTTAACGCGTTAATTAATTACGCAAAAAAAAAAAAAAAAAAATGTTTTAACCACACTTATTTTTGCACCGCGGAACGTTTTTCAATGAATGAGTTTCGACGGACCGATTATACTGGAATACCAACTAGCGCTCCGGAGTCACGACAACAACAAACCATTAGTGAACATGAACTAAGAAGCTGATGAGACTGCTGTACTTGGCCGTGATGGGAAATTTTGTTTTAAAAAACGAAAGAATGGAAGCGTCGTCAAGAGCATGGTTGTGTGCAAGCTATACAACAAGAAATTTGCGTATCACCGCAGCACATCGAGCCTCAAATATCACAAAAATGCTTTTGCTAAACTTAATGGCAAACATTGCACTGCTGGACTGAAATAAATAAACTATATTTTGTTGATTAAGCTTATATATTCAGTCATTATTCAATGGTATACTAAAAATACATGTGAAAAATTACTTCTCATTGTTCTCAGGTCAAATATTTATATGCAATTAAAATGCGATTAATTTCGATTCATTAATTACAAAGCCTCTAATTAATTAGATTAATTTTTTTAATCGAGTCCAGGCCCTAATATATATATATATATATATATATATATATATATATATATATATATATATATATATATATATATATATATATATATATATATATATAAATCTAACCAAACCCTAACTTTGGAACAATAGTGTAGTTCAGACAAAAATAAAAATTACTGGCCATTGTTTCAACCTGGGGCAGTCAAATGACAAAATAGAAGCACCATAAAAGTATTGTAGAAAGTCATACAAGGGAAACAAAATAACATTTAATTTGCCATTCAATAAAAATCTTAAAATTCAGTGCATTCCTGAAAGTTAATGATAGAAGTAGCTATGCATGATGATTGGTGACCAAATTGTTCTTTTGAGTTGAATTCAAAAATCAAAGATCCAGTTACAGCCCACTGGAAGGAAACATTATCAGTGAATAACTTATACATAATATAGATTGAATAATTTTATGACATTTTTATCATGCTTTTGTGTCCTTCTTAAGCGGGTAAATGAAGATATAATTAATTTTTTGAGTGAACTGGTCCTTTAATGATAACCACTCTGAATGAGCATGAGTATGATCTGTATGACTGTATGAGTCATTTAAAATGAGTTTCATAGACATAACTTTCAGTCACCTTCATCTCAGACTGCAAACATATTCTGAGTGACTGCTGCTATATATAAAACAACACTAACAACAAAGGAGCACTTCAGACGTTGATGATGGAGCAGTCAGAGGTCTAATTTTCTCAAATGAGCTATTCCAGAAGTCTTCGCCTCCACTGACAGAAGTTAAAAATAAATGGATTGTGCCTGAAAACATTGGTTTGTCAAAAGGCTTTCAAATCATTAAAATATTCTGAAAACTTTTTTTTAAAAATTAAGTGTCCTTAGAACTTTTAAAAAGCATTCATGAAGTCCTACAACACACTGCAGGACATATTCTGGACTGAATGTTTGAAGGATTAAATACACACTGCACAACTCCTTGGTCTTTCAAAGAAAGTATTCTGAATTATGCTTAAATGCTGGATGAAGCTGACCTTTTATTGGACTATCTACAGCAGGTATGTTATATTAATAATGATGCAAAAATCAGATTGGTGTGATTTAAATGCCTACATGACATTTTAAAAATACAATGTACAGTATTGCTTTAGTCTGACTGAAATCTAACATTTAACCTCCTTAGACCCAGGGGAAAAAGTTATTTGAATTTAGATTTTTTTCATGTCATTACATTGTTTGTTACATAAGAATTATTATTATTATTACTTTAATATCACCGGCCACGCCCCATTCCATGTCCCTCAGCCTCGCTGCTTGCCACAATTATATTTTATTAATATGTTATGCTTTGTATACATAAGTGGACATGACACCAGGATTAGGAGTTGTTTAACAAATAAAATTACATGTATATGCAAATACAATGGGATTTTTTTTTTTTTCCCCAATCAAATTTTAGGTTCTAAACTTTGGTTTAAGATGAATGTCAACTATGTAGTTAGTTGTATAAATAATACATATAACATAATGAGTTTATATACCATTATACTTTCTTTATAGCCTAGAAATCTATACGCAATCTGCCACGAGTGTAGACTAGCAACTCTCAATACACTTCTGAGCTGTAAAAACCAAACTCTGGGCAGGCCAATCACATCGTATATAGAGTCGGTGGGCGGGGCTTAACATAATGACGGCAGAGTTGCACTTGCTACTAGTAAACACAGAAGCTGGCGAACAGCAGTCTTTTGAATCGGCTTTGACCACGACTCTGGAAGACTTGGAGGTAAAGGGATACTCCACCGCTTTTTCATTTTTCACAAATAATAAAAAAGAACAAAATGGCTTACAACAGCTATGCTGACGACACTCAGATCTACTTAGCACCTAATCACCTAATGACTATAGCCCCATTGACTCGCTGTGCAAATGCATTGATGAAGTTAACAACGGAATGTGCCAAAACTATCTTCAGTTAAACAAAGACAAAACTGAAATCACTACATTTGGAGACAAAGATGAAATTCTCAAGGTGAACGCATATCTTGAGGCTAAAGGTCTCATAACAAAAAATCAAGTCAGGAATCTTGGTGTGATTTTGGAGTCAGACCTGAGTTTCAATAGTCATGTCAAAGCATTAACTAAATCACCATACTACCATCACCAGAAGGGTTGACTATTGTAATGGCCTTCTCATCGGCCTTCCCAAAAAGACCATTAGACAGCTGCAGCTCATACAGAACGCTGCTGCCAGGATTGTGAGCAGAACCAGAAAATATGACCATATCACACCAGTCCTCAGGTCTTTACACTGGCTTCCAGTTACATTCATAATAGATTTTAAAGTTCTATTACTTTTTAATAAATCACTCAATGACCTAGGACCTCAATACATTGCAGATATGCTGATTAAATACAAACCCAACAGATCACTCAGATCAGCAGGATCAAGTCAGTTAGAAAAACCAAGAGTTCACTCAAAGCAAGGAGAGTCTGCTTTTAGCTATTATGCCAGCTGCAGTTGGAACCAGCTTCATGAACAGATCAGATTGTTGATAGTGCTAATCTAGACTCAAGAAACACTCAGTTTCAGTCAATCTCATGTCAATCTTGAGTACCTATAGAGTTGTATTGCATCCTTCATATCTCAGAAAAGTCTTTAGTTTTATTATATTTATAAAAGAAAGATAGGCTGTACCGAGTCTTTCCGGAAAAAAACGAGCGGCTGGAGGCATATCGTGTAGGAGGAGCTAAAGAATGACGAGCGCACAGCTATTGCATTGAGAGCTTCTGAAAACTGACATCGTCATGCATGGAAAAGAAAACGTTACCCTAAATAAACCATGGCTATCAATCAGATTCAACTAATACATATATGATCCAGAGTCAGATCCGGAGGCTGAAATAAATTGAACAGGAGAAACAGCAAGAGCAGGACGTCCGTCTCTGTGTGTACTGTATTTAGTGGCCTGTCAACATTTTCGTTTGTTTACCCCGTGGTTTATAATGATATGATTTGGTTTATGGACTATTGTATGTGACTAAACCTTAGCAGTAGCAAGCAAAACGGGTTTGCACGTCAGATGGTGTATAAAAAAACCCCCAATGGATTTGAGTAGTGGATTTGAATGAAGAAGCATGCTTTGTGTGAACATCCTCTAGGTTTATGTTTGGGTGGTTTTACAATAAACAAACTGACACCTATATTGGTCAGCTAAACAAATATATTTAAACACACACCATAGATCGCATGCTCCATTGATAAATTAACTATATATGATCGTGTTGTTTACTGATGTTTACTTACATCAACAGCATATGCTGATAGCCAACAGCATAGACATTTGAAGCAGTTTTACTCACCGCCTGCTTCCAAAGCACGACAGTGAACCTTTATCGCTTGGACCGCTCCGTCAAAAACACTTCTTTGGTAACATTGTTGATTTTGTGAAGTCCTGACAGCAGTGACCGTGGAGATCAACTTTTGCGACACGACTGAAGCGTGATGTTGTGGCGCTTCTCGTCATTTCTGCGTTCAAATCGGTTCAAAGGCAGCGCTGCCTTCCCGGAATGTTATGCGGATGCGTTAAAGTCATTTGATGTCACCCATAGGAATAAAGTGGAGCGCGGCGCGACAAAGTGTTGTACGGAGAAGTGGATCTGCAGCTTGAGAGCAGTGTTTATGGGCATGCATTTGCTCTCTCGCTCTGGTCACGGCCACACGCGCGCGCACCCTTCCGGAGGAAGAGCCGTACGGTCCATACAAGGACATTCCGACCCGTTGACGTCAAGCGGATCCATGCTCGAAAAAAACTCTCCGAAACTTGTGAGAAACCAGAAGGAGTATTTTTTGACACATTAGGATGGGAATCCAAATTTTTAACAGTGTAAAAAGCTCAGAATGTGTTTGAGAAAGAAATGAAGGAGAGGTGTTCTAATTAAGACGGTACATGTATGTAGGCTGTAAACTGAAGGATGTTTTATTTTTATACCACTATTTATATATATATATATATATATATATATATATATATATATATATATATATATATATATATATATATATACCACTATTGTGGATTTGACCCTTTTATTTTATTATTATTATTATTTTAAATATCTTTACAACTGTTTTAACTAGGCTTGTTTTTAATGTTTTATTCGTACACATAGTTACCACTATTTTAATTAATTTCTATGTAAAGCACTTTGAATTGCCATTGGGTATGTAATGTGCTATACAAATAAACTTGCCTTGCCTTACAATATAATGTCCTTGTACATGGACAGTGGCACCCAAGAGGTTAAAGTGCATACTTGGTGTAATGTTTTAAAAGCACCACATAGCAACAGTGTTTACACTCTAGAAATGGCTCTTGAACACATTTCACCTTTAAAGACTTCAGACTTAAACAGTTATGGATGTAAGGCAGGTAAACTCACAGGAAAGTTGTAGGCACAATTCCTGCGCACTAGTGCGTATTTGTTCTCAAGCTCCAGCGGATAAGGCTGGCTCTCACAATGCCCATTTTCATGCTGCAGTCCCAGACAGCACAGCTTCTTATAAAACTCCAGAAACCAGAGGTGTTGCTCATCAGTAAAAGATTCTGTTAAAAAAAGGTACAAAATCCATGACTGTAATCCTAAAATATTTTAGAAAGACGTAAAAAGAAAACTTGCACTGACCTGAGAGCCCATGACAAAGCTTTCCATACTGGAAAGACAAGGAGGCCAGCACTGCCTCATCCCCTTTGAAGCATTTTTCACAGAATGCCTTCACCAAGGGAAATATGACACAAGTCCTGTCATCTGTGAAAGAGGGTGATAGAAAAGAAGGGAGGGTGAGATGCTGACAGAGAAAGAGTGCGAGACATGTTTCAACACAAAAGAGCCACATGCCAGTATCTGAATCTGAGGTCCCATTCGAAACAAAGTGCTTAAGATACAGAAAATAAAAGGAGCTGTGTCTGGTGATATGAGCAGGTACACAGCATGTGTTTCAAAAAGTACTCTGTGAAACAACAGGAAGTGCTTTTGCTTTCACCAAAGTTTGACACCTCTCTGTTTCTCTGTAATTTAACTGCGTTTCAGATTGTCTGACTTCCACAGCAGAAAAGCTGATATATTCAGTGGTAATAACCTTTAAAGAATGAGCTTCATTTTATTAGTTTAATATATTCAAACAAACAATAATCACCAATAAAGTTATCCACATATGAAGAGCACATTTTTATTTAAATATCAATTAAAGAATTGTCATGATAAAACATAAGAATCAAACTAATTCAAGAGGGGCTGGCAGTGGCTTACCACTGTCAAACATCTCTAAGAGGTTGATGATGGTGTCGAAAGCTGCCAGTCTCACAGTACTGGCTTCGTCTTGGGCCAGCTCAACCAGTTCAGGGAGCACTTCAACCTTAGTGTGATCCAGTCTGGGACAGAGCAAATACAGATATCGTATCATATCATCTGATAGTGTTCATTTTGATAAAAACAAACACATAAATGTTTTTCGGAGATGTTATTTCTATCAGAAGATATTAGTGAAGCTTGCACAAACCTTAGACTTCTCGCTCAACTTTATTTTAACAACAGAAGTGCTAAAGTTTAAGCATCAGTCTGGCACAATGTGAAAGACTTGCATCCCTAGGTTTAAATGTCAGTGATGTCTCACATTTAGAAGAAGCAGCAAAAACAATAAAGTTGTTTATAAATTGGAAAGGAAATCAAGAATTTTTCTAACTAACTGTAGGTAAAATCTACTGCGTTCTTCTGCATAGTGTTCTATCTAAACCATACCAGATTGATAGATCATCGTCTAAATAGTAAGCCATTTAGATTCAAATAATGAAATGTCTCTGTGCTTTATATCTTTTTACCCAATTCCCCTGGTGATGTTCTCCAGCTGGCGACACATGCAGGCGCGCACCTCATACTCTACGTCCTGGCATAATGACCTGATCAATGGCAAAAGGTCCTTCTTCACTCTGCAGAGAGAAGCCACGGTAGACATTTTAAAGGAATAGTTTACCCAAAAATGAAAACTGTCATCATTTACTCACCCTCAAGTTGTTCCAAACCTGTATAAATTTCTTTGGAAGAATGTTTGTAACCAAGCAGATCTCGGCCCCCATTGACTACCATAGTAGGTTAGTCAATGGGGGCAGTTTTGGAACAACCTGAGGGTAAGTAAATGATGACAGAATTTGCATTTTTGGGTGAACTATCCCTTTAAGTCAGAAAACAAGCAACAAAGTGTATTTCAACTTTAGTGTCATTTCAAGTTTACTTAAAGAAGAAAATTATTCTATATTTTGAGTTTCATGAACCAGTTTGCTCCTATCTTATTTGATTGGTCAGTGGTGTTTCAAATGTAGAACTCACATTGATGACTCAAACTTGCCAACAACTTTTCCTAAAATGCGACAGCTGGCCAGACGTGCTGGGACAGACTGGGAGAGCTGATGTTTCGACAGTAGAGGACTCAAAATCTGTCCAAACAAACAAACAAAGCAAACTTCATTTTAATTCACACTTACAGCTGTTTCCTAAGACATATCCCATAGGTTTAGAAATGATAGGCAAGAGAAATGCAGTTGTCAATACCTCTTGCCTGATAGTTTCCTTTGGTAAAGCATCGATTGCTGACAGCAATGTCTCCAACCAAGCATTGCTGACCACTATTAAAAAAAAAGGTTTTTAAAAAAAAGTGTCCATGATGTTCAGAAATTAGCATATTCCAAATACCATTCAAAAGTTTGGGGTAGGTAAGAATTTTTTCAGGGTTTAACTAACTTGACAAAAATTTTCTCACCAAGGTTGCACTTATTTTTCATTTATTCCTTTGGCGGCAGAGATGAATTTTCACCAGCCATTACTCCAGTCTTCAGTGTCACATGATTTTTCAGAAATGATTCTAACATGCCGATGAACTCTTATTATTATAATGTTAAATGAACAGTTGTGCGTTCGCATTTATTGAATCATTTGTAACATTATAAATGTCTTTAGTATCATTTTTGGTCAATTTAAAGCATTATTAAAGCAAATTAATAAAAATATTAATTTATTTTTAAAAAATTCTTGCTGACCCCATTTTTAAAACTGTACTGTACATCAAATCCTTTTTTTAATCACAAGACTGCAAATTATAAAGACTACTGCATTCATTTCAGTGTTGAAAAAAAACAACAACTAATTAATCAAATGTACAGTATATGCTTTCTACAGGAGCTTTACAAGCTTTTAAAATAAATGGCAACCTGTGTCCCTGTGGTCAAGATTTAGGAGAACTATCTGCAATATTGAGTGGGTGTGCGTCTGGATAAGGACAATGTCATCTTGGAGGACGGTCAGGAAAGATCCTGCTGCGGCAAGCTGCATATCCGCCCCAGCTACATGAAGCACTTCCTGTTGGGGGTAGAAGAGTTAGCTCTGATTGATACAAACAGCACATATCAAGAAGTCACAGAAGGATCTCAAAACCATAAAGCAATAAAAGAAACATTGTTTGGCCTACCCTGACTTTTGGCACCACCCTGCGGAAGGTCTCCGCTGGGTTCTGACGCACCAGGATTGGCAGATTGACGATCACACTGGCCCGTTGGACATCCTCACCAGAACTGAACAACACAGAAATATGGCTGTCAATATAAATAACAACAAATGATGACCTAAATCTATCTTTTGATAACAAAAGATACAATGTTGTAGTTCTGCTGTAGTGTAAAAGTTATTTTATGACATTTATGTACTATATTTATTAAAAATATGCAAAGAAAAGTCTGATATGTACTTGTTCAGGTGCGAGATTCCACAGTATTGATGCTCAAGAGTCGTGCTGGTATGACTACTTTGTAGGCCAAAAAGCAGGAACGAGTTAGCATTTTAGCACTTCTGGTTCCATTGTCACAAAGTCAATGGGTTTTTTGAATGGGATTTTGGTTAAATGGCTGAAATAAGATCTGTGGTGGTTATAAGCTCAAGACACTTTCACGTTTTATTCTATGGCATAAAATACATCCACTTGTGATTTTTTTTAGCTGTTATGTGTCTTGAAAAAGGCAGTTGCCAACAAGTTGCTAAATGGCAAGCAGTCGGGGAGATTAACACCATCACAGCGAACAGTTAAGCTCAGCCTGCTTTTACAGCCTCATTATGTTTATAATTGTGCTCTTATAAACTATTTAACTCAAACTTTCTAGAAAAATGATTTTAGGCGTCGCTTAGATGTGTCGCTTAGACGATAGATGGCTTTCAACGTCGCTTAGATCATCTCTACAGCCGGCCAGAGCGCAGCATAAATAATTATCCACGCGTCCCTTGGAGGGCGGGGCAATAACAAAAGCCAGTATGAAAATACACACAGGCAAAACAAGGCGATTTTAACCTCAAAATATACACTTTTAAATATACAATTAATGCCATCTCAAACAGAGAGAGGCTTCTTCGTGATTTCAACTAAGATTCTGCAAAAAAGCGAAAATCACATAATAATAAAAAAACAAAAACGCTTCTTTCTCATTTTGCTCGAAAGTAGAGCTGCCGACTTGTGTCCCTGGTTTCCGTGACGGGTCACATATTGTCCCCAAGTGGCTAGAAATTTTGATCGGTGTAAACCGAGTTCAGGCTGTCTTTCTCTGCCTTTGAGAAAATGACAGCCCAGACGAGCTGATCTTGAATTCTCCTGTTATGACGTCATAACAGATGGGGGAATGGGGGAAATCCCCTTATTTTAGTTGAATAAAAGAAGCTAAATAATACATTCAATAGATTGATGCAGGTATAAAGTCAAGTTATGATAAAGTATACTTTTAAAGATACTTTATGTAGTAAATATACAAAAGTTAATGTACTAGTAGCAGAGGTGGGACAAAGTCATTGTTATGCAAGTCACAAGTAAGTCTCAAGTCTTTGCCCTCGAGTCCCGAGTCAAGTCGAGTCAAAGATGAGTCAAGTCTCGAGTCGAGTCAGAAGTCAAAGCCAACAAGTCTCAAGTCGAGTCCAAGTCCTACCATTTTAGTTTCGAGTCACTTCAAGTCATCTTACCACAGAAATAAAAATTATACAAATCATGTATGTCTGTAAGATTTATATTTATTTAAACCTCTTTTTATACAATGACATTAAGCAAATACAGTAAAAAAAAACAGAAACACTAGAACAATGCACAGCGGCTTCAGTCCTGTATTGTGTTGACCTCATATGGCAAAACAGTTCAACTTTCAAATAGATATGGGCATTATGGAAACATTTTGGGAATATTGTTTAGCTTATTTTTGGTTTAATTTGGTTTACTTTAATAATTTAATTTATTCAATTATTTTGTTTTGCTATACTTTTTATGCCAGCTTGCCATGGCCCCCCTATAGCATCCCCTCGCGGCACCCAGAGGTCCCTGTCCCCACTTTGAAAAGCACTGCTATAAAGCATATGACTTCAGTTTCTGGAGGGAAAGGGCTTTCTTATGACTTTTGAAGCAGTGAAAATATTCTTAATATTGCATACACTGAAACTGAAATATTATCGTATACTGTAGTGTATAATAGACAATGAATATTAACACAACAACAATTGGGCCCAAAACAAGCCCAATATTATTATATTATTTATTATCATCAGTATAATTTATGATCAATAATTTATCAATAAATGACCCTGCAACATTTTAAATTGAAATCTCGTGGAGTTTAAAATGCAAATACAGATGGGATTTTACAAAATTCTTCAAGTTGCAATAAAGACTGAACAGAAGAGGTTTGTAGATGGAAAAAGAGAAAAAGTGACGTGAAGGATTATGGTAACTCCAGTCGGAGTTATTGCACACATATAAGGAGCAGTGGTGAACATGCACACTATAAACCGTAAAAGGATAAGCCCTGCATCTCAATGTGCAATCTGCTCTAAATAGTATTGAAAATTACTAATGTCACACAGCTACTATTTAGGATTATTATGCACTTTTTTACAGTCTATGATTGGGAGTTGGTGCACAGGAAAACACTGAGAGCACTGCAATATAGAGACATGTTTATAATAATATACATTCGAACCATACCTACTGTTATTATTAGCAGCCTATACTTTTTTTTATTATTTATTCTTATTTTTATAATAGCCAAATAATAACAGTCATAATAAATAGCCTACATTATAAAACATATTATTAAGATTAAATTAGGTGGCTTACCTCCCTGTTTCCTCTCCATCTCTGTATATCTTTGCTGGTTGCATTGTTTGTAAAAAAAAAAAAAAAAAAAAAAAAAATTTTTTCGTCTATTTACGTCTATGAACTATCATTACATTTATAACATCACATCACATGCCTGCACGTTGAACGCGATTTTTCTTCAAAGAGGGGAAGGAGGCGGGATGTATGAGGACGAATGAATACAGCACTTGCATCGTTGCACTATGGCTATTAGCTGTGATGTGTCAGTCAATGTATTTGGACAAAACAGCGACCATAAATGTAAAGAAACGAAGTTGCTTGTCATATTTTCCTAACAAGCAACCACATTTTTTCAAATAAGCCCAAAAAACCGCGACCCGCAACTCGAGATTTTTTTACCGCGACTTGCCAAAAAAAGAAGCCCAAAGTCACGTGTTATACGCGGACTTGGTAGCTATGGATACTGTTGAATCAAACCAACGTGGGACTACAGTGATTGGATGTCGTGCTGGCAGCGCGCGTGCTCTCTGCATGCAGGTGCAGCTTTTTTTCACTGAGAGCAGCGCGGCCGTGTGAAAGAAAAATGGCCAAAAAGTAGCAAGTCTTCTCGAGTCATGAGGCTCAAGTCCAAGTGAAGTCACAAGTCATTGATGTTAAAGTCCAAGTCGAGTTGCAAGTCTTTGTACATTTTGTCGAGTCGAGTCCAAAGTCATCAAATTCATGACTCGAGTATGACTCGATTCCAAGTCACATGACTCGAGTCCACACCTCTGACTAGTAGTAAACTTGTAAGTGTATGATTTCAATAATGCTTGGGGCAAGATTAGGCCAAAATTAGTCTATAAAAAGTATACTTTTAGTGTACACTCTCTGAAAAAAAGGTACATTGCTGTCACTGGGGTGGTACCCTAAAGTACAAAAAAGTGAAAAGGTACATCTTTGTACCTTACTCACCCCTAAATGGTACATATTAGTACCGGGATTAATCCCACTATAGAATAGTGAGTAACTATTCATTAATGCCTGACCTGGGATCAGTGAGTTCGGATGTGTAGCTAATCATTCAAGTTCACACAGACTTTCTTTCTAAATCGTTTAATACTGTCAGTCCCGCCGCTGGCTGTCTTGATGTACACGGCCAGCAGCGGGGGGCGGCAGTGGCTTAGTGGTTCATGTAGGTTGTCTACAAACCGGAAGGTTGGTGGTTCGATGCCCGGTTCCACCTGACCAAGTGTCGAGGTGTCCTTGAGCAAGACACCCAACCCCAGCTGCTCCCGACGAGCTGGATGGCGCCTTACATGGTTGACATCGCCGTCGGTGTATGAATGGGTGAATGTGAGGCAAGATGTAAAGCGCTTTGGATGGCCATAGGGTCTGTTAAAAGCGCTATATAAAATGCAGTCCATGTATCAGTGAATCAAGCCAGTGACTAAAACCATCAACTTCATGTCGTTTCTGTTAGTAGCATGAAACAAATATGTTATTTAAATGATACAGAGAGTTATCAAAGAATATTCTTTGTAATATTCGGATCTGTCAATCACGTATATCTGCAGTGCACACTGCTGTTTGAATAACGCATTTTAAACTGCTCAACAGAAGCTTACTGTATTCATGTCAATGTCATGTTTGTTGTTAGTTGTGGTAAAGCATTTTGTGAGAGAAATAACGTTGCAAAGTTCACTCGTGTTTATTCAGAGCTCTCAGATAGCTCTCAGAACAAAATAAACTCACGCTCACAGTTTTCAACAACTCTGTACACTTTCTCAGCAATCTTTCCCCAGCTCTCCATCTCTCTCTGGACTGGAAGTGCTGCAGCTGCTGTTTGCACCTCGCTAAACCACGCGCCTCCTTCACATAAACTCATTTCAATCATTAATGTTAATCAAACAACTACAGATGTTAAATAAATGTATACATATTAAATAAATATGTATTAGTATCTGAATTTTTATTTTATTTTGTATTTACTATTGTTTTTGTAATTTGCTGTAGGGTATTTTTTTAAATTATATATATATATATATATATATATATATATATATATATATATATATATATATATATATATATATATATATAATTTATGGGGGGTATTATGGGTGGTCACTCTGTAAGTTTGAAAGGGTTTTAAACCTTCTAAATCAAGTAAAATCACTCAAAATCAAGTAATTTACGCATGCCAAAGTCAACTTTAAACATATACAATGTAATTTCCGAATCCAAACAGCAAAATTGTGGCCAGTGAAAATGCCGAGTGGCTAGTCACTTTGGAAAACCACTAGCCACAGTGGCTGGTGAGCAAAAAAGTTATGTCAAGCCCTGCTAACAATATAAGTATACCACAGGAAACATTATAAAATAAACAAATCCATGACATGGGACCTTTAAAGGTATAGTTCTGCAAAAATGAAAATCCTATCATCATTTACTCACCCAATGTCTTTCTAAACTTCAAAACATGATTTTTTATTAAAACCAGAGACGTTTCTGTCCTTCCATTGAAAATGATGCTCTGACTTGCATGTTTGCAATCTGTTGATCACAATGGTCTCTGATGTGAAACCAAAGCATGTTTTGTATGTTGCTCTGCATTTGAGTGTCTGCTAAATGCCTTCTATGTAAATGCTTTAAATGCCAGTGAACTACTGCTGTGCCCAGCATTGATGCTGCACTGACTGATAAAACTTTTTCTTTGTAGGTCCATTATCTTGTCTCTAGGAGACAGATGGTTTCCTTTATCACCTCGATGTCTATGTGTGCCTATTTCTATGTCTAGTCTGCATTCACAAACAATAACCAGAAGTCAATACGAAGAGCTTCTTTAAATGTTCTTTAAAAATTTTTTTAGCCATATCTGTTGCTTTAAATAACCTTATGTTCAGTTCAAGAATATTTGGTTGATAAGAATTTCAAGAGAGCACAACATAACCGTTTTTAGTGCACCTTCAATTTTCTTTCTAAACAATATTGCCATTTTATTTTAGATGAAATGTTTAACTGTGTAGCCATAAAGATCAAGGAAATGCCTACATGCTCTATTTATTTATAGAGCCATTGTGCTGTGGTTGTTTCTGCCATTGAAGCACAACCTTCTGAAGCTTAATGCAGCTGAACCTCTCAGACGTCCTCCTCTCTCTGAACAATCTCATGTCTATCAGTCTCTCAAGTGCTGTTGTTCTAAATAATGAACTATAAACAGGTATTCATTACTTTTTCAGGGATAGGTTGTCCTCCTTTGTCCTTTGTTGGCAGAGGGTTATTTAATAACCAAGAAACAGCCTGACCTGCTGCCAAGTTTGTCTAAGAAGGTAGTAATGTGGTCATGCTTTGTGCACTTATGGTCAATAATGTGCAGCACCTTAGCAATGCCTGTATTTATACACTAGATGACAGAGGTACCATGCAGAGAAGAGCAGGTGGCATCTATAGGAGGATGAAAAAGATAACCAGCTAAAGACCAGGTGCTGAATGGTTTGGAAACACAATCCCACTGCCTTGAGCCTCGAGTCTCTGTTTGCTCCGGCCAGAACCTAGCTGGAAAGTGGTCAGAAAGTAAAAAGAGCTACGCTCGCATTTGTAATTAGATTTCCCTGGTGAGTGAACGCTATCCAGTGGCCTTAACCCAGAAAAACATTTAGTTGCTATACAATTTAATGAATGGAACAAAACAAGCTTGTGTATTTTGATTTAGGAAGAATCTAGTGAGGAATGATGAATTCATTCTTATTGACTACATTTCTTTAGAAGAAAATATGACAACCAAAAGACTCCAAAAATGTCTCCATTTGCTCTCAATTTAATCTATTCGCTGTCTAGGAGAAACATTTGAATGATCTTTTGAAACACTTTACACTTTACCTTGTGATTAGAAACTTTCAACACATAGTTGGGAGAGAGCGAAAGAGCTGAAGAAGACAACACAGTGGGCAGAAAGTGACACACTGTTTGATTTCTCCCCCCAAAAGAGACGAGTCTGCAGTTGATTATTGAGCCAGCAGGACTCTAATGAAACCTAAACAAAGCCCACTTAGCAATTAGTTTACAACTGGCAGCCTCTCTAATCCTTCCAACCCCAGCAGGGCCAATGATGATACTGCGAAGAAAGTGCAGCCTGTGTGCAGTCTGTGAAAAAACATTTCATGCCCTACATTTCCAATGTGGCACTTTCTGTTTAATTGTGCACATATATAGAATGGTGCACAACCAAATAGTGTAGTTTTACCAGCAGTGCTAACAGGGCCACGCTAACCAAACCTTTGGAATATACAAAGCCCTAAAGGACTCCTTTAAAGAAACAAGTCCTGCACAATCAACAAAAATCATGTCCAAAAACTCAGCAGCCTCATCAGCATGTCTCTCGGACAGAGCAGTGATGCATTCAACGCTGCTCATGACATCAGGACACTAGAACGAATCAACCTCTATCACTCACTAATGCTGGTCAGCAGCAGCTAAAATTCCCAGTTGACCTATTACTCAAACTGTCACTGCCCAGCAAGCAATAGCCATCATTTCACCATCTCGGTTAACTATAGACCCGATATAGTCTGGCTATGAGTAACCCAATTCTAGCCAAAATAACCTTGAATTTGGTTACATAGTTTTTGCCAAAATAACTTGTGAGATGTAGGATGTTCACTTATTTAAAACTACACTATGTAACTTTTCTGTCCGCTAGAGGGTGCCTATTCAAAACAAAGGCGTAGTTTGATGATGCCAAGTTTGAGCGCAGAATCTTGGGACATGTGGTTTTCACTTCACAGCCAGATTCACCAGTGGAAAAGAATCGGAATAGGACTCGGGCAGAAATCATGTTCATGGATGCGGTTATTAAATTTACTGTAGTATGAAGCAGAGCAGGACGGAATGTTGAGGGAGCTGAGCAAGGCCTCTGGAGCAACTGTTACGTGAACAGTCGCCGGCTCCATTTCCGCTTTTCTGGTCATGAGTATAAGATAAACCCGCTCTGTTTATCATATTAGATACATTTAAGTATGTTTAAAATTATGTTATGATGTTACTCTGTGCGTTCGCTTGGCGGCTGCTGTGACACTTGTTCACACTGCTAAGAGTAAAGCACTTCTGCAGAATAAAAACAGCAGATATATTACGTAATTGACAGGCGATTCCCTCAGATGTCCCGGTTCCTTGGTTAAAATAGCAATTTCTCACAATTTACAAATATATGAAAACATTTGGAATATTGTAAGAACTTAACTGAACAAAATATATAACACTTGCATAGTGGTTTTTGGATATTTTACTGCAAAAATCCTACATAGTGCCTTGTTTTAGCCTTGATGTCAGGGCTATTAGATATATTTTAAATGCAAAATTGCTTGCTGGGTAAAATGCACTAAATCAGTTTTATAATATCTCATATTGTTGTAGCATAGAGTACATACACTACAAACAGTATTTGCCCAATGATATGCAAACTTCAATTAAATACTATATAAGGAGAATCACTGTTAAATGAACCAAAATAGCATTTTTCCAAATGTGCCTCTTGTACAGTAAATGATCAAATTCCAGTTCACCTTTAGTTTAGAAGTTTTGCTTGAGGGTGAAAAAGTTCCCCATGCAGATTTCACTCGTGTTCAAGTTGGTCATGTAAATTTGCAGTACTGAAACATTTTGCTGAAATATTGTTAGTGTGAATGCTTGAAATGTACTTTGATCCAAACTAAAATAAAAATTGAATACAAAAAATAAATAATGCAACATTTTATGCTACTGAAGTTAACCTGACAGTATGCAAGGCATTTAAAATATAAAAACGTTGTATTTGACAGTGAGATTAATAACAATATCATTGTTATTAAGACATTAGTCCTCATGTTAGCCTGACAGTTGACACAGAAGTTACATGATATCAAGGTAGATTATTCAAGCTTTTAAATTCAGAACAATTACATTGTTGTGATAGAAGACCAACTAGACACTATTAATGAATTAATTGCATCTTGTGTTGAAATAATACTGAAATAATAATTTTGGTTAATACGATACCCTATAAAATAAATACCCTAATTGCAAAATGCTAAAAATGCCTTACTAACATGGCACCATGTTTGTGCAACCATAATGTGGTGTCTGCACATCAGAAACACCTCTTATTTTAACCATTCATCCATTTCTTAACAAGCGCTCTTTCCTGTCATCTTACAGATGCTCTGACAGTCTGCTTTTACGTGCCAAATGACAGCGAATAGGCGCAATTAAATTGTTCTCAGAACTAGTTTCTCACCCGAGGGAGTCAGGTTGTGGACTGACTCTGGTATTTAATTAGCACAGGCAAGGAGCAATACAGAGTTTTATAGGTTAAAGAGGGACAATATCAGATCTTCCAAAAAGGGAAGTGTCTGAGTTTTGGGTCAAAAAGCATAACATTAAAGTTTTAAATATTTGGTCAAAGCTCATTTCCATATAGAACGGAGTAACAAGATGCATTATGTAACCAGATTACAGGTCAACTTCTGCTATGTTGTTCTAGTACCAATCTCAAAAGTTCAATGCAACGTGAAAAAAATGTATGCTATTAATACATTTAAGATGTATTTGTTTTCACACTCTACATTTTCACGCAATGTCAGTTTAGCATTATCGCCAATGCATGCATTCACGTAACTTTTAGAGCTTGTGAAAGACTTTTGGGAAAAGGGACAGTTGCTCGTGTTATCCGTTTCTTGTGTTTAAATACAGAAATAACACAAAAGAGAAGACCACAGACAGAATGCCCCATCGCAGAGTGCACAAATAGGCCACTGAATTGAGTCTTCTTTTACTTATTTTAGTGCTTCAATAGATAAAGGTATATCCTTTTGCATTAAAGGACTTCTTCTTGCTAGAGTTGCTGTTTCTAAATCTTGTTACTTTCTCTCGGGTATCTGTTAGATCACAATACTGGAGTACAAAGCAATAATAAACCCAATAAACTGTTGCATGATAGGTCTAATACACCACACATCAATATCTTTTTCCCTCATGTTTTCAAGTGCATTATTTTGTGCACAGGATGCACACAAGTGCTTTGCACTGCTATGTATTGGAGCCTTTTATAATTTTTGCGCAATTCAAGAATATTGATATTCTATCTTGTTCTGTCCTATCTATCATTTGTTGCCTAATTAAAAAAATAAAAAATAAATAAATAAATATATATATATATATATATACACACACACACACACACACACACACACACACACACATATTTGGACGATTTATATTTATTCAGTTTATGTTCCTAATACATGTTTTATATATATGTATAACCATATATATATACCAGCCATGTCAGCTGCTGGTGTTGGTCCACTGTGTTTTATCAAGGGCAGGGTCAATGCAGCTAGCTATCAGGAGATTTTGGAGCACTTCATGCTTCCATCTGCTGAAAAGCTTTATGGAGATGAAGATTTGGTTTTTCAGCACGACCTAGCACCTGCTCACAGTGCCAAAACCACTGGTAAATGGTTTACTGACCATGGTATTACTGCGCTCAATTGGCCTGCCAACTCTCCTGACCTGAACCCCAAAGAGAATCTGTGGGATACTGTGAAGAGAAAGTTGAGAGACGCAAGACCCAACACTCTGGATGAGCTTAAGGCCGCTATCGAAGCATCCTGGGCCTCCATAACACCTCAGCAGTGCCACAGGCTGATCGCCTCCATGCCACGCCGCATTGAAGCAGTCATTTCTGCAAAAGGATTCCCGACCAAGTATTGAGTGCATAACTGAACATAATTATTTTAAGGTAGGGTTGCAGCGGTATACCGGTATGGCGCTTTATCACGATATTAACATGTACGATTATCATACCGTGAGCATTTGCTTGTACACGGTTTTGGAGAAAAAAATTAAGCAGATCTCACCTGCATAAAGCAGATCTCACCTGCGCTACTGCGCATATGCAACGTCATTACACGTCACTGCTTAGACTCCACTCTATGTACAACTGAGAAAATGTCAGAGCCAGTGACTACACATTCTAATCTCTATCCCCTGACAAAAAAAAGTTACAATCTGCAGTATGGGAATACTTTGGGTATTCGAAAAATGACCGCGGGGATGTCCTTGAAGATGGTTATCCAGTTTGCACGAAGAGTCACTGCAAAAGCAGGAAATACGTCGAACATATTCGTGAACACCATCACGCTCTTATTTATGTAATGCTCTTAAACCATCTAAGCACAACAAGACATAAGAAAATGCGCTGTGTCCTGACACACACACACACACGACAAGACAAGACAAGACAAGACAGAAGAAAACGCGCTGTATGTCAATGTCCTGCTGACACACACACACACACACAGACACACACACAAACACGACAAGACAGAAGAGAAAGCGGTCAATGTTTGTATGTTAAATAATGTCTTAAACGAATGTGAGAAAATGAGATGTGCGTGACTGCACGTTATAAGATACGCATCATGTTCGCAAAAGTGGCGGACGATTTTAAAGTGACAGCTACACTGATGAACAAAGAAATAACGAGAACAGAGAAAAGATGATTATTCTATATTTAATGTATTATTTATGCAGTTAAGAAAGCTTTTTGATAACTATTACATTTCTGTATATGTCTAACAGGGAAGCTGGTAACTATATTTTTCTTAAATGAGTTTATTTAAAGATTTTTTTAAGTTAACTTAAATTAAAAGCTTTTTTTAAAAACCTAATAAATGTTGAAATTGGGTAGCTTCATTTATACTGTAATATAGGTCATTAATGTTTCAGAGACATTGGTGTCAGTGATCCTGGCCTTCATTTATAAAAAAGATGCCATTACAACACATTTAAAATATGCTGTTTTTAAATTTTCACATTAATTTGGAGAGTAACTGAAATTATAATATCAAAATATTTAAAACTCCAAAAAAATTAAAGTTTAATTCATTATTTTCTAATCTAAAAAGATAAATAGAATTCCTTATTTTGTTCAAATGAGGGATTTGTTTTATTTCTTGAATTTTCCCCCCAAAAAAGGTAGACTCATACTTTCATGTTTTTTTTCATAAAAAAGTTTTATATAAACCATATATATATATATATATATATATATATATATATATATATATATATATATATATATATATATATATATATATATATATATATATATATATTTCCATTTATTGATGGCTCATTGTAGCTGATGATTATAATAATAACATTATAATTATAATAACAAACAGATTTTTTTAATACTGCGAAACCGTGATATTTTCTGAGACGATTATCATACCGTAAAAATGTAATACTGTTACAACCCTATTTTAAGGTTGACTTTTTTGTATTAAAAACACTTTTTATTGGTCGGATGAAATATGCTAATTTTTAAGATAGGAATTTTGGGTTTTCATGAGCTGTGTGCCAAAATCATCAGTAATAAAACAATAAAAGACCTGACATATTTCAGTTGGTGTGCAATGAATCTAAAATATATGAAAGTTAAATTTTTATCATTACATTATGGAAAATAATGAACTTTTATCACATATGCACATTTTGGATACATAGGCAGTTGGATTTTGACCTAGAAGTTGACTCCATAAATCAAAAACAATGGTGCTCTAACTAGAATGTTGAAGTAAAACTATGTCTATATACTAACTTATGTAGCTCAAACAAAAGTATGGAGGAAAGCAATGTCAAGGTCATATGTTTGTTTCCCAGGGAGTGCAGGGCCTGATAAAAATGTAGTAGCTTTAAATAAAATATGACTGTAAAATAGATGTACAAACATAACATCAAGATGAATATAGATTTTCAAGGACCTCTACATTAAATAAGATTTAAGAAATAATAATCTCTTTTAAAATAAGATATGCCTTTTTGTATTAGTTTAGGTTCTCGTAAAGCTGAAAAACAAGAGCAACACAAACAGACAAATACAATAAGGTCATTGAAATCTCATATAATATTTATAAACAGCTTGGAATATTCTTACAATTGTCTTGACTAAAACAGATTCTGGGGAAATCTGATCAAATTTTAACTCTGTCTCCCCAGTAATCAGCACCAGATCCATTCAACTTTAATGATCAGATAACCATATCACTGCAAAACCTGCATCTGGGCGACAGTAACATGGAAACTTAAGAGTAGTGACTCCCTAAAGTCCTTTGAGATGAGCATGCAGTTAGCTAGCTCTACCTAGATATCAATGCGAGACCATTCAGGGATCCATTATTCATAAGACTAGTACAGCGGCGATGACACCACCTGCCCTGAACCACTGAGCTGGATGTTCTGTGCCAGTCAGCAAGCATTGAGAAGTAGTTGTGCGGTCGGCTTACCCCGGATAAACATTTGGCTAAACAGTTGTAGCCAACAATGCTGGCACGGGTAAACAGTTTCCAACCAAGTGTCAAGTGGAAAGAAAGAGACAATCTGGCATCTAGAGACTTGACTAATGATGCAAAACATGATATAGTGAATAAAACTGTCAAACTTAGAGGCCTCAAAGGGAGCCTACCTGAGCCTGAGATCATACATGGCTCAAGAGGTTGCAAGTTTGAATCTTTCTCAAGTTAACTTTTTTTGTAAATAAATAAAAATTGCAACTGGTTGTCAGTAAATGTATATCAGCCAGTACAGTGACATACTTGGTTGTATTTTTTTCTGAAACAGAGACCAATGATTGACTAGAAAGATGGATAATAATGAAATGGGTCATGACTTGAGAAATCAACTTTTCCTTGAGTTTCTGAAATATAAGAGGTCATCATACTTAGACATGTGTCGATTTTCAGTAATGCGATTTATCACGATAATGAATATGCACGATATTGTTATCGTGGGCACTTCAAAATATCGTAAATAATAATTTATAAACAATTTTTATATTTTTTATAATGCACTCAAGAATACTTTGCCCATCAACCGTATAAATGCTCAACACCGCTGTATTCTGCGTCAAAGGGACGCGCTCTGATGTAAATGAGAAGCACATGAACGAGTGAAGAAGACGCCAGATGTAAATGAGAAACACATGAACGAGTGAAGGAGACGCCAGATGTAAATGAGAAGCACATGAACGAGTGAAGGAGACGCCAGATGTAAATGAGAAGCACATGAACGAGTGAAGAAGACGCCAGATGTAAATGAGAAACACATGAACGAGTGAAGGAGACGCCAGATGTAAATGAGAAGCACATGAACGAGTGAAGGAGACGCCAGATGTAAATGAGAAGCACATGAACGAGTGAAGAAGACGCCAGATGTAAATGAGAAGCACATGAACGAGTGAAGGAGACGCCAGATGTAAATGAGAAGCACATGAACGAGTGAAGAAGACGCCAGATGTAAATGAGAAGCACATGAACGAGTGAAGAAGACGCCAGATGTAAATGAGAAGCACATGAACGAGTGAAGGAGACGCCAGATGTAAATGAGAAACACATGAACGAGTGAAGGAGACGCCAGATGTAAATGAGAAGCACATGAACGAGTGAAGAAGACGCCAGATGTAAATGAGAAACACATGAACGAGTGAAGAAGACGCCAGATGTAAATGAGAAACACATGAACGAGTGAAGGAGACGCCAGATGTAAATGAGAAGCACATGAACGAGTGAAGGAGACGCCAGATGTAAATGAGAAGCACCTGAACGAGTGAAGAAGACGCCAGATGTAAATGAGAAACACATGAACGAGTGAAGGAGACGCCAGATGTAAATGAGAAGCACATGAACGAGTGAAGGAGACGCCAGATGTAAATGAGAAGCACATGAACGAGTGAAGAAGACGCCAGATGTAAATGAGAAACACATGAACGAGTGAAGAAGACGCCAGATGTAAATGAGAAACACATGAACGAGTGAAGGAGACGCCAGATGTAAATGAGAAGCACATGAACGAGTGAAGAAGACGCCAGATGTAAATGAGAAGCACATGAACGAGTGAAGGAGACGCCAGATGTAAATGAGAAACACATGAACGAGTGAAGGAGACGCCAGATGTAAATGAGAAACACATGAACGAGTGAAGGAGACGCCAGATGTAAATGAGAAACACATGAACGAGTGAAGGAGACGCCAGATGTAAATGAGAAACACATGAACGAGTGAAGGATACGCCAGATGTAAATGAGAAGCACATGAACGAGTGAAGGAGACGCCAGATGTAAATGAGAAGCACATGAACGAGTGAAGGAGACGCCAGATGTAAATGAGAAGCACATGAACGAGTGAAGGAGACGCCAGATGTAAATGAGAAGCACATGAACGAGTGAAGAAGACGCCAGATGTAAATGAGAAGCACATGAACGAGTGAAGGAGACGCCAGATGTAAATGAGAAGCACATGAACGAGTGAAGAAGACGCCAGATGTAAATGAGAAGCACATGAACGAGTGAAGAAGACGCCAGATGTAAATGAGAAGCACATGAACGAGTGAAGGAGACGCCAGATGTAAATGAGAAACACATGAACGAGTGAAGGAGACGCCAGATGTAAATGAGAAGCACCTGAACGAGTGAAGAAGACGCCAGATGTAAATGAGAAACACATGAACGAGTGAAGAAGACGCCAGATGTAAATGAGAAACACATGAACGAGTGAAGGAGACGCCAGATGTAAATGAGAAGCACATGAACGAGTGAAGGAGACGCCAGATGTAAATGAGAAGCACCTGAACGAGTGAAGAAGACGCCAGATGTAAATGAGAAACACATGAACGAGTGAAGGAGACGCCAGATGTAAATGAGAAGCACATGAACGAGTGAAGGAGACGCCAGATGTAAATGAGAAGCACATGAACGAGTGAAGAAGACGCCAGATGTAAATGAGAAACACATGAACGAGTGAAGAAGACGCCAGATGTAAATGAGAAACACATGAACGAGTGAAGGAGACGCCAGATGTAAATGAGAAGCACATGAACGAGTGAAGAAGACGCCAGATGTAAATGAGAAGCACATGAACGAGTGAAGGAGACGCCAGATGTAAATGAAAAACACATGAACGAGTGAAGGAGACGCCAGATGTAAATGAGAAACACATGAACGAGTGAAGGAGACGCCAGATGTAAATGAGAAACACATGAACGAGTGAAGGAGACGCCAGATGTAAATGAGAAACACATGAACGAGTGAAGAAGACGCCAGATGTAAATGAGAAACACATGAACGAGTGAAGGAGACGCCAGATGTAAATGAGAAACACATGAACGAGTGAAGGAGACGCCAGATGTAAATGAGAAACACATGAACGAGTGAAGGAGACGCCAGATGTAAATGAGAAACACATGAGTGAAGGAGACGCGCTGAATGAAGTGCACGCTCAATGACAGCAGAGGGCGCTGATGAACTGCAGAATTACCCCGAAAACCCCGCAAATAAAAAGCAACCGCGCTAGTGAAGTTTTCAATGCTCTAAACAGCCATTCGTTTTTTGTAATCTCAATGTTGTTCATCACAGGCTCAACACCAAATACTTAATACTTAAAGACTTAATAGGCTATTTATTTTCAAACTTAAACATTTTTATGTTTTAATCTGGACTACAACATACCCTAATGATTAGAATTGCTTTGATTATTTGTTATTGTTCAGTAAAACTTCATTAGTTAACATGTTAATTCATTATTACCAAACTGACAATAAAAAATACTTATAAAGAATTAATTATTCGAAGTAATGTTAATTACTGTTTAATAACAGTAAAATCAAACTCAAAAGAACATTTTAAATGGACCTAAGATAAAACTAACAATGATTAGTATTTCTTAACTAACATTACCAAAAACAATATACTTTCTGTAACAAATGTAGCTATAGCTCAATCTTAATGCATTAAATAATGAGACCTTATTGTAATTTGTTACCTGTTGTTCTTTATAGGCTAATACTTTTGCATTTTAATCTGTTCGAAAATTGTACTTTTTCAGCTCTGGAAAAAATTAAGAGACCACTTAACATTGATTTCTCAGTGTTAAAGGTGTACTATGCAATTTTCCGTCCACTGAAGGGCGCCTATTCTAAACAAAGGTGTAGTTTGATGACGCCAAGTGTGAACGCAGTATCTTGGGACATGTGGTCTTCAGGTCGTTTAAGTTACATGGTGAAAAAAAATTAATAACAAGTATGGAAGAGATTCAAGCTGTGCTGCTTTTGCTGGTTATGTATAGGTTTACGAGGTAATTAACAATGACAGAAAAGAGCACTAATATGCGAGCAGGGCCGTTTGGAGGGGGAAATATTTACCCGGAACTTCATTTAGACCCTGGTTCCTGCGGTCTAAACACACAGAGTACCACCCAAAGTTCCTGGTTCCTGGGTAAAGTTCCTGTGGTGGAAACGGGGCTTACATTAGATACATTTAAGTGTAGGGTTGGGCATCGAGAACCGGTTCTAACTTAGAACCGTTTAAAAAATAATGATTCCATTGGAATCGTTTAGAAAATTTGTTTTCGGTTCCGATCATCGCAATCGTTTCCATGGCCACCTGATTTCCGGTGCTTGCGCGGCCGCTTGTTCTTTTAGCCATGGAAGCCCAGTAAGCGGAGCTCTGAAGTGTGGATTTATTTCACTTTCAAAACGCCTGGGTCGGCACAGTGCAACTAGTGTTGTCTAAAATATCGATACTTAAATATCTGAAAAGATACGATAGCCTGCTCAGTTTCTACAGTATCGATCCCAGCTGCGCTCTCTTCTCTCTGACCAACAGCGAGTGGACGCGCAGCCGCATAGGCTATTCTCATTCAGCCGGTTAACCCTCTGAACAAGACGGACGGTCGTTCTGCTGGACTTTTCCTTACGACAATTTAGTGTTAGTATGTGTTAGTGTTAGTGTGTGTGAGATCGGTCTGAATTTCGTGCGGGATTGCACATAATTCTACGAATCCCCGCAGATTTCGCGCTCACATCTGAAGCGCACACACACACACACCGTAATAAAGCCCCCTCTGACATATAAGTGCAAATATTTGCTTCTTTTTCCAGCTTATTATTGGTCAAATACACTCAAACAAATTCTCAGTGCACATCTTGAAGAGTATTAATGTAAACACAGTCGTAAACAATTCAGGAAGAAATGAAGAATGAGTAACAGGAACGGTGTTCAGGATCCATGAGTGCGGCAGTTCTTAAAGGGACAGCAGTTATTTGTTATTCAAAGTCAAACTACAAAAAGACAAACAATCACACTGCTCTTGACTGATCAACTTGTGTAACTTTAATGGTTTTATATGAAACTATTTAATTTTTTGCAGAAAAAACATCAAATGTTATTTTAAATTTATATTTATATTGTATTTATATTATTTTTGCTATTTTTTGTAATATGTTTTTGTTCTTATTTTATTACTGTTTAGTCGTCTTTTTTAATTAAATTTACCATTCAAAATCAAGCTTTCTTGTGCTGTGTGTAAGCTATTGCAACACAATTGCCCCGTTGTAAAAAATACATTGAGTTAGCAAATATTTGTGAGATAATTTTAATAGTAATTGATCAATGTTTATATATGAGAAAAAGCTTAAAAGCTTTATAATATAAAGTGATCTCTTCAGAAGACATTTTTGATTGCCTAGAGTTTCAAAAGACAGACAAAAAATAATAATTATATAAAAAATAACTAATTGACAGTATATGCAGTGTTTTTCCCCCGTGGTATTGAAAATAGCATTGAATATCGATGTGACATGTTTTGACTCCACCCCTCAAAGAATCGGAATCGAGAATCGAAAAGAACCGGAATCGAAAGTAAGAATCGGAATCGGAATCGTTCAAATAAAAACGATGCCCAACCCTATTTAAGTGTGTTTAAAATGATGCTATGACGTTACTCTGTGCGTTCGCTCTGCGCTGCTGTGACATGTTCACAATGCTAAGAGAAAAGCGCTTCTGCAGAATAAAACCGAGGGAAACGCAGATATGACGCAATTGACAGGCGACTCGCTCAAACGCTGTGCTGACACGTCCCAGTCCTTAGTTAAAATAGCAATTTTCTCACAATTTACAAATATTTGGAAACATTTGGGATATTGTAAGTACTCAACTGAACAAAATATATAACACTGGCCTAGTGGTTTTTGGATATTTTAGTGCAAAAATACTACATAGTGTACCTTTAAGTGGTCTCTTAATTTTTTCCAGAGCTGTATATATTTTTGGTGCATTCTATTATTGTATTTAAACATTCAGTTATTTTTGTTATTACAAAAATAGTTCTTAAAGCTGTCATGCTATGACATCACTTTTTTTGCAACTTATTTCAATATCGTGATAATATCGTACACTGTGATAAAAGCTTCAGCAATGAATCGCAACAGGAAAAATGTATTTCGACACATGCCTAATCATACTATAATACCCTATACGGCATTTCAGAATGTTTGTAAACAATCGGCATAAAGATACTTCCAGGTGGCAGAATGCGAGCGGCTTATACTGACACACTGAAGAGATCCTGCCAGCTACTGTAAACAGTTACATAGCTAAAAACATTGTTGTTCATTAAAGTTGAAACTATGATGAAAACGTGTTGTGTTTGGGGTTGCGCCGTCAGACATAAAGCAAAAGGAGTAGGATTTTATCGATTTCCTTCAGAAAAAAGTATATCCAGTGGAATCTGTGGGTGAGGAGGTTAAAACGAGTGGACTTCGTCAAAAGTAGTGCTACAGAAAAGTATTCTCAAAACGGTCCATCTACAAAATCATAGCAGAGCATAATTATATTCAGCTTAGGAAATTCAAGAATAATAAGTAAACTTAAGGTCTCTTTTGAAGATCAAACTCATTGCCAGTCACTGCCTGAAGTAAAAGTACATGGAAGAGACAGAACTTCTAGTGTCATTTAGGCTACTGAACGAAGGTAAATGAAAGAAATAGGACAAGCAAAACATAGTTTTAGGCTACTGTTGATGGATGATTGATACGTGTACCACATTGGTTTTATCATCACCGCGAGTTTAGTTTGAGAGAATGCCTAACGTGAGTATCATTTTCACTTCTTTCACTTTCACTTCTCACTTCTGTGCCATCCGATCCGATCCGAGCAACAAAAAACGATCATAACCTTTTTAGTTATAGATAACAAGGAAATAGGTCATCTTTCATAACCATAGCCTAACATATTTTAGGTCAAACAGCAACAGTCACTAAAATAACTACTCAATGGTAGGATGAGGCTCATTTAAAAATGATGGTAGTAGACTAGCGCTACATCTACTAAGACCAGGGTTAGGCATTTCATGTATTGCTATCTCCTGAATTAGTTAATCAGTCCCTCAATGACCATGTTAACTAATTCTAAATTCAAGCAATTTACTAGCGTTGCCATAGGAACGCTTCGGGTTTTGCCACCCGGAAGAACGTCTATTACTGTTGTGACGTCATTGTAAATTGTTGTGTACGTTTCAGAACAGAAAACATCATAAAACAGCTTTTACTGAATGCAAGCACAGAGAATAACCCTTCGTGGAATGTGTCTATCTTGGACATGATGTGCATCATGTCAGATGGGTAAAAGACAACCTCTGCAGAAGAAAATCAATGGCTACCTTATCATTGCAACTTTGGCCCTGCCAAATGGTGTGTTAGTGAGATGACGAGGACAGAAAAGCGATACAGCTGACTTATGCGATACAGCTGACTAAAAGATAGCTGACTTTTATTATATGGAATTGACAGTAATCCACGCAACATGTAAGTAAAATGTGTTAATTCTAATGCCTGATCTGTGACAAGTGATTTCGGATATGTAATGACACATGTACAGTCAGATGTTCTTTGTCTATGTGTAAACCAAACTAGTGATTTAACGGTCAACTTCAAATTGTTTTTTCTTAGTAGGATGAAAAGAATCTGTTATTTAAACTGTGATTAAACTATATAAAGAAATCGCTGAATCAAACAGCACAAGTTTAAATTCTGTTCCTATAGAAACAGTCAGCGTCGAGATGCACGCTTAGGACTGCGCATGCGTATTAGCTTGATCCAGCCTGAAAAAATGCTATTTTTTTTTCATGATTTAAGCATTTAGAAACAAAATTTATGAGACAGGTGCTGTCAGATTTCATTGGCGATTTTAAATATGAAATTTAATCGTAAGCTTGGCAAACCGTTTTGGAGAATTTTATGTTTCACCATTCAAAGAGATAGAAGCTGCACTTGCATGCCCGACAGTCATTTCAAATGTGTCTGCCAAGTTAAATTATGTGTCTTAAAGGGACTTTAGATATAATAAAAAAATCTATTTTTACATTGTGTTTGCACTGTTAGTTATGATGAAAGCATTCATGAGTGTGCAGAAATTGTGTAGCAATGACAAGATGACTGCCTTTGTGTGCTTAATATGTCTGCGATTGGCTACAATGCTCCTTACTGCAACATTTCATGCCATGAACTAAATATATTGCTATATTGCATATAAATAATGCTATAATCAACACTTTTCATTATTAGTTAAAAGGTTAGTTCACCCAAAAATGGAAATTTGATGTTTATCTGCTTACCCCCAGTGCATCCAGCATGTCGGTGTCTTTGTTTCTTCAGTAGAACACACAAATTAAGATTTTTAACTTCAACCGTTGCTGTGTACCAGTCATATAATGGTGTGAATAGGTAACAATTCTATGAGAGCAAAAAAAAAACACCAAAAAAACATGCTTAGACAACGTGCACAAAAACCCTGCTGCTCCCGATGAGTCTTATCAAGTTTTCCCATCGGCTATTACTTCCGTCTAGTGAGGTCAAAATCGGCGTGATCATATATATATATATTCCTCATTAGTGCCTGCGCGGATCGGTCGAATGGGGCATCTACATAATGTACCTCTATGATCGTGCAGGTTTTGACCTCACTAGACGGAAGTAAAAGCCGATGGGAAAACTTGATGAGACTCGTCGGGATATGAGGTACAAAAAAAAAAACATAAATACTGTTCGGTTTCTCAAAGAAAACGATCGTTTAGTGTCTTACGAAATCATTCTGTCGTCAGGAGCAGCAGGGTTTTTGTGCACGTTGTCTAAGCATGTTTTTTTTTTTTTTTTTTTGCACTCATAGAATTGTTACCTATCCACAACTTTCCTGCAAGTCCGCCATGACACTCGATAGTTCCGGTTGACGGTATCTCAGTTCCGGTTTAGCACACATAACAGTTATGCTGCTTACACCAGACGCGAGTGACACGAATAAATAGTGCAATTCGTGCGAAGTTGGACGCGTAAACATTTTGAATCCATTCGCTTCATTCACTACACAACAGACGCAAATTTGCGCCATGGGAGAGGCTTCTGCCAGGCAGCGGCAGTCTACTCCTGAATCCTGATAATACAACCAACGTTTAGCAAATAACAGTACAGACTAACGTAAACCGGAAGTTCGTTCCCGGCGTGTTCTACGTTGCCATAGCGATCATGGAAAAGGTCAGAGTTCGGGAAAGTTGTGGATTCACACCATTATATGACTGGCACACAGCAATGGTTGAATTCAATCTTAATTTGTGTTCTACTAAGGAAACAAAGACACCTACATGTTGGATGCACAGGGGGTAAGCAGATAAACATCTAATTTTCATTTTTGGGTGAACTAACCCTTTAATAATAGTGAAAACGTGCTAAACTTTTTTGAGAGAGTCCCACATGTAATACTTAGCTATTTCATATGCAAAGAAAGCCTATCATAGCAGTGGGCGTTTACACTGAAGTTTCACAGCAGACACGCCACTTAAAGGTCCCGTTCTTCGCGTGTTTTCGAACCTTTGATTATGTTTACAGTGTGCAATATAACATGAGTTCATGTTTCGCGTGTAAAAAAAACACAGTATTTTTCACAAAATTTACTTATCTGTGCAGCGCTGTTTCCTCTGTCCTAAAAACGGCCTGATGATTTCCTTGTTCTATGAAGTCCCTCCTTCAGAATTACGTAACGAGTTCTGATTGGGCCAGCGCTTCCCGTGTTGTGATTGGACAGCAGCTTAGCACACTTTGCCCGGAAAGGTCCCGCCTCTTACCATAACGAGGAGATGCAAGAGCTAAATGCGCGCTCTTCTCCACGTGGGAGAGCAACAAGACCACGCCCCCTATTTTACGTGTTCTTGTGGGCGGAGGGTTAGTCAACAAACGGTTCTAGTGACGTCATTACATCCCTGCACTTCCTGGTGTAGTCCAAACCGGCTGTTCGCTGTAGGCTTTGAAAGGGAACTTCTGTTAAATAAAATATCTCGCTTGGCATTGAACTTTGCGCTTTATAATTTTACAGGTATTATTTATGCTCTAACAGCAACATTACACACTAACTAAAGTTTGAAAGATGGAATCGCGAAGAACGGGACCTTTAAAACAGAGTGTCCAAATCAGATGGCTAAAATCAGGGTAGGAAAATGCCTTTTATTTCTAAATTATGACAATTTTGATGTAAAAATCATACTAACATTATAAGTGCATGCCAGGAAACATTATGAAACAATGAAACAATGCAGTTCATGACACCTTAAAAATTGCTATGAAATTTAAAAAAAAAAGAATGATTGTATTGTGACAAAATAACACAAATAAAATGTGTTTAATATTTTTAATTAAACCCCACCTCTTTCATACAATCAATAGCAAGACTAGCATTCAGATCTGCCTCCATCCTGTCAATATTGATATACTGATCATATTTTTTCTCAGATATACATGAAATATGGAGATACAAATACAAATTATGGAGAATTTTTTTTTACTGGTGCTCCTTCCATTACACCACAACTTTAAAACAATTTTAATGATGTAAAATGGTTATGTGGAAGTGTAATCACAATTTCTTAGGGGTTAGACTGCTGAGATAATCTAGCACTGCTACTTTAGCAATTTTAAAACTAGCAAAACCTATTTTACCTGAGAAGGTAGACTGCTCGCTCTATGTCATTCAGATCTTCATCCACAGTGAGCTTGTCAATCTCTTCTGCAGTCTGCAAATGTGGGAAACAAGATGACAGCTTTAAAACCTGCCCTTGCTATCTGCACTTTACACTTACACCAAACACAGTGCTTTAATTAACAAAGAAGGGAACTAAAGTAATTAGCACAAAATGTTGAGCGTTTCTATAACAAGTGAAAATTCAAGAGTACAAAAGTAGTGCATCTTAAATAAAGAATGGCCAGTAACGTTAATTGGGCAAGATTCCATTACAGATGACTCAGCCAAATATGTGAGGAGGCTGCAGGGAGGCAGGATGCGAGGCAAGAGGGACTGCGTGGGAAGAGATAGTGTGGGGGACGGGAGCCATGTGTAGGAGCCTAGTCTATTACTTTAGGGCTTTCGGAGCCACGGTGCTTTTCTTTGGAACCTCCCCATTAAAAAAAGACAAGGGACAGAAAACACCCGCCCCCTCTGTAGGCGTTGCATTATTCCCGCATACGTGATGCTGAGAGATGAGAGAGTATCCTTGCTTAACTTCACTACTGCCAGGTACATGACTGCACATGAACACGACGTTCACACTCAACTATACGCTGTTACTGCTGTACATGAAGGAATTCGCGGTATTAAAGAGAAGAACGTTATTATGGTTTGAAGTGGAAATCCTCTATTCCGCAGTGGCGAGAGCGAGGAGGCGAAGCAGTGATGCGGACAGCTGACAGAAACTGCGTCACTCAGCAGACTGAAGTGGGCAACCCCCGTCCTTCCCAAAGGATGCTAGTACAGTTACTACTTCAAATAAAGATAATAGAGTCTATGACGCGATAATGTCGAAAGGTCGTGGCGCGCGGAGCAAAATAAGCGAAAACGTCAACGAGCGTGACTGTTTTCCGTTTAACGTTAAGTTTTCCCTAAAGAAATCATCTGCAGTGTCAAAAACCCATCCACTCTTAGTCAGCAGTGTTGAATCATTAAATGTATCATCACAGTATTGCAGCCAATGACTATTATACGAAACAAATGTAGTTGACAGAAGAAAATGCTAGCTATTATACATACCTTCAGGCTCCTGCGTATGGGTCTCTCGATGAAAGTAAGGTCCTGCAGGTCATCTATCTCTCCAAACAAACTGGACTGACTCGGTGTCATTTTCCTGACAAACATCTGTCCAAAGTGTCTTCGTCAATGTGTCAGACGCGGGTGTCAAAGTCCTGTCATAATTGTGGCTCCTTAACAGTGAATGACTGATGTGATGTCTTTGATGAAGAGAGGATGGTCCTCCCACGACAAACGCGTCCCACTGCTTGCAAAGCTTGATCTAACACTAATTTATTTTGCGTGGTATTCAATTGTTTGTGCAGTTTCTACACGCTCTTTTCAGCTGACGCGCGTGCGCTGACGGCACATTGTAAGGGATTCCTGCGATAAAAGTGTAGCTAACTTTCCGAGAAAACGATGGATTCGGTGTGCGTTTTCCCACTGGAGAAGCTCGAGATGTCGAATGCTTGTGGTCAGCGCGTGCTGGTGATCAATAACAAAATCCTTCCCCCCCGCTGATGGGAAAACAATTCAGATATGGCTGTTGTCATATGAAAAAGAAATTACCCGATATTCCCGATGGGTGCTAAATGTGAGCTCGCACTATCATCAGCAGATACAGTGTGAACTATATTTGCAGTTTAACCAGGTCGCACATACCTGTTCACCTGCCTCGGTTGACGTTAGCTCGCAAATGATACGACAACAAAGTTGGAGGAAAAAAAGGCCTGTCGGAAAAGCTCCTCTCCAGAAAGCCGTGCATTAAGCCTATTCAATATTCATCTTAAGTAATCCACTGCAAATCTATCTCAAATGGTAAACGGATATTTTCAGGAAAGCTACGTCTTTTATATTGTGGATGTGCTAGCAAACAGGAATATTCAAACCACGCAAACGCACTGCACCAACTAAACAGGTTTCCATGGAGACAGCATGCCACAGCAGCTCTGAGCGGTTGGAACGTCAGAGCGTTGAGTCGAAGTTCGTCATCGAAATGGATTCAGAACAGAACTACTGAATGGTTTTGATTATGTTTACTTACAGCATATTATTCTAAATATGGCTAATTCCGGGTAAACCTTCAGCTTAGAAGTGTGACGTTTTACTCATTGTGTACTAAAACTGTAAACCAGTGCTGTAATTGAGGCTAGCACATTTAGCACACAGTGTGGTAACTTGGTCACTACATTTTTTAACCACTCTGAACCAGCAAAAGTTAAAATTGCATTAATACTAATAAATGATCACACTTGGGCCTACACTGTAAAAATGAAAGTTGCAGTAGCCTTCTTTTTAATAATGTGGTAATTTAACACTGTTTTCAATTCTGTGTTAAAATGACCACATTACTAAAATGAAAGGTAATGTTACATTTGCCACCCTTTTTTTAGTTTTACATTTTATTTAAAGTTGGCACTTGAACATTTCTACATTTACCTGGCCCACAACTGCAGTTATCACAGTCATTAAAGTCACCATAAAAGCCCTCATAATCTTTAATAAACTTCCCTCCCTTTTGCAACAACTCTTTTCTGATGACGTGTTTAATCAGAATCTGTTAATCAGTCAATCACAAGAGATCACACAATAGCAAACCACAACTACCAAATCAATTCACAAAATTCAAAAAAAGACTATTGTGACTTTAACTGCAGTTTAGAGCATTTTACAGTGCACCTGTTAAACAGCATGTCTACTATAAAAATCAATTGCATCATTTAAATGAGCTGTAGTTATAATGTAGAAATCTAAACTTGTATTTCACTGAACTATAACATTTACCCCAGGTTTCAGAGACAGTTTTTAAGGCCAGTCCCAGACTAAAATGCTGAAAGCAGCATGCACGTACATATCTTAAAATATGTCAAATATGTTTCGTCTCAAAATGCACACCAGTAATGTTTTTCTAAAGCACATTAATAATAAAAAAAAAAACTACTTAAATGCCCTAATTTAACTAAGGCCTAATTCTGGCTTAATCTAAACCCTGTCTGTGAAGTCAGGTTGTAGTGTCCTAAACTGCAGTTGCACCACCACAATTATTGGGAAGTCAAATCTGAACTGCAACTGTTCTACAGTTACACAACAATGGACTTGAAAAAAAAATATTATTTACTTCGACATTAGTACTACAGTACCAAAGCATTTTAGCAGATTTTATTGTGTGGCACAACATCATACTACACAAAACTACACATTTAACCGTATGTATTAAAGTAATGCAATATCATTGCAAATCATTTTTGTAAAGGATGGACATTTGGTTGTCAGGCTCATCAGACTCAATGTTGTTTATATTTTGCTGTAAAACAGCCACAATTGGGCTCTTCCAAGTGATGATACAAATGAATTGGCATAAGTCTTAAGTGCTAAAGTGTAAATCTTCAGTCACCAAAATTGAGTCAGTAAAGTGTGTGCGTTATAATGCAAGAGTCTGCTTATTCAACAGACTTATTTATAAGCATATGTTGCTACAAGCACATGTGAAGGAACTAAATGTTACTTTGACCTCCAGTGATCCTCACTATCCTTAATATACCTCTTGGATAACTGGTCATATCAGGTCAGATGGAAAGGTCAAGTCTTCCTACCACTGGGATTTGAAAGAATCCATGCATCCTCCCCCTGAACCAAGTTTCTCATATCACTGCTAGACTGACAGGTCAACTGTACATATTTTTCTCAACATGTGCAGTCTCAGATAACTGAATGTCTCTCTGAGTATATCAAAACTAAATGTCCAGTCATGACTTCACATGATATATCTGAGCTTCTCTTAGCCTACTTCTAGCAAAGGAAGGTCCTCAGGGACAATCATTGACTTTTGAAGATTTATCCAACATTAATAAAATATAACTGTAACTGAAAACCATGGCAAACATTATTTTACTGCATAACCCATATTGTAAAAAGAGTACATGTGGAGTTGTTGTTACCTAAATTATTTTAGTCAGTTGGTTTTCTCAGGTTTGTCTTTAAAACATATTTTTTTTATCTCAATAAAGCCAATGTATTTTGTTTAGTTTAGTTTATGTATGTAAAAGCTTGCTCATTAAAAGAGTAGTTCTTATTTGTATTACTAGTTTTGTGTGAAAAAAAAAAAACTTCTTAAAGGGATAGTTCACCCAAAAATTAAAATGAATAATTTACTCACCCTCATATTGTTCCAAACCTGTATGATTTTCTTTCATCTGCTGAACAAAAAAAGATGATATTTTGAAAATGTTTGGTGGTGGTTGTCATAAAGAACATTATATGTAAGAATATGTAACTAACCAGATAGTTGACGGTAGCCATCGACTTCCATAGTAGGAAAAGTACCTTACAGGTAAAGATACAAGATACGGGTGGTTGACATATTTTAACCACATGGTGGTGCTGATTTCATACATGAGAAACCAGCAGGAGTCTGCAGAGTTCATTTCATGCATTGAATCTTAAATTGTAAATCACGCAGTTGGCTAACAACTTATAATTTAAGGAAATTTTTCTTATTATTCTTAATATTATTGATCATTGTAATTTGTATGAGAACAGATTTGAGCTGGAGGATGACATCACTGTTTTCTCCAGAGTTTTTCTGTCGATATGAACTAAGTGTACACAACAATGATGTACTAAAAATGGGGGGAAAAAATCCCTCTGTAGGCTTCAGATGACAGCGTCATCCCCGTTCACACGGATCTGCGGAAACGACAAAAAATCCTGTATTATGCATGCCAGATATGTAGTCTAAGTAAACATAGTCATAGTCTAAGACTAAAGCCTATAGACTAAACACGTAATACGCATGTGCACGCGGTCACATTTTTCTCTAATTCTCATTTTTTAAGTTCACACGTAGATGATAACAGTATCATTTTTAGAAAAACCTGTTTCAAAGTTTGCCTTTGTCCTTTAAGTAAATGGCCAGAAAGCTTAATACGTTTTCTATTTTAAGTTGAAAATGGTGTTTAAATTAATAACTAGGGCCTACTAATGATTTTTATGAGAGAATTGAATCAGTGCTGAACGTAAACTGAACAATGACTTTTTTCTAGAGCTGCTGTACAGGCAAAACAATCTTTGTTGCATTAATTTCCTATTATCACTCTAAAGCTGCTTTGAAACCATCTGTATTGCAAAAAGCACCATATAAATAAAGATGAGTTAAAGGTGTGATATGTAGGATTGACAGCTAGTGTTTGAAATAGGTACTGCAGTCCAAATTCAAAATATTGGAGATCGTTGTTTCCCCGCCATTGAGGACTAAATTTTGCGCCCCCAAAATTTAGATTGCTACTTCCATTTCACCTCCTATTAAAAAAAGCATTTAGATGGACATGCTGCGACGCTGCACATTGTTCATGTATCATGAATATTAAGAGAACATTAACATTAGTTGCCAAACACATGATTAAGAATAAAGGGTTTTGCACACAGGGGCGTAGTTTATGGGGGGGATGGATATTCAAACCCATCAGTTACAACCCCCTCAATATTTCAAGATGAAATTAACAGTAGAGCAAATGAAAAATATGTAGAATTTGTCATAATAAATCAGACAAAAAATAATCCCCCCTCCATTGAACCGATTGGTAACGCCCAACCAATGAGTCGCACTTTCACCAAAACAACGCGAGTGGTGTTCGAATGGGAGAGCGAGCACACAGGTAACGTTAGCGCCAAAACTGAAGAGAAGTGCTGCAGAGCTAACTATATTTAACCACTAGTCAGAGAAGGATGCAAAAAATAAAAAATAGAGCATGTACTGAGAATGAGGTATGAGAATATTGTGTAATAGCTAAGTAAACACCACATATATTTTAGCTAGCTAATCCATGACAATGTATTTATCTATAACTATCAGTATAACAAGTTATCAAAGCAGCCGGGTAGAAAAGTCAGCAGAGGGAGAGGAGGAGCAGGTGATCAGGTAAAGAAGATGCCATTCAATCAACAAAATAAAATAGGAAACAGTATAGGAAAACAGCAGCTTTGTAAAGTTAGGCTATAAATGAATGCCTTTAATGATTTAAAGACTCCAATAAACAGCTTTATACTAAGTCCAATTCCTTAGGCTGTCAAGAAACTATTTAACATTCCGATGTGTTTCCCTTTAAAAAATTCCCTCTAATGCATTAAGGTGGAATGTAAAAATCTTAAAATAAATGTCTAAATGTTGGCTAATATTTGTATATGTTGAATTTGTAATCAGTTAAAGCATGTAGACAGATAGATAGTTAGGCTGTGCAATACATCGAAATACTGCAAATGTACATATCGCCATATGCATATTGCAACGGCACGCAATATCTGAATGATTTTAATAGGCTACTCTAACATTGTGAAAAGTGTAGAAAATAGAATGGTTATGTGACTTCCTTGACGTTAAAAAGAGTTATTATACATAACTTGCGAAAAACAACAGTCTTGTGCATACCAACATTCAATCATTTTTCTTTCTGTGTAAACTCTGTGCTTATAGAAAGATATAGGGTAATATAGATTGCCATTTCTGTTTCCATTTGTGCAGTTTTTACAGCAAAACACATTGGCGCTAGGGTGTGCGATATTGACAAAAAATTATATCTCAATATTTTCTGGGATTTTCTCAATAACAATAATTAGACGATATTTTGCTGAGCGGGAACACAGTTTAAGATATTTTATTTTTAGTCTGAGAGCGTATCCAAGTGTATGCACACTATACTGTCCATGTCCAGAAAGGGAATAAAAACATCATCAAAGTAGTCCATATGTGACATCAGTGGGTTAATTAGAATCTCTTGAAGCTTTGAAAATACATTTTGGTCCAAAAATAACAAAAACGTCTCGGTTACGTATTTAACCCTCGTTCCCTGAAGGAGGGAACGGAGACGTATGTCAGAACTGAACCGACAAACTGGGATCTGATTTCAGAGACCTATCCACTTCGAGTGTATTAAAAACGAGCCAATTGGAGATTGGCATGTGATCCGCACATTCCACGCTCTGCCCCGCAGTGCGGGTATAAATAGGAAGTGGAATGGCAGATCAATGCTTTTTTCAGCTGAGGAGCCGAATACGTGACTTGGCTCCTAGTGGAAGCACAGCACCTGGTGACGGGACGTACGTCTCCGTTCCCTCCTTCAGGGAACGAGGGTTACATACGTAACCGAGACGTTCCCTTTCAGTCGATCATGTTCGTCGTATGTCAGAACTGAACCAACGAATTGGGATCCCTCTGAAACACGCCAGGATGCTGGCCCTTCCAGCGTCCTGCTTGAGCGCACTGGACCGTCTAGTATGGTACGGAAGTCAGGGCTCCAAGCAGGGAGGTCAGTCACTGCTGTTCTGTAAGACCCACTTAGAGTGACCACTGACCGCTAGGGAAGCGTGCCCTCTCGGAAGAGGTACGCTGTGGGGCCACGTCCTTCAGTGAAGGAGTGGTGGCGGAATACACATAAGGACTAACCTGGCAGGGTAGTGCAACATATGGCAGTCTCTGGAGTGGTTCCAGCCTAATTGTAGGGGGGAAAGAACACGCCCAGAGACGACAGAGCGGGCTCTGTCAAGGGAAAGACACAGGGCTAGCCCGAAGGGTAGCTGGTACCGTGGAGGAATACACATATGGGGTTGCCGTGAGAGAACCGCTACATATGGAACCCAGCCTACAACCACGTTCCACAAGCATACGGGTGCAGGCCTAGCGTCAGACGGTCCGCAACGTCTGACACCGCATGGGGTGATGGAGGAGCTTGACAGGGTTAGCCGGTTTCCCGGGGAGCACAACTGGATACAATAACACACGTATCCGGCCCAGAGGGCGGGAGTGGCGTTGCAAGCCGACACTTAGAACGGGCACTTAGCGCTCCTGGCCACCAGGGGCGAGGATGCGGGAAGATACCGGCTCTACACGGAGGCTATACAATCTTGCGAACGTGTTAGGTGTCGCCCAGCCCGCAGCTCTACAAATGTCTGTCAGCGAGGCGCCTTGAGCCAGCGCCCAGGAGGATGCTACACTCCTAGTGGAGTGAGCTCGCAACCTAAACGGGCAAGGCACGTCTTGGGACTGGTAAGCCAAGACTATAGCATCCACTATCCAGTGGGCTAACCTCTGCTTGGAGATAGCCTTTCCCTTCTGCTGGCCTACGTAACAGACGGAGAGTTGCTCTGAGGTCCGAAAGCTTTGGGTCCGGTCAATGTAAGCGCAAAGAGCGCGGACCGGACACAGCAAAGCCAGGGCTGGGTCTGCCTCCTCCGAAGGCAGTGCTTGCAGGTTCACCACCTGGTCCCGGAAGGGAGTGGTAGGAACCTTGGGCACATATCCGGGCCTGGGTCTCAGGATAACGTGAGAGTTACCAGGCCAGAACTCTAGGCATGATTGTGGAATGTGCTGATCCCATGCCAGTCTCCGATTTGCTCATTTTTAATACACTCGAAGTGGATAGGTCTCTGAAATCAGATCCCAATTCGTCGGTTCAGTTCTGACGTACGTCGAACATGACCGACTGAAAGGGAACTACAACTTTATTCAGCATTGTCTTCTCTTCCGTGTTTGTTTTCAAACCTCAAATAAAGATTCAAACAGTCATGAATCAGTGTATTGATTCATGATTTGGATCGCGTATCAAACTGCCAAACTGCTGAAATCACGTGACATTGGTGATAGGGCTGGGTTTCGATTCAAATTTCAAGAATCGATTCAATTCTGATTCTCAAGATCTTGAATCGATTATCATTATTCGATCCGATCTGATCCGATCCGATCTTTGAGATTTAGATAAGAGAAGAGGAAGAGTGAGGGAAAACTTGGTCTGTCCGCAACGCTTCTTCAGCACGGTCGCGACGGTATAGTGACGAGAGCTTTGGCTTGAGTTTGTTTACTTACACTAGTATTCTCTGTCCGCAGCGGTTCTGGAGTTTTCAAAGCTGCCATGTTCATTGTTTTAATGTCCTTCCACCTCGCGCGCATGCGTGAATTCAATGACGCGGCAAATTAAAATTCACAGGGAAAATGTAGGCCTATTATTAAATCGATCCTCTGAGTTACGGGTCGATCTTTAGAAATGAATATGAAAATCGATTCGACTTGGTGAATCGATTTTTTCAACACAGCCCTAATTGGCGATCCGAATTCCGATATATATATATATATTTATAAAAGCAGAAAATAATAAATTAAGGGAAATATAATACAACATTTTATTTGATTAAAAATTAAAAAAATATTTTATCAATTCGTTTATTCTGTTATTTATTTTTCTATTATCACATTTATTTATCTATTTATCTGTTTATTCATTTACATATGTTATATATTTTTATTCATTCATTCATTTATTTATTTTTAATTTCTGCAGGGTTGGTTCTCCATACATCATAGCCTTCCATGGCAACCAAAATGTTGACGGTACAAATCAGTGCAGTTTCAAAGCACTTTGAAGGGCTTAAGAGGCTCTGCGCAATCCCAGACAAGGAATAAGGTTTTATCTAGAAAAAAAATTGTGAACCCCTGGCTAATATGGAAATACTTTCGATATAGACAAAAAAAATGTTGTCCTGGAGGATATCCAATTTGCAACAAAATATGGATGCAAATAAGGAAACACATAGAAAACTTTCCGGAACACCATTCCTCTATGCAGATAAAGGTATGTTTATAAATGTATGAGTATGAGTATTTCATAATTTTCATATCGGAAAAAAATATCATTCTATCACAACCCTACACGGAAGAGTCCCCTACCCCCGCTGTTAAAAAAAGTAACTCAGTAAATTTTAAATGAACTATTTTTTACTTTTACTTGAGTAAAATTTAATCGAAGTAATGGTACTTTTACCTGAGTAGAATATTTTGTTACGTTTTCCACCTTGAGTAAGCACAATTGATGAGTTGATTTATCCTCATCTCTCATTCATAGACATTTTAAGATGGGTGCCGAGGCTTTTTAGGTTGTGTAGAGTCTGCAAACTCTAACCCAATATGTTTTCCGGCAACTAGCAACATAATGATTATACAATATATGGAAAATATAGTACTGGTGCATGTTGATTCAGAGTTGGCGTCATCTGAATTCCTCGAAGGATTCGGTGTCATCTCCTCGCAGGAGTTGGAGTCATCTCTTCGCAGGTGTTGGGTCATCTGAAGTCTTCGTAAGAAGCTGGATCCAAACTGGAGCTGACCTCGGATGGGCATCCCGAGAAAAAACTGAAAAGCAAATGAAAAATAAAAAATGTAGCTGCTATTCATAACATTAAGCAAAGTTGATCATGTGCAATTTGATCTAATATAACTGGAGTACAAGGTAACAGTAAACAAATACTGAATGTGTTAATCTTACAGATCTAGTGTGTTAATGGATAAAACACAGACATGGTAATACAACCAAAAGAACTTGCATACATGCAAACTATTCCTAGATGCTTAAGTCATGCAGCTTAACATCACTATCATTATGAATTCTGCCAATATACAGACAGAACTGCATGGTTGGACAAAAAGATGATCAGAAATATGGTATAGCAACAATATCAGATTTCATTACTTGCACTGTTTTGAAGCTCAAACCTTCATTGCCACACCACTACGGATTAAAACATATGAGTCATGTAATAGGACAGGAGGTGAGTGTCCATCTCAGATGTTTACGGAGTCACAGAGAGGTTTCCAGCACACACAAGGGTTCAGAGACAGCTGTCTCTGAAAATAGGGTCACTCAAGCACAGGGCACATAATGATACGTGCGTATGAAGAAATATTGTAAATTTGTAAGTAATGCATGTAGAAGGCAGTAAAGTGGTTATCATAGGACACAGTATTCAATAATGTATAATAAAAGTATAATATTCAAATACAGTGAACAAATGAAAAAAAAAAATATTTCATAGAAGCAGAAAATATATTTAATTATTCATATTATATTAATGTTTTTGCATATTTCTACTGAATAAATTCCAATGCTGCAAGGTTACATTGATTATCATTTATAGCAAATTTGTGAAAAATCAGGGTTAAATGTTGTTTCCTAGTTCAGGGAAAAGCTTGATTTTTACCAGTTTCAAAAAAAGGTAAACCAATCCAATACTAATTCTGCTGCTCTTCCAGTTTCTTGGCCCATTAGCAAAGAAGATCATGTCACATCTAGGCCAGACAAGCTATAATGAATCACATGCAAGCCAGGCAGATATATTTATAAGATTATCAGTTTGTTTACATCGTGACGTAAAAATCAGACTTCATAAAGCAAGCAGCAGCAACTGCAGTACAGAGGATAGAGCAGCCCCACATGCACACATCCATACTAATAATTATCTATATCCTGCAGAAAGGTAAGTGGACTTCTTAATGATAATAGCAATGAATTATAATGTTGATGTTAGGACCTATGAAGCCTAAGATTTAAAGGAACTTAAAAGGACATTTAAAAAACAAAAAATATAAATATTATATATAAATTGAAAAACCAGGTTATTTATATATATATATATATATATATATATATATATATATATATATATATATATATATATATATATATATATATATATATATATATATATATATATATATATATATATATATATATATATATATATATATATATAACCTGGTTTTTCAATTTATTTTTCAAATGAATTTGTCTTGGCAGTTTATGTTTGTGTTTGATTAGATCTAGGTTATTAGAAAGTATTTTTGATATTAACATTTCTGAGCATTTTACTATCACAGGTGCAAAATGGCAGCAGCCAGGGTGTCAATGGCTGCTTCAAGGACATCAAATGAAGACCTAGAGGACTACAGTGCTTATGCACACATGTCTGAAGGACAGCTGCTGCAGTTAGCTATTGAACGGAGTCTAGCTGATGCAAATTTATCCCCATGGCACAATCGACAACTGCGTACCCGCACAGAGGCAGCTGCCCCTACACAACAACCACCATTCAACCCTAACTCAGCAAACCCACCCAGGTGATTTTTCCCTTTTGTCATGCACAACTATGCTTCAAGTAAATAATCACATACAAAAAAAAAATCTCAAAAATCGTCTCTTTATTGAAAGTTTGAAATGAAACTCCTTTCAGTGAGATTAATTCACAAATCAACAGAGATGTTCAAGATCATTTCTTCTGTAGTGACAAAAACATGGTGATTGCCTGGACAAGGTACAATGGAAACCTGCAGGTCACAGTGGAGCCTGTAAAGTGAGTGGCAGGAAAGATCTCATTCAACATGTGTGTGTGGCTGTGCTGTTGTTCCGATTAGAAGTGAACTATTACTGATATCAAGACAATTGCGAGTGTAACGCTTCTTTTGTGTATTTTAATTAGCAGGTTAATATTGAATATCATTTCAGACACAATAATTCCTGTTAATTTGGTAATCTTTGCTCCCAGGGCTGGATTATCCATAGACAGGAATGGGCGAGTGCCCTGGGGTACCCAGGGCTGGATTATCCTATGGGCATTATGGGGGCCAAGAATTTTTTTTAAATATTTTGTATATTTGCAAAAAAAATATTTTTTGACAAAAAGACGCCTGCCACTAAAAATATCTATAGGGTCGTATGTCATGCAGTGCTTGAAAATAGCTTTTGATGTGTTTGACCCGAGTTTGCTCTCCTCTCTTTTCCTAACACATATGAGTTATAAAACTTATAGCCTAACATAAAGGTCTCTAACGTAATATTTTGCCCATTAACAAAAAAAATTGTGCCTTTATAAAAAAGCGAAATAATTGAATTAAGTAACTTGTATAGGCAATCTGTGTGTGCAGCGTGATTTTAAGAGAAGTGTGCAATTTGCTCACACGATCAGTTATTGAGCTGCTGTTTTCTCCAAAATAAAAGCCCAAGGTTTTATTTCTTGCAAGTGAAGAAATTAGGAGAAAAGCATTGTAATTTTCATATACTGTAATGTAATATATTGAAATATTCAATTATATGAATCATTGTTATATTATTATAATAATTGTTTGGCATCCTAAAACACCAGTGATAATGTAATGTAGACTAAGACTATATCATAACTAAAAATAAGTTTGAGCCCACTTTAATGTCCAGGTACAAGTCAATGCTTTTTCTTTGTTTAATTTGCAAAGTTCATGAGTTGAAGTTGGTTGAAGCATTTAATTTTGAGCTTTCAAAGTCCACCCGATCGATGCATTTAACCATAAAATTTACTTGCGGGGTAGCATGCCCCCAGACAGATGTCCACCCAACACAGTTTTACAAAATCCTATGGGAAACACCGATTATTTATGAACTTTACACCAGCACAGTAGAACAAAGTTCAGTTTAAGTTAGTAAAACTGTTAATGACAAATTAAAATGTCCTTGGACAAACAAAATTTTGGCTGCTTACAAGGGGTGGGGAGGAGTGGGGAGGGGCTACCAACCAGACATTGTGCCCAGATTCGTATTTCGGCCCTGTTTGCCCCTTATTCCAAAATGCATTTCTGAATGAATTGCTTTCTTCGTGAATGAATCATTGTTTTTGTACAAATTGTTTGACTAAGTGATTCATTCATGTCTCATCACATGTCGCCACCTACTGGCGTAACAGTGTAACTTACAAAAATAGGTCAATTGTTAAAACAGCTATATCATGCTCATTGATTGAGCTCATCTATTGAGAGAAGAGTCTCTTATTTGTTCTTTCAGTGATATGGACCCTTTTGTCGCAGCCATTTGGAAAGGAGATGCAAAGGCTCTACAAGACATGATTCATTCCAAGTCTAAAATTCTTAATGAACCCAATCAAGACGGCTGGATACCGCTTCACGAGACTGCATACTATGGCCATATCGAGTGCCTTAAAATTCTGCTCAGAGGTAATGAATGATTCAATTCAGAATTATGTCCAGTCTAGAATTGCATTCTTATAAGTCACAGTTGTATCCTATCTCTCCCACAGCCAGACCAGACACAATCAACAAACGGACACATACAAGCCAGACACCGCTCAGTCTGGCTGTGAGTCGCAGACACATTTCTTGTGTAAAGCACCTCTTGGAGCAAGGAGCTAATCCTAACATTTCAAATAACCAGTGGGAGACACCACTGCACAAAGGTAAACGTCTTTTTTTAGCATGATGTCTTTCAACGACTGAACAAATGACCAGAAAAAGGTCTGAAACATCACTGTTGATTTTTATAGCATGCGAGAAACCTAATGAAGAGATTGTGGAGCTTCTTTTGAGATTTGAAGCTTGCCCAACTAAAGCCTGTATTCAAGGTGGGACTCCACTACATGAAGCAGTGAGGAACAAAAATTTAGAGATTTGCAAGTTATTATTACAAGCAGGGGCAAAGCTGTCGGCCAAAAATGTTTATGGCATTGATGCTCTGTTTACGGCTGCTCAGTGTGGTGCTGTCGAGGTGCTTAAATTCCTAATATTTAAAGGTAAGAATCTTTGAAAGGTAAGACAAGAGAGAAAAAAAATATTACTTATTTTAATCTAGTAGCATTAATCTAGTTCCCTATTTTTAGGAGGCAATATTAATACCCAGGCAAATGATGATGCATCAGCATTGTTTGAGGCTTCTAAGAATGGTCATGATGAAGTTGTTGAGATCCTCTTGACGAAAAGAGTTGATGTTAACAAAGCTAACAGAACAGGATTACTTCCTATTCATGTCGCAGCAAAAAATGGTCATGAGAGGTTAGTAGGCCTACTATACTACACAAGATAATTCCATATGTATCTTTATTACACAGCTCTTGAGATTACATGAATTTGATTGATTCTGATTTAAAGTGCCAAATCTGATTGTAATCGTAATAGCTTTCTTTGCAGAATCATGGGTAGTGTAGTTCCCTTTCTAAAGGGAACTCGCGCTGCGTCAGCTGATGCTACGGGGAATGCCTTCAGCGTGACAGGTGTCTGAAATTGCTATCAAATCACAATCCTACCGTCGGCAGCTGGTGATGTCATCACCGTGCGACCAGGAAGTATAAAAGGGCACCGTGCCAACATGACGCTATCCTTTCGTCTTCAGGGACTGTTTTGTCTGGTTCGCTAGAAAGTCTTTCTAAAGTGAAATGAAGTGCACATGTAAATCCAAGGGAGCTTACAGGAAGTGCGTTGATCCATGTCCCAGGTTTCTCACGCCTGAGGACACGCACACCCTTTGTGTGCTCTGCCTGGGGGAAGAGCATGCGCGGGAGGTTCTCGAGGGGGCTTCTTGCGCAAACTGCGAGTGTTTTCCACTGAGGACGCTCCGCTATCGCTTGGCCTTCTTCTCGAGGGAAGAAGAGCCAGCATCTGGGAGCGGTCCCGCTCATGCCGAGGCTGAGCGGCGCCGTTTGTCCTGGGGCTCCCAGATGGATCTGGCTCATCGTCTGGAGAATACAGTGCTTGCAGACGATCAGCCAGGTCGCGAGAGCAGGCTGACGGAGGAGGAGTCGGATGGAGACTCCTCCTCTTCGTCAGCCCGTGGTTTTCCAGTCGATCAGAGGATGGCTGTGGATGAGGAGGAAAATGAGGCTGAGGCCGAATCCTCCCAGCCATCCTGCCCTGTGTATGGGGAGCTGCTGGATGTGATGGGGCGCGCATTGTGAGACTTCATCTGCCGTGGCAGAGAGCCAGGGGAGAGACCGCCCGCCCTGACAGAGTGGGCGATCGGTTTCTCCCCGACCATAGCCGCCCAGCTCCCGGGAGCCTTCCATTCCTCCCCGACCTTCATGAGCAGGTCGTGGGGGCATGGAAGAAACCCTACTCGGTGCGAATCCATCGACATCAGCGTTTTAATTTTGCTGATGTCGGGGGATTGGCCGAGGCAGGGTATGTGTCGATGCTGCCCATCGACGAAACGTTCGCGAACTATCTTGCGTCCAGGCGGCCATCGACACTACGAGCTCCAGCCCTGCCATCGAAACCATTAAAGACGACTTCACGTCTTAATGGCAGGGCATACACATTGGCGGGTCAGGCGGCGGCCTTGCACACGTTGTCTGTGTTGCAGGCTTATCAAGCTGACCCGCTGAGGGACCTCGATCGGGGGGGGACTCTCTCTCTCCGGGCGGCCAAACACATAGCAGTCGCCATCGGACAGTCGATGGCGGCTATGGTCGCCACGGAGAGCCATCTGTGGCAGAACTTGGTGGACATCGGGGTGAAAGAAAAGGCCTTTCTCCTGGATGCCCCGGTCTCGCCTCTGAGCTTTTCGGCACCTCCATCGAGGCGGTGCTGGGAAAGTTCAGAGAGGCGAGGGCGCGCTCAGTGGCGTATAGAACGTGTATTCCGCTGAGGTCTGGGGTGGCGCCCAGGCAGGAGGGTGTCCCTGACCCATCAAGATCCGAGGATCATCGATTGGGCCAACGCAGTAGCGTGGCCTCTCATGCGCCCCCTCCGTGGAGGAGTAGGACGCGGAAGAGGCGGGACACCCGCAACAGGAGGAGGGACATCGGGGAGAAGAACCATAGAGAAGAACCGCTTCCAGCGCCGGAAGCGAGGTGGTGAGTCTCCTCCCCCGAGGGCGCGGAGAAGGTGAGGTTGTGTCCCCTCCTTTGTTTTTTGTTGTTTTCCTTTCTCTCCCCGGGCGCGCTTTACATGATGAGCGAGCGGTGTGTGAGAGCGCCCCACCCTCAGGTTAGTGCGCCGAAGCATGCATGTTACATGAAGCGATGAGGCACTGAAGACAGCGGGTGAGTCCCCTTTTAGGGCAAACATTCTTCTTTTCAATGCCATATGTTTGGACTCTATGCTTCCCTGAGGGATGTTTTGTCTACAAAAGAGTGAAGTAATGTAACAGTTGGAGAAGTGGGCCTGTAGTTCCCCGGTGAAGATGGCTAGAACGATGTTTGTGTAAACACAGAGAGTTTGCTAGTGTAGCAACAGTAGTTTATAAGGCTGTTTCTCTTCTGGATATGTGTAATATGAGCAGCAATATAAACTGATATATGTTCTCCTGGCAAACTTTTTTAGCTGTAGCCACCTCTGGGTAGCGTTGGCACCTCTGCTAGTGAAATATCCAGATGAATATGTGAGGTTAGGCTAGCGCATGAACTGCAGTAAGGTCTGTCCCAGCCCTTTTTAGGGCCGTTGTTTGTGGGATTATCAGACCGATGCTAGTGCATCAAGTTGGCCTAGGCTGTTGATGGGATGGCGGTGGCGTCTCGCGGTGGCATATCACCCTGGCAGTTGCCCCGGGCTCCTGTCGGTAGTCCCGCAGGAGCTTTGTATCCCTATCCGGCCTCCCCGCAGTTAGGGTCGTCCGGCCAATGCCCACCCCCCTTCTGCATTTGGGGGTTGTTATTAATGCAAAAAGGTGTGTAGCAGAATGAATCGCGACTCAGCCAGTGGTCGTGGGGACGGGGTTGGCGTCTCTTCGCGGTGCGCAGTATAGACTGGTTTTGTTAGCCCCGCCCCCCAGAGCTAGTGCGGCCGCCACTTCTGGGTGGCCCCCCGGCTTGGTTCAGGAAATGGCCGGTTGTGGGTGTTCAATATTTTCACCTCTTGCTCTGTGTCTTCTGCTTCACCTTTTAGGGCTCGGGTCGAGCTGTACTTCGCAACCATCGGAAAGCATGGGTTGGTAGGATGCTCCCCTGGAGCCGAAACACCGTCACGGCTGACGCCCTTGCGCGGACGGCGGACCGCTGGACGACCAGACGGCCGCCCTGGAGTCAGGTGGCGTAAGTTGTACTCCTCTCGCTTTAGAGGGTCCAAAGCGTTTTATGCTGAGTGCACTGCTGTGGGCATTGTGTTTTAGGTCTACGCTGGTAGGCGCTGCCTGGGAGACTGCGCCGTCACAGAAGGCATCTACGGGCCGCTGGGACGGACCATCTACAGAAGGCTGGCTGGCGGGGAGACGCCAGCCGAGGCAGTCGGGGCAGTTAACTCTGGGTCAGGTGGTAGGTCTCAGTAGGCCTCCCTGCGGATGAGTCCCCAGGTAGTGACTGGATATCCAGTCCTCATCTGCCAGCAGACAAGCGACTGTCAGCCCGACTTATGAGGGCTCGCTGAGTTTCAGCACGCCTCAGATGGCGTCCCCTGAGGGGGTGACCTAGGGTTCCGACCATTGGTTGACAGGATCTAGGCCGCTTTAGGCCTCCTGTAGGGTGAGCCCCGGTTCCCAGGTCTTGCAACAGTGTGCGTGGGTGCTAGCCAGGCGGCTAGCATGGTCTGCTATCAGGGACAGGCTGCTTCAGGCCGTCCTAGGGTCGTTTCCCGGCCCTGCTGGGTTTCCGGTGGGATTTGCCATCGGATAAGCACCGTCTGTCACGAATCTAATAGGGAACTGCCATTCGGCAATAGGCCTCTCCAGGCCGCTCTAAAAGACTGGACTGTACGTAGGCATCAAACAGGCCTCTCTGGAGGCAAGCCCCGGGAACACAGCAACTCCCAACAGTTTGCTCGTTGGCTGGCAGGAGGTAGGCCGCTCCAGGCCGCCTGAGGGTGAGCCCCCGAGCTGGGACCCTCGGTAGGCCAGTGTATTATGCTGTCAGGCCTTTTTGGGCCTTGTTGGGAAGGGATTCCCGGACCAGGTCTCGGTGACAAGCTAGCCATTAGCATGGGTGGCTTCTGGCGTTATAGCCTCATGGGCCCCCTGAGGAACCAGTAAAGCCACCTTGCAGCGGCTCTTAACAGCTAGCACTAACAGTGCCGGGTACTGGCCTCCCTGGAGCGGAAACGGTTCCCTTGAGCGGGAACGTATAACTGGCTTTGAGCTGACAGCTAGCGGCTGCCCACCGGTGGGTCCCGGCCTGGGCCGGTATAACTCAAGGGCGGGCTCATGCCCTAGCACGACGAGACTCCGTTTCTGCTGCGCAGTCCCTTCAGGACAGGGACTGGCTAGCCTACAGCATGGTTTACCTACCAAGCTGGCTTAAGAGCTCCCCTCATTGAGGGTCGTCTGCGAGCTTACGGCCGCTTGAGTCTGATCAGACCGTTTGAGTCGGGGCCTCCCGGGTAGATCAGTCCATAGGCCTTTTTAGGCCTCCTGAGCACCCCTGTAATAAATGTGTTCAGTAGATCCTAGGATCGAGCAGAAGAGACTCCCCTCGCTGGCAAGGGTAAGAAGCACTAAGCTGAGTACTGCTCTCCAGGATTCCCATCTCCGAGTTCCGGTCTGAGGAGGACATTGCCAGTTTGCAGTCCCTCAGTCTGGATGCTCATGAGTAAGAGCGATGTCCGGAGGCTCTGTTTGACAGACAGGGGGCTCTGTTTGACAGACAGGACAGACAAGCTGGGGTGTCCCACAGAAGTGATGCCAGGTGAGGCCTTCCTGGTGACATTCGGTGAAGGTTTCCCCCTCGGGTCCCCCAGCCACATTCCCTTAAGGGACTCATTCCTTCGAAGTAGTAGGTCCCAGGCCCTCGAGCAAGCCGAGAGTAGGAAACCTCAGATAAAAACTTGTTTAGGTTCTCTCTTAGGCATATAGCTTGGGCTATGACCGTAGGGAGTGATGTCACTGGCAGCCTGTGTGGCTAGAGGGGGAGTGGTTCAGACTTCCTGCGAACACTCGTCCAGGCAGTTCTCACTGCCATGGCGGCGTGGGTATATCGTTCCCCGTAGCGTCAGCTGACGCAGCGCGAGTTCCCTTTCGAAAGGGAACGTCCCCGGTTACGTATGTAACCTTAGTTTCCTGAGAACAGGGAACGAGAGGCTGCGTCACATGGCCATGCTTCAAGGTGTGCCTGCCCACAGTCCCTTCAGACGAAGTGGATAGCGTCATGTTGGCACGGTGCCCTTTTATACTTCCTGGTCGCACAGTGATGACATCACCAGCTGCCGACGGTCAGTAGGATTGTGATTTGATAGCGATTTCAGACACCTGTCACGCTGAAGGCATTCCCCGTAGCATCAGCTGACGCAGCGTCTCGTTCCCTATTCTCAGGGAACTAAGGTTACATACATAACCGGGGACGTTTTTCACAAAACATCCCACAGTTAAACATGATTATTTAAAAAAAATAAAAAAAATAAAAAAAATAATGCAAACCGATGGCATCAACAAAAGCATACACCATTGATTAATACTGTTGAAAGCTCATAGATCATAAGTTTTTCAAAATGTATTATTCTTCATTAAAAATCAAAATTCCCCATTATGGGTAAATGGATTTTTACTTCTGGAACCCGACTGTTGCACTCTATACAGTATACTTGGTAGCTGGCTCTACTTTCATGTCTCTTCTATCACGCCACATACTCATGCTCATTTCATACAAACATAGCTGGCATATAAGTTACTGATTATATTGAACATCTCAAATACTGTGAAATCTTTTTTGCTGGGATGATTTTTGTTTTCTTAAAGGAACTCTCCACCTTCATTATATGAAGGAATATAATGTATTTAAACACCTCTCCAACTCGTTTTTAGAAATGGGGCTTATTCAACTTCTTTTCTACATTTAGATATGTGGGCAAATGCCTTTTTGTCTCAGTGCATGCATTGTTTAAGTTTGGCAGGGTCGCCGCTAGCTTAGCTTACCATAACGAATGGAATCCTATGTTGCCAGCTAGCATGTCCAGAGTAAAAGTGATAAAAAAAAATAAAAAAAAACACCCACCTAATTACTTAGTGGCCTGCGTATTCACAACGAGCACAAATAGCGATGCAGAGTAAGACAGACGACTTTCTAGGCAGATATTGACTTGGGACTAGTGTTGTCAAAAGTATCGATCACGATACCAAATCGATACTGAAATGTTAAAAATGTGACTCTTCGAGCGCTGTTGAGCTGTAATCGTAAACACCTCTGACTGGCCATTGTGCTCACGCACTCGTTGGATGTGCCTGTGATTGGCTACAATGATCAACGCATGGCAGCGGTTTGAAAGAACACGGAAGTGTTTGAAAGTGTTTTGAAAGCAGGAGCAGGAGCGTTTGAAAGCACAAGGAAGCGTCAACCAGCGGACCGGTAGGCTGATAGGCACCTGCATTCAAACACTCTGTGCATCTGTGCAAGTGCTCCGTGAAAAGCGGCATTGATGTATTTTTACTAAATGTTTGTGAAGTGCTGATCGTAGTAGCCAATCACAGACCTATTTCATGATCTTGTGAGCACAATGATCAGTCAGAGGTGTTTACGATTCCACTCAACAGTGCTCAAAGCGTCACATTTTTTACATTTCAGTATGGATTTGGTATCGATATCGATACTTTTGACATCACTACTTGTTACTATATTATGGGGAAACACAGGTGATGAACTGCTTCTTGGGCGCAGAGATATCATGGCTCTCATCCTCACGTCCTCTGGATGTTGAGCGATCGTAATGTGTTACGTGATATCTCTGTGCTCAAGTAAGCAGTGCTTCGCCTGTGCTACCCCATAATATAGTTCCAAGTCATTATCTGCCTAGGAAGTCGTCTGTCTTAATCTACATCGCTATTTGTACTCGTTGTGAATACACAGGCCAGAAGAAGTAGTTAGGTGGGTGGGGTTTTTTTTTGGATCACTTTTACTCGGGACAACATAGGGTTCCATTCATTATGCTAAGCTAAACTAGTGGCGACCCTGCCAAACTAAAACAATGAATGCAGACACGAATGAGACAAAAATGCATTTGCCCACATATCTAAATGTAGGAAAGGAGTTGAATAAGCCCTATTTCTAAAATCGGTAAAGTGTTCCTGGTGCGCTAAATGATAATATAGCCTATAGTTACAATTATCACAAAATGGTTTCGAATCAGTATTTCATATTGACTTTATATTACACATATTTATTTATTTGACGAGTAGCCATGTAATAATTGAGATGATGTACACTGATGATGTTCATTATTACAAAATATACCCCTTACATATGTTACACTTATTGTTATTTCAATAAGTATATCAGGGTATTTTCAAGGGCTGATTTTATCATTAAAAAAAATTAATATCTCTCTTTTTCATCTTCCTCAGCATTGTTGCCATGCTTATCCCTAGAACAAACAGTGCCAAAGTGAAATGTTCCGGCATCAGTCCTCTTCATTTTGCTGCAGAGAGTAACATGGATGATGTGCTAGAAACATTGATTGAGGCTGGATATGACGTCAATGCCATGCTGTCAGATGATTGGTCAAAAATGTATGAAGATCGCCGCAGCACAGCCTTGTACTCGGCTGTGGTAAACAGGAACATTGAGGCGGCTACTATGCTGTTAGAAGCAGGCGCTGACCCCAACCTGGACATTTTCAACACCCTGCTGGTGGCTGTGAGGAAAGGAAGTATGGAAATGGTGGCCTTGCTGGTAGAGCATGGTGCTAATGTCAATGCCCTGCTGCCAACTCATCCCACCAGCTTCCCAGCGGCTTTAGTTTTTTGTGTGAAGGACATGTTGATGATGAAGTATCTACTGGCCAATGGATGTGATGCAGTATCATGTTTTAACTGTCAATATGGCAGTAATTCTCATCCCCCCATAAAACTAAGACAGAATGGACAAGAAGCTATTTATTATTTAAATGATGAACCATCAGAAAACTGTGTACAGGTAAATATTTTTATGAGATGATTTTGCAGCATTAAAAAAGTAAAATAGAATATTTTAAATATAAAGTATATAAAGAATAAAAATATATAAAATAGAAATAGAAATACATTAAATAAAATATATTGTTTAATATTATCATATGTATTGCACTATATACTCAATTGCATAATTTTATTGTTTTCTGTCAAATTAAAAGTTTAATTTTTTAATTTTTTGCAGTTTTGTGAGATAATCTCTACTCCCTCAGCCAGCAGAATGGTGGGACCCATAATAGACACGTTACTTGACTATGTGGGACATGTTAAAATCTGCTCTAGAATAACTGAGCACCTAGACAACTATAAAGATTGGGCCCATATTAAAGAAAAATCAGGTAAGAAATTCTTTCAGATCTCTTAATTATTTACATGAAATTGAATACATTTTTCAAATAAATGGAACTAAAAATGAAAAACTGAAACCTCTCTATTTCAGTTCTACCTTGCACCCTGATGCATCTGTGCAGACTCAAGATTCGTCAGCGACTGGGAATCAACAAACTGAGGCGAATCAAAGCTCTTCCTCTACCAGGCAGTCTAATCAAGTTCTTGAGTTATGAATAAGAATTATTTTAGGATATTCTGTGATGAACGTCATGCCAATCGAAATTGTTTACAGAACATGATTTGAATTCTTATGTTACAGACATAGGGTAATCACAGATTTAGAAGCTTGAGATTTAAATATACATTATTTAGCATAATTACTTTCTGTTTGTACGGAATTCCCGAAACATGTTTGTAAATGTAAATAGAATAATATTAAAATGTACATAGTATACATATACGTATAAAAAGTCAGAACTAGCACACAAGCAAAGGCAGTATATGACGAGCTGGCTTTTTTAGCAATATGTAATTTTACTTATATGGGTACATAACCAAATTTGCTTGTACCCTAAGTCTGTGGATATTGGATATTTGATATTTATTATTTTGCTTTAAAATCATGAAGATGTACTGTACAGGGTGTAGCTATTGTAAATTTGTTTTGTAAATTAGTTAACTATGATGTAACCTGTCACATTATAGAGCTTTGTGTAATTCGTAATTCCTGTAAGTTTGTGGTGTTTCCCTTTCAATATTGGTCTCACAACAATGCATAAGAACTGACGCTATATGTGGAAACACATTTCTCCTACAAATACTAAAGCCTGACTAGAATGACACTGTTGCATTGCAATTGCCAATGGTGTTGAAGAGCACAAGTTAGTAGCAGGATCGCTCTCTATAAATGGCAGTGCCAAATAACATCTCCACGGAATCTTTCTCCTTCACATGACAGAGGCGTCTTCAATTTACATGGCAGAATTTGCAAGCGGAAAAACTCTTATTATTGAGGAAATGGATCTGCTCGTCCTGCTGGCTCATCATTACTGCAAATAGGTAGGATAATTCTGATACATGCAATGACTATCCATTATGACTTGTAGGCATATTTAAATTTATGTACACAATAGTAATCTTTTACATTTGAATACTTTAATTTTTCATATTTAAAATTTTTTGTGTGCTGCTATGCATCCCTGTGTGTAATAAGCAGTGTATGCGCTTTGTGGACATGCCTATAGGTGCACATTACTAATGCGCCCTTTAAGATAAAACAAAAAAATACTGTGCTACTGACTTTAGACCAGGTTTTTGTCGGTCAATGCCGCAGTCAGTTGCATCAAAATAGCAACACGGCAACAATGCGCCTGAACACACCTCGTTTTCAGACTAGTATTGACCATGGGCGTACAAATAGGTGCAAATGCATTTGCTATATAAACAACGTGATGCTGGACGTAAAAACTGTGTCAGGCTGAAACCAGCAAAAAAACTTGCGTTGTGCCTGGACTCGCATTGCACAAGGTGTATGATAGGGCCCTATGTCTACCAGCAGCAAAATTTATCAGTAATAAACACCCACTCAACTCTATTCCTATATGAGAACAATTCAGTCATTAAACCTTTGACAAGTACGATCATGTTGCAGGCAGCGAAAGATTCAAATCTGCTTTCGGGCAGCCATTGGCACAGATAGAGCAGTTTTCATGTATATGAAACAGCTTCACAAACTCAACCACACAGTATCATTCTGTGTTTTTAAAATATCAAAAAAGTACTTTGATAAAAGTTTATAGTTTGGATATAAACACTGAATGAACAAAATAGAGTAAATTATTTTTTGCACGCAACTCAACATTTTAAATAATGATTACATCAATTACATCATTACACCAGCAGGTGTAACCCTTGTTCCCTGAGAAGGGAATAAGACACTTTGTGGACGCTGCCTAAAGCCTAGTTCACACTGCCCGATTTTCCCCCGCGATTTTGACTCACCGAAAGGTTTCGCGAAATCGCCGACAAATGCCCAAGATCATAGGCTAATTGGTGCTCGTGCACGCGAGTGACAATCCCGCAGTGTGAATGATCAAAGATGAGATCAGAGAGAATCGCAGACGAGTCGCCGCCACCCACACAAGGTTATTTTCGTAAACGAAAACTGAAACTAAGACTAAAACTATTGGTCAAAAAACATTTTCGTAAACTGAAATAAAATTAAAAAATCTGAATAAATAAAAAACTAAAACTAAACGAAACTAACTACTCTTACTAAAAAACTAACTGAAATAAAATAATAATTAGCAAAAATAAATATTCGTTTTCGTTATTAATAAGCTCTCTTTACTGTGGTGGAAAATCTGACTGTGGCGGTTGAGGGAGTGTCTGAATATTGCGCTACTGCGCGTGAAGTGATCTGAGGAGATTAACCGCTGCCCTGTGACGGACGCATGCAGACAGGCAACACATCGCTAGTCCTAAACGGCAGTTCACAAAGAATCAATGCGTCCGTGGCAGTGAAATGGGAAATAACACAAGATAATGAGATCCACGTTGAACTTCTTTTAACTTAAGCTCACTGTTTTAGAATGCCGTTTCTTACGCGACGAGAGACGCAGGCGCAAAAGTCAGCAACTAGTAGCAAGTACTAGCCTACTGTGCGTTTGAGATTTCATGTTTGCATAATATTGACAGGCTCAAAGGTGTTTTCATAATCATTTACTACTAATTATATTATTATCTGTGTGGAGACATTTCCCCACAAAGTAGGGAATACCAGGACACACACACACACACGTTTGTTTCACTATATAAGTGAGGACATTGCATGGACTTCCATTGATTTTATATCAGGTTAATGATATTTTATATCCCCTACCCATCCCAAGAACGTGCAAAACAATAGATTTAAATAAAAACATGTTTTGGCCGATTTATAAGCCTTTTTAACTATTGAGGACCAGTCAAATGTCCTCTCTAGTCAGTTATCATAATATTTTACTAGATAAGTGAGGACATTGGTCCCCTTTACAATTATAGCACAACAAACACACACAGAGCACAACAGTGTGTTGGCTGTATTCAGATGACTTTAGCTGTGGTCTTACACTGCTAGCCTACATTGTACTACTGAAGAAATTAAAATAAGCTTTTAATTGTTTAACAATATTTCATCTTTGTTATGAATGAGTTTGTCTGGAATTTATAATTTTTACTTATATATTTTACGTTGCATTTATTTTGTTCTTTAAGATAGATCCTCTGAGTATTAGCCTTTGTCAAAAATATAAAAATATAATTTATTTCATTTTTAATCTCCAGATCGTTGTTTCATAGTTTGACTCAAGCTTTTTTGCTCAAAGGTGAAGACCCAACTTTATGCATGTTTTGTATGACCGTCCTGGGTATAAACAATAATGCTTGTTTATCAAGTTATTTCACTTAAGGATGTTTAATAAGATGAAACTCTACACTTCATTATGGTAACTCTGCTAAACTATAATTACTAAAACTAAAACTGAAACAAAATAAATAAAAACTAAATAGAAATGTATTTGCAAAATAAAAACTGAACTAAAACTAGCAAAACCATTTGTAAAACTAAATCTGAAATTTGTAGCAAAATTGAAAACGATAATAAAATAAAAACTAATTTCAAAAAGCAAAACTATAATAACCTTGCACCCACAAGATATTTGGCATGCTAAATATCTGGACCTGTTGGCAATTCAGACTCCTGCTGTGTGAACTGCGTTCTGACTAAAAATTACATCGCCGATGATCTACAGCCAATGAAAGAGTGAGATACAGGGCAGCGGGAGGTTCAGGGAGGAGTTATAGAGCGGAATATCAGTATTTTAATAGATATATTTACAATTATATCAAACAGAAACAAAGCCAACAAAAGTGATTTGCACATCCAGCCGCCCCAGCAGCACATTACAAAATATTTATTTGCCACAAACTCTCTTGCAGAACACAATCCTGGCTCCCTCTGTCTCTCCAACTATTTCATCCACCATAATCTTTTTTTCTTTTTCTCCACAAATCATTGCACATACAATTTTAAGCAAACTTTGTGCATAATTTTTAATAACAATTCCAAGTCTTGTGCGAGAACTCCGGTCCGAAGCACGCGTGTTCTCACTTTGTTTACTTGTCATATTGCACGTGTAGTTGGGAAATGTAGTTTGCACACCTGTGAGAGAGAGTTGTCAGCGATTGTTCCTCCTGTACAATCATGCAGTGTGAACTCCTCTGTTGCTTATCCATCGTACACTGTGAACACAACAGTGACTGAATAATACCCCAGATAGTCATGCAGTGTGAAAAGAGCAGTGACCCGACAAGTTTGAAAATCGTGCAGTCTGAACTAGGCTTAAGCATAGCGCGTCTGAAGCATGAATGAAATCTCACTCCAATCCTGACTTGTTACATCATGACATAGTATGTGACGGCACACACAGAAGCTAAAGAAGGACTTGTAATGAAGTGTGGCGGTGGGACATAGTGTCTCATTCCCATCTCAGGAAACAAGGGTTACAGTCATAACCTGAGATGTTACCGTTTTCGGGGGAACTAGCACTGTCTAATGACCACTTCAGGGAATGAATACCCACAATGCTTCACCGAGGCTCACACCTACCCTAGTGTAAAGCTGGAAACAGGCAAACTTAGAACAGAGAGTTGCAGACTGTAAAATCTGATGACGGTGTGCGGGGAGGCCCACCCAGCCCCAGCCAGATCTCCTGAAGCGAGAATCTAGAAAGGAGGGCCACCAAAGACGTCATGCCTCTGGTGGAATGAGCCCTCACAGCCACAGGTGAAGGCAAATTGCCCACCTGATAGGGCGTGGCTATCGCCTGGACAATCCAATTACTGATTGTACTGAGTTGATGCAGACAGCCCTTTCTTGGGTGAGCCAAAGCACACTAAAAACTCTCTAACCTTCCCCACTGCAAAGACTTCTTCAAGTAAATTCTTAATGCCCTGACCGGGCAGAGCAGATGAAGTCACCCTCCTTCCGCCAACACGTGGTGGAGGATGGAAGGCCTGAAGAACCACTGACCATGCCACACTCGATGGCACCTTAGGCACATAGCCTGGTCTAGGAAGAAGGATGGCCTTAACTTTCAAGGCCTGAAGGTCCCCCACTCTCCTCAGAGAAGTGGTAGTAATGAGAAAGGCCTCAGCTGACTCGAGGCCTCATCATCATATTTCCTCAGAGAGGAAACTTACAACCAAATGTTACTTCCCAAGAGGGCCATTACTTACAGGAGAGTGGAAAGCCGCAATGGCAGCCACATACACATGCACTCCGGCTCTGCTTTCCATCATGTTTGGTGTCTAATAGAATATTGCCAAAGTGTATTCTGTTGGTGGTTTGGAAAGTGAGAAATGCATTAGTAAACTAATTGCTGCATTAGTAAACTTAGCAGTAAATTGCAGTCTCCTCCTCATCGGAAAGGGATAAAAGGTCCCCTTTCAACAAACACTCCTTGTTCTGAGTCTGTCCTGTGAGGACGAGACCGTGACAGAGCAACCAATTTCTGAGTCTGTCCTGCAAGGATGTGACATAACAGATACACCATAACATTCTGAGCCTCTGGTCAAAGTTCAGAGGATCTGAGTCAGATCCAGCTTGCGAGGCAGCAGCAGATACAACCACATTCTGAGCCTCCAGCCTGCAAGGAAAGAGACATTAACAAACACTACGTTCTAAGTTTTAATCCAGCGAGATGACTACAGCACGTTGAGTCTCCATGCCAGAGAGACCAAAGCAGATTGACCAAGTTCTGAGTGTCTGACCCAAAGAGGCAGAAGACACACAGAGACATTTGCAACAAGGTTAAGCTCAGGAGAGTAAACCTTCATCTGCGTGTTCCAGATTAAGGACCTTCTGCATCTACTTCAGGGCCTCATCTGCATGTTCCAGATTTTAGGATTTTTTGGTGCTAAGAGAGCGGGAAGGTGGTCATCTGATATACTCATAACCACACCTTAAGTGACAGCCCGAGTGATCCAAAAATCACAACATCAGTGGTGACGTGAGTACCAATCACTTCTTTACTTTGCATCCTTGGATGTACGAAAGTAAAATTACTACAGCACATTTTGGTTCTCTTTTTTTTCTTTCTTTTTACCTCAAACCCAAAATCGGTTATGCTCTCAACAACATGAAATCCTAAGTTCCCTTCTAGGGTCTGTAAGTTCATTTTGTCTCTGTGGTGAAGGTTAACAGGCCTGCTAGACAGACCGTCTCCACCTTGCATGCCATGGTCATCCTGAAAATCAGGCCAAGGTACTCAAAGCACTGCACAAGGGTAGTTCTGAGCCGAGATTGATGTAGGAGCTGCATTTGGTGACTGACTCTGCTCTCAGAGTGATGAAAGTCACGGTGCAGGTACTTGGCCAGCAATGTCCACCCTAGTGGTCCAGGAGCGGCATCTCTGGCTCCTTGCAGAGATGAGAAAGGTCAACAAAGAGCACTTTCTCAAATGCCCCGTCTCACAGGATGGCCTCTTCAGCAACACTGTCAAGGACTTTGCTCAGCAGTTCTCGGCAGGAAAAAAGCAGGCTGAGGTGATTAAACACATCGTACGTTGGCATGATGCCACCAGGCATAATAACTTCACCCTAGGCTGGAAGAGTGTGTACAGACATTTTTCAATATTTTTCTTTTTGTTTATTTATTAAAGTTTGTGCTTTTGGAGCAATATAATATAGATTGTCCTTTCAGTTTTTGTTTGTGCAGTTTTTACAACAAAACAGATCAATGCTATTTTTTTAATTCTTAAAAAGTTTAAAGCAAACTTTTTTCCTCTATGGTGAATGACTCATTGTTTTGCTTTCACACCGTGAACTTGAGACCGCGACACCTCTGGTGTGAGGCATATGGCCCTTCATCCAAAATGTGCACACAGAGAGCACACTAATACTCTTCTTGCGCTTGAACGGACAAATACACATAAAAGTATGGCAAAATAGCTGTCTATGGCAAGTACCTGCATAATTTTAAACACAGCAGTTATGGCTTAACCCAAATGTAAACAGTTGTGAAAGAAATCGAATGTGTGTCAATAAATTAGATGCACTATATTGCATTCGGTTTTAAAGTAAAAGCAGCCTAATATAGCCTACCAGCTATCATCTGTGCCATTCAATTTAATGAGGTACTGGCAGCTGCTGGTGGACCTAGAGAAGCAACTCAAGTTCCCCAACCACATTGCAACCACCACCTTAAAGGGTTTATTCACCCAAAAATTAAATTAATGTAATTAATGACTCACCCTAATGTCGTTCCACACCCCTAAGACCTCCATTCATCTTCGGAACACAGTTTAAGATATTTTATATTTAGTCAGAGAGCATCAACATCAACATCAAACATCATCAAAGTAGTCCATATGTGACATCAGATGGTTAATTAGAATCTCTTGAAACATCAAAAATACATTTTGGTCTAAAAATAACAAAAACTATCACTTTATTTAGCATCATCTTCTCCTCCGGATTTGTTTTCAACTGACTAAATATAAAATATCTTAAACTGTGTTCCGAAGATGAATGGAGGTCTTACCGGTGTGGAACTACATTAGGGTGAGTCATTAATTACATAAATTCCTTTTTTTGGTGAACTAACCCTTTAAGACCAGCTGTTGTTCTCTTATATGAGTCCACCAAACAAGTAGTTCTGTTGGAGCTAACATTCCCTTGGGAAGACTGCCTGGAAGAGGCCTTTGAATGGAAGCTCACCAAGTATGAGGGACTGGTTTGTGAGTGTCAACCAGCAGGTTGAAGTCGGACGTAAGGAATTTGTGGCTCGATTCTTGTTCAGAGTCTTCAGTCTGTTAGGCATTGATGAAGGGAGGAGGAAAAGAGTCATCTACAACACCACCAAAGCAGCAGAGAAAGCCTCAAGATGGCTATGGCTCAAGAGAGGAGAGCCATGGGGGCAAAGCAGCTAGATTTGACAACTGGACACAAGCTTTCAGCTCTGATCAGTCTCAGCTGGGTCACCTCGATGAGAGTGTATGATGTTGAAAGACCTGATTTTTCCCTTTCCCTTTCCCTTTCCATCATATGATCATTGTGCTCCCCTGTTAAGGTGTTATGTTGTCATTAGTTAATTGATGTGATTATGTTCACAGGTATGTCTTGTCTAATCATTAGTAGTCTGTGTATTTGAGCCCTCATGTTTGCCATGTCTCTTTGTCAAGTATTTTCAGTGTAACTGTTGTTGGTAAGTTCCCGTTTCAAGGGAACGAGACGCTGCATCACCGCTGCGGGAAAGCCACTGCGTGATTGCGTCCTGAAGCACGTATGTAACCAACCAATGAGATGACGGAACGTCATAGGCGGGTGACGTCATCGACCCGGAAACTATAAAGGACCCGTGAATACAAACAGGAACTAGCTTCTGTGCCTTCAGTAGCGCTCTGTGTAACCATTGTCTGTCAGTTCGGTGTTTTGTCTCTGTAAAAAGAGTTTCACCATCTCATTCACACAAAAAACAATATACTGACGGCACACACATTTAAGTTAAAATGGCGATCAAACAATCACTATATGAGAGCTTCCATACGTGTGTTCATCCCTGCCCACACGCTACATCACGGGTGGGGATACACACAGCATGTGTGTTGTTTGCCTGGAAGCGCAGCACGCTTAGGCAGCCCTCGAGGGGGCTGCTTGTGAGCACTGCGAGTGTTTACCATTAAGAATTCTGTGCTCCTGCCGGGCTCTATTTGAGGAGGGTGCTTCGGCTTCCCCGCGGCTCTGGTCCCGCTGCTGCCAAGGCACAGCGGCGGCTGCAGTCGTGGGGTCCTCAATTGGATCTGGCAGCGGGGTTAGAGACGGCTCTGCCTTATCTCTGCCTTTACCTGCCAGATCCATGGCCTCCACTAAGGGTTTGGAAGCACGCGCTGCGGTTTCTTCCTCCCCAAGTGAGGCATCAATGCTGCAATTATCCAGCTCCGAGGAGGTGGATATTGTCAGTTTCGAGGCAAGTGGAAACAAGGATTCGCCACTTCGTTGCCCTGCCAGTGAGGAGCTAGTGGATGTGTTGAGCAGAGCAGTGGCCAGGCTCAGTCTGGACTGGCCACAAGAAAGAGATCAGGAACGCTCGCCTGTTAGAAACAGATTAGACGAGCGCTTCTTTCCCACGCAATCTGCTCAACCGCCACGTTGAGGCTTGCCGTTTTTTCCCGACCTCGACACCTTAGTGTGGAGATCGGGAAAAAACGGCAAGCCCCGAGATGTTGTTCTTGCTTATATGAGAAAGCTGGGGCTGAGATTGAACTCCAAGAAGAGTGTTCTTTTGCCAACTCAGAGAACTACTTATCTGGGGGTCGTGTGGGATTCGACCACCATGCGGGCTCGCCTATCAGAGCCTTGTGTGGGATCGATTCTCTCAGCAGTCAAAAGGGTGAAACTAGATCAACTACTTACTGTCAAACAGTATCAGAGACTGTTGAGTCTGATGTCAGCAGCGTCCAAAATGATTCCTTGCGGCCTGCTGTACATGAGACCGTTGCAGTGGTTGCTCAAGACCAAGGGGTTTTCCCCGAGGGGAAATCTTTCTCGTATTATCAAAGTCATGCGGCGTTGCCTTCGTGCGTTTGTTATATGGAGACAGCCTTGGTTCTTGGCTCAAGGCCCAGTGTTGGGAGTTTCTTGTCGTCGAGTCACTCTAACAACGGATGCTTGCCTCACGGGTTGGGGAGCGGTCATGAGTGGCCGCTCGGCCCAGGGCCAGTGGCAGGACCATCATCGCTCATGGCACATAAATTGTCTAGAGATGTTGGCTGTGTTTCAGGCCCTGAGACACTTCCTGTCAGAGCTCAGGGGCCATCATGTGTTGGTTCGCTCTGACAACACATCGGTGGTCTCCTACATAAATCGCCAGGGGGGGTTGAGGTCGTGCCCCTTATACAAGCTGGCTCGTCAGCTCTTCCTAATAATCCCCATATCCTGATTGGCTTCATCACTCGGTTTCCTCTCCACCAATCAGCTGGTGTGTGGTGAGCATTCTGGCGCAAAATGGCTGCCGTCGCATCATCGAGGTGGATGCTGCACATTGGTGGTGGTTGAGGAGATTCCCCCCTTCTATGTAAAGCGCTTTGAGTGCCTTGAAAAGCGCTATATAAATCGAACGCATCATCATTATTATTATTATTCCTGTGGGCCCAGGGGAAACTGAGTTAGATCAGAGCAGTTTACATCCCGGGGGATTTAAATGTGAAAGCAGACAGCCTGTCGAGACGGGCAGAGGACTGGGGAATGGAGACTCCAAATCGAGGTCGTGGAGCTCCTGTGGGAGAACTTCTGCAGAGTAGATCTGTTCGCGTCGTCAGAGACGTCTCACTGTCGCCTGTGGTTCTCCCTAACATCTCCCGCTCCTTTGGGGCTGGACGCCATGGTACAGGAGAGGCAGACGCTGCCTCTGTACGCATTCCCCCCAATTGCTCTGCTTCCGGGAGATCTAAGGAGAGTGCGGCAGGACAGGGTCCGTCTATTACTAGTGGCCCCGTTCTGGCCGGGCCGAGTGTGGTTCTCGGACCTAGTATCTCTCCTGGACGGCTCTCCCATGGAGATTCCGATCAGGAGGGAGCTACTCTCTCAGGCGATCGGGAAAATCTTGCACCCTCGCCCGGAGCTGTGGAAACTGTGGGCTTGGCCTCTGAGGGGGCCCAGCACATGAGTTCAGGTCTCTCAACGGAGGTTGTGGAGATTCTACAGTCTAGAGCTCCTTCCAAGGAAATTGTATGACTTGAAGTGGAAACTCTTCACTGATTGGTGTAGGAATCACCAGTTGCACCCAGTTAACTGCCCTGTGGGTGCAGTGCTGGAATTTCTGCAGGATTAGCTCCCTCCATGCTAAAGGTATATGTGGCGGCCCTAGCAGTGTACCGCATGCCTCTGAGTTGTGTTTCATTAAGGCGACATCTGCTTATTACCTTCGTGGAACTTTGAGACGTAGGCCTCCAGTTCGCACCAGGGTGCCGGCATGGGACTTGGCCATTGTATTACAGGGCCTTTCTTTGGCACCTTTTGAGCCAATTGAAGAAGTTCATGAGAAGTTTCTCACTCTTAAAGCAATATTTTTGCTGGTTATTTCGTCTCTTAAGAGAATTGGAGACATTCAAGCACTTTCTGTGGAGCCCTCGTGCTTGGAATTTGCACCCGGGATGGTTAAGGCTTTCTTATATCCCAGACCGGGTTATATTCCTAAAGTCCATACTAATGTTATAGGGCCGGTAATACTGCAGGCTTTTTGTCCTCCTCCTTTTCGGACGTCAGACCAGGAAACACTCAATCTGCTCTGCCCAGTGCGGGCACATGATGCTCATGTCCACACAGCTGCCCTGTGGAGGAAAACTGAACAGCTTTTCATTTGTTTTGGGCCACCCTCTCGTGGGGGCCCAAGTGGGTGGTCGAGGCTATCTCACTTGCTTATGAGGTGGCTAGTCAGCCTTCTCCCTTGGCTGTAATGGCCCACTCTACTAGGAGTATGACAGCTTCTAAAGCTTTGTTGTCAGGGTCTTCCCTGAATGAAGTCTGTGATGCGGCAGGGTGGTCCTCGCCGCCACTCCTGGGGCACGGGTGCTCGTTCATTTGCCAATGGTGGACGGGCATCCGGCTTGTTTGAGGTCGTGGGTATTGTCATTCCCGCAGCGGTGACGCAGCTCGAGTTCCCTTGAAACGGGAACGTCTCGGTTACGTATGTAACCTTAGTTCCCTGAATAGGGAACCAGACGCTGCGTCACCCAGTCATACTCCCTGAATGCCCGTGAGCGCTTACTTCAGGCTTTTCAGAAGCTAGTTCCTGTTTGTGTTCCCGGGTCCTTTATAGTTTCCGGGTAGATGACGTCACCCGCCTATGACGTACCGTCATCTCATTGGTTGGTTACATACATGCTTCAGGACGCAATCACGCAGAGGCGTTCCCGCAGCGGTGACGCAGTGTTTCGTTCCCTATTCAGGGAACTAAGGTTACATACGTAACTGAGACGTTCCCTGTTCCAGGCCAAGTTTAACGGAAGTCCACTTGATGCAAGTATAGATGAACCCAAGTGCAGTTTAGTTACAGTGCATATTCAAATACCGAACATAAAATAAACAAAAGACTTGGCAGAGCAAAACTTAACTAGGCCATGAACATAAGCCTGGTCTAGACTAGCCTAGAAATCTAGACGCACCCTAGTGGCAGCAAATCTAATCTGCCACGAGTGTCTTCTAGCAACTCTCAACACACATCTGAGCTGTAAAAACCAAACTCTGGTCAGGGCAATCACATCGTGTATAGACTTGTTGGGCGGGGCTTAACATAATGACGGCAGAGTTGCGCTTACATGTTAATAGTAAACAAGCTTGCGAATGGCGGTCTTTTGAATCAGCTTTGAACGCGACTCTGGAAGACTTGGAGTTAAGCTTTTCTCTGAGAAAAGAAAGAATGGCACTGAAGTCATTCTTAAAAAGGGAAGATGTGTTCAGAGTTTTGCCGACTGGATGCAGCGAATGTTTAATCTATCAATGAGCTCCACTTCACGTTGCTCTGGTTGATTGTAGCGCTATCCAACTACGTGCAGAGGGAGTTTGAAAGACAACTGTTTATCCCGCCCCTCGTATTGACACCAGAACAAACATCTTGATGTGGGTCTGGCTTGTCAGGCTAGGTCTAGACATGGACTCACCAAACAGTGGTTAAAAAGACATGAACACAAACAAAACCCAAAACCATTTGTTTGTTTGTATTTTGTTTGTATTTATGATAAATAAATGTGGGTTTATCACAACTCGCCTACAGTGAACTGTTATGGCACGTTCACACCAGACACGAATTAAACAAATAAATATTTGTTTAATTGCCCTATTTGTGCATAGTTGGACACATGAACATTTTGAGTTTACCCGCTTCATTTGCGCGTGACATTCACTATACAACAGACGCAAAATTGCGTCATGGGTGGAGCTTCTGCCAGGTGGCTCGTCTCGTGAAATGGCTGACATGGATCATTTTTAAATACGGCGAATAAGCTCAATTGGCCGGCTTTAACTTGCTTATAGTCTCAATAGGGTGAATTTAGGTGTAGCTATGTATAGCTCAAATTGAATAATGAGCATTTTTTACAACTTAACAGATTGTTCGACCTCCCACTTTCTTCCCAGCAAGATCCTTTTTATCCATGTTTCTCTAAACTACGAAGATGTATCATACAGCTCCGGGTAATCACATATGATTTTGTCCTCATTGTTGTCACTACTAGAGCAAGCTCCTGTAAACAGGGAGTGAATATCCACCAAAGTTTTTTCAACTTGCGCGTCAAACGCTCAATTTGCTTCATTCGTGCCGTGTCATTCGTGCAAATCGCGTCATTTACGCCACAGAATGTCTATTCTCATCTTTGCATTGACTTAACATAAATCACTCAGGCTTATCGCTTCATTCACATCTGGTGTGAACACACCATTACAGAATACTTGATCTCCTAAATTAACCCAGCAGTTTTTTAGCCTCCTATATTTATGCAAGGGGAGTCGTCCACTGGAGGATAATGTCCAGGACTTCCTTGAACTTTGTTACCAGGTGGGCTTTTTAGAAATGGTTTAAATGAACCCTTGTGCTCTGGACTGCCTAGGTGGAAAATGTATTTCTACCTTGGTCAGTACATTGACCATGCCCTTATTTTGAGTATCTCATCACTTACTGTGGATTTTGTGGGTATTGAGCCCCACAATCACACAGATACTGCCACGCCAGAGCCCTCTGCCAAGATGGCCACCACGCCAGAGCCCACGTCCAAGGTGGCTGCCATGCCCTAACCAGTCTTCAAAGTGTACAGTGCTGACTATTGTGGCATGTGGTGTGTGTGGGGAGCACATACATCGGTGCCAGCACCCGTCCAGAGTCCAGAGAGGACTCCGTCGCCTGTCCAGAGTCCAAAAAGGGCTTTGTTGTCTGTCCAGAGTCCAAAAAGAGCTATGTCGTCTGTCCAGAGTCCAAAGAGGAATTTGTGCCCTGTCCAGAGTCCAGGGAGGAGTGTTACATTTTATTACTTACTGTTAACTATTTCTACAATGACGTTTTAAATTTATATTAATAAGGATTGTAGTTTTTGCTGCGGTATATTGTAAATTGGAATCAAGAATGGTAAAATTTTACTTGTATCTAAAATTTTGGCAGCTTTTTATTAGAATACCATGGTCCATGGGTCAAAACAATGAAACCAAGTAAGTATTACACAATATCCTTTTGACAACCTGTCTTGTTCCCTCCATCAGGGAACAAAGATTACAATAGTAACTGAGACATTTCTGGTTCATGGAAGAAAAAAAGAGGACAACTGCAAAAGTGCAAATCAGCAGACTAACCATTGGATGTAACTCAAACTTCTTGTTTATTTGTTTGTCAAATTATTCAGTAATTATCCAAAATGGCAACTAAAAAGGGTTCAATTGCATCAGCCCAAACAAAAGTATGATAACCTCATAAGTTCATAACCTTGACATTAAAATAATAGCTTTACCTATAAATAAGGAATAAGGTATTCACACAATGCAATTCTATGTCCTGTTTGTCTCGTAGCCTTGACACACTTGTAACCTAACACAGCAAAAACAGCCTAACAATTTAACCCAGCTAGGCACTAAAGGCTTCATTAAACAAAGCCATTGTGTGAAGGCAAGTTCAAGCATTATTTACAGCTGCATTAGAGAAATGTTTGCTTCATTATCTTTATAAATCCACTTCAATCAATAAATCTTATACTTGGTATTTTCAGATAATATATTTATATAATACATTTCTGCTGTAGTCAGTGGAGAGCCCAGACTTCTTTGTAATCTACTGCAGGTCTGCTGCTCCTCAAGAACAGTATTAGCTAAGAGGCTAATAATCTTGGCATACTACACATCACATGTCCTCTCCATAACTTACTCTAAACAGTCGGGTGTGGGGTGACAGTCAAAGGCCTCTCTTTGCAGAGAGCTAAACAAGTCTCAGTGCAAGCGTCGAGTGTGGCACTAGACACTGGAGAAAAACAACACAAACTAAACTTCTCTGTTTGGAAATCTGACTAGTTAAAGAAGGGGGGAAACATTTTTAAGAGGGTAAGTAGCTTATTTGTTTGTTTGTTCTGAATTGGGTTAGTGTTTTTCATAAAAGTTTTGTATTAATTTCCATTAATATTGTGTCATATGCATCAACTGTGAGACATTTTTAATTTGATTAAAATTATTAGATTTTTATTGATTTTAATTTGTTTCTTTTTTGCCGCAATGTTTAATGCACATTAACCTGGCTTTTATAAAAGCTGTAATTGTATAGAGATTAGAAATAATGAATATATATACTAAAAGGGTTTGTTCACCCAAAATGAACATTTCTTCATAATTTGCTTACTGCCAATATGATATTATTACGTTATTAACTGAGGCTTTCGTTTGAGGACACCTGGACAACTGCCTCGGCACGATTAATTATAGTTCTTCACATGATATAGTGCCCACACAGCAATTTTTCTCTGGCCTAACACAACCAGCATTCACTCAGCAAGGATACAGCCCTTGGGTGGCCCAGATCTCAATTAATGACAAGGGCCACACATTGGCCATTATTTGCCCAAGTGTCAGCCTATTAATAACCCATATTTTTTAAATATATACATATTATTATATATGCACATACCCTGAACTCAGCTATAACAAGTTTATATTGGTACCGATTAACAGCCTTAATTAAATCAGTCTAAAAACTGTACAATTGACAGCATTTTACATTTTTTCCCTGTACAGTAGATAATATAAAAACTTAATGTTAACCTATTTTTACAAAACTTTACAGTTAAAATGACAAAAAAAATTCTGTGCAATCTAAATCAAATAAAAGAGCCAAATTTTGATTGGTAAAGTCATTGGGTCACTGCTGCTGCCGTTAGAAGCTCCGGTTCCCATAGAAATCTGAAGGCTTCACACAGCGCTGCTCAGACCGATCGGCGTCATTCAAACTGACTGAGCTAGTGCTAGAGATTTTGTCCAGCTTGAGACAGCGCTGATGCCACATTTCTGTGAAATATGGCATCAAAGTATCGCTAGAGCAAATCGAAAGCAGACAGCTGCACAAGTTTGGATGATGACACCACTGTTCCACGATTGACCATATTTACCGCATGACGACAATGTGTTCTTCGTGATTATTCTGATACCTTCAGTGCCACTAATAAGTAATAAGCCCTATTCGCACAGAACTAGTATTATCTAGGGACCTCTGGTGATTCGAAATAATTGCAGAGAATGTCTGTGATCTTAAATCCTGTGCAAATCGGCCATGTCTGTAATTTGTAACGTAAAAATTCCCCCGCAAATTACCTACCATATTTCGCCAAACACCGAGGTCCTGTGTTAATATTGGTCCCTCACAAATCAGGATCTCTGTGAATTAGCCAGGATTAGGCAGATCGTATATAATTTTTGCTTCCTGTGCGCATTTCTATCTTTACTGTTATGCGCACTGTTATGAATTCCCGCACTGATTATACTTTCACTTTAGAATGAGTGCCAATTTGGGAGCAAATTGCTTGAATGGTGTGTTTAATATTAATATCAATACTATTCTTAATGAAAAACATAACAAAACTCAGATGTGGGGGAGTAATTTCTTAATTTACAGAGGTCCCTAGATAATACTTATCCCTTGCGAATAGGGCTTTAGTCACAAATCTGTATTTGTAAACAGTAAAAGCTCTTTTCATGTAGCTATGATGTTATATTGTCACATTTATCTAAATAAAACTGATACCACTTCATTGATATTTAAAGCTACACTGTGTGATATTTTCCCCCATCTAGCGGTGTAAAGGTATATGACCATCCAGCGAACATATTATAAACTTACGAGACTACTTTATTACTTGAAAGAAGTAAATATACATTAATGAGCACATATATTTTTGAAAGAACTAAGTGTTTTTAGCTAAGAATAAACTGAAAAATGTACACAGTGTAGCTTTAAAGATATAGGCTTATGTTGAACTTTATACTTGTACATATATGAATGCTGTATTAAGCAGTACATAAAGTACTGAATGAAAATGTCTCCTAAGCATCTGTGTATTTGCTAAATATTGCCTTTATTTCAAATCAGCTGTGCTAAAGAATGCCAACACAGCATGAGCTTCACTACGGGAAGCAGAAAGTGTTTAACTACGGGAAGACTTCACAGCCGATTTGCCGATCAGTTACATCCAGCCACAGCCGATGTTGAACGCACCTTAAAGGGTTATTTCACCCCAAAATGAAATGTATGTCATTAATGACTCACCCTAATGTCATTCTACACCCGTAAGACCTCTGTTCATCTTCAGAACACAGTTTAAGATACTTTATATTTAGTCAGAGAACGTATGCAAGTATATACACACTATACTGTCCATGTACAGAAAGGTAATAAAAACATCATCAAAGTAGTCCATATGTGACATTCAGTTCATTAGAATCTCTTAAAGCATCGAAAATACATTTTGGTCCAAAAATCACAAAAACTACGACTTTATTTAGCATTGTCTTCTCTTCCGTGTTTGTTTTCAAACCTCAAATAAAGATTCAAACGATTATGAATCAGCATATTGATTCATGAATCATAAATCAATCTGCTGATTTATAACCATTTAAATCTTTATTTGAGGATTGAAAACAAACCAGGACTAAATATAAAATATCTCAAACTATGTTCTGAAGATGAACGGAGGTCTTTCGGATGTGGAACGGAGTCATTAATGACATAAATTTCATTTCTGGGTGAACTAACCATTTAAGACTTGCGCTTATGACTGCACATGCACATTGGGTGGTCTAACCTCAAAAATACACCTTTTTAAATTATATTTGAGCATAAAAAACAACATTTATGAGATGGTTGATGTCAGATTATGTTGCTGATGAAGGCCTGTGAAGGTGCACATTTCATTCAAATGCACAACCAACCGAAACATAAATTAAAAAACATAAAAGTAAAACTTTTGTCTTAATGAGGCAGCAATTTATTTTTATTTTTAATAACTGGATTTGACTGTTATGATCACTAGTGAAGATGAAGACAAAGATTGCTGGATAAATTTGGGTCTGTTTCTCACACGAAGCAATCAAATGGATTCTGAAGATTTGGATTATAGTGCATAAATACAATTTGCAGTGTATAATTGATAGACATTTTTGACCCACATCATATACATAAAATTCCTTGTATGTGCCTGTGGACACAAAATCAGTCATAATTTGCACAGGTATATTTGTGGTAATAGCCAACAATACATTGTATAAGTCAAAATTATCCTTTTTTTAGGATATTAAGTAAAGATCATGTTCCACAAATATATCAAACATTTATTATTATTAGTAAAATGCATTTCTAAGGACTTCATTTGAACATCTTTAAAGGCGATTTTCTAAATATTTAGATTTTTTTTTTTTGCACACTCTGTTTCCAGATTTTAAAATTGCTTTTGAATAGTATCCTGGTTAAATATTGTAGGGGGCCCAAACATCCTGTTTTCCTAGGACATGTCCTGTTTTTAAGCCCTGTCTTGACAGTTTTTTATAAAGTGATGAAAATATCCTGGTTTTCATTATTTTCCTTTGGGCCATTAAACTGACCGGCATTTGTAGTGTCGCCGCTCCCACCACGCGCATCACTCGCTGCGTGTAGGGCACCAAGTGCTGAGGGGGCACCAAAAGAAGGGGGCACCCCTCCACCCCCGTAATTCAACTCTCTAGAAAGTAATGAAGCAGAGGTCGTGTTACGCGACGAGCACGCACCGCCACAGAAGAACAGACCGTTAGCTGCCGGAGAAGAAGACCCCCCACGAGTGTCCAGGTTTTTGGTGATCAAAATATGAACACCCTAAAATAGTAATACCCAAGCAAAAATGTCCCTAAATGTGGCCCTATGGACACAAGCCTGATTTGGGCCACATGATCACTCGGCTGATCTGGGCCACCAAATCGGCCCTCATGTTTGTCTTCACCCTTGCTGTACTGCCATTGCCAGACTGCCCAGCTTTGGCTGACAGGATGCATGCCCCTGCCATCAGGAGCAATACCAGCTTGAGGCCGCAGTCGGGCCAAGACTGTTTGCTATGTGGATGGATTACTTACTTATCTACTTACCTTTAGCCTACTAATATATTGCAGATGAAAGTATCCGACATTAGACGAAATGGCTGCTCTTCCTTTAGTTTTGAGATTGTATGGCCAAAAACGAATTCTGCCGAAAATGCAGCAGATTGCATACTTCCATATAATTAAAGTAAATATATTTGTTTGCATATTAAATGATAAATGTTCACATTGCATGTTCAACTCGTTAGCCAACACATGACTTGCTTAACTCAATAATGCAAGACGAAATGTTTTTATACTTCACCGCAACATCAACTAGACTGCTGTTGCTGTTAATAATAATATTTGCTATTAAATATTAGCCATATTTGCAACGCCTCCAGGCAACTATTTTGGGCATCCAAGACCATCTAGTTGAATGGATCCTGAAATCAACCAAATGTGACATGAAATGTTCCTTAAATGTTGTTTCTTATGCTCAAATATCATTAACAAAGCTTATTTTTTAAGCTGGACCAGCCAATATGTGCAGTCGTATTTTTCCAATTCCAATTCCTTTCAATGGAGCACTGCCATTTTTTAAAACAGCATGAGTGTAACGAGGTGTGCTTATTTGTCTGCGACAATTGAAGAATGTTCAACTTTGAGTAAAACGTAGCGCTCATCACTGTCACTTTTTACCCAGCTGTCCAATCACAGTGTAGGATGGACAAATACAACACTGACCAACCGCCACATTCTGCCTGCACAAGTGTGTTGACAATGTCAACAAGTATAATAAAGGAACAAAATCACTTAAAACTAGAGCCAGCGCAAATACTTTACATTGTGTCTGCATTTTTAAATAGAAACAATACAGAAACTATCTGTGATACTAGTGACACTGCGTCTCATAGCAAGCAAACTGTCCCAACTGAAAAGTGTCCCAACTGTTTTGAGCTGGCCAAAAACGCTTTGGTGGGCACGCGGCCTAAGCGCATGTCTCAGATTTCTATGGGAACTGGAACTTCTTACTGCAGCTGCAGACGCAAAGACTACCAATCAGCGATGGACTCTTTTTCTGATAAGGTGGAACGTATTCCACCGTATTGCGGTGTGCTGTTTCTCCCATTCATAAGTAATAGGAGTGAACAATCTTTCTGTCTTTGCTGCTTCTGCTCCATAAACACAATACTGCATATATGCTAGCTGCTAATATGTTAACATGACACGTGATTTTAAACCTTGTGTATGGTTACTTCATGAGGACTAATAAGGCAGACCACGCAAAAATGCAAAGTGATATAGAATGATGTTGATGTTGAATTTCAGAGGAATTTTGAAAACACTCTGCACTGCTACAGCAAATGCTAACCAAGTATTTGAAGGTTGAGCAACGAGCTCATTGGCTACTGATACAGCAAGAATGATACAGCAAGGAAAGAAGCAGATTGAGTTAAGGACCTATCAGCCTTCGCCATCTAGAACTTTTTATTTGTTCATTGTTTGTTTGTTACTTCACAGTGCATTAAAGGGATAGTTCACTTTATAATGAAAATTCTGTCATCCTTTACTCACCCTCAAGTTGTCTCAAACCTGTATGAATTTCTTTCTTCAGCTGAACACAACGGAAGATCTTTTGAAGAATGTCAGTAACCAAACAGTTAACTGGAGCCATAGTAGGAAAAAAAATACTATGGAAGTCAATGGCTCCAGTTAACTGTTTGGTTACTGACATTCTTCAAAAGATATTCCCTTGTGTTCAGCTGAAGAAAGAAATGCATACAGGTTTGAGAAAACTTGAGGGTGAGTAAAGGATGACAGAATTTTCATTATAAAGTGAATGTTAAGAAATAAAAGAAATGTTAAGAAATAAAACTTCAGATTTAAAAAGATTTAGTAAATGTTAAAATTAGTATTGACTGAGATTAATAAATGCTGTAGAAGTATTGTTCATTGTTAGGAAATAGAAAAAAATCAGACAAACATTTAAATCATTTAGTTGTCTCTTGTAATCAAGCATGCAAATGCAATTTGCAATAAAACACGTTAGTTCAGTTTCATTACAAAATAAATGTTTTGGTTGTCTTAGGATCCATCATGGCAGCCGCCCATGTGTCCATGCCAGGTACCACAGGCACCAACCTGGAATTTGCTGACTACAGTCTCTATAGCAACCTGTCTGATGATGAGCTCATGCAGTTGGCAATCGAGCGGAGCATTGCTGATGCCCGGAGCTCTGGGTCGGGGTCAGGAAACTCTAATAACCCTGCTGCTATGAACATCCCAGCAGCACCACGCCAAGCTCCACCACCACATCATCCCCAGCAGCAACTAGAACCAGCTGCGTGTCCTGCCAATCCACCCAGGTACAGTGTGACGCACTTCATTCAAGTTGAAATGAGTTCCCATCATAAATAAAATCTCACTGCGAGTATAAAAATAACCAGTGCTTAAACCTTACTCACACTGACCTTTAGTGAGTATTTAAGATAATCAAATATCTGCACAGATTTTCAACATGTTTTTGTTTTTAAACTGGCATCAAGCTTAACTTTTTCATTAAAATAGGCATTTCAATGATTCATGCAATACAGGAACTTAAGAAAGTTCATCCAAAAATGAAATATTTACGTTTATCTGCTTACCCCCAGGACATCCAAGATTTAGTGTTTGTTTCTTCGGTAGAAAACAAATGAAGATTTTTACAAAATCTTTATTAGACCACATTAGAATAAGACCCCATTGACATGCATAATCCAAGCAATGGTTGGAGTTAAAAATCTTCATTTGTGTTCTACAGAAGAAACAAAGACACCAACATGTCGGATGCACTAGGGGTAAGCAGATAAACATCAAATTAAAATTTTTGGGTGAACTATCCCTTTAACAACAAGACTACAGTTAAAGGGGTCATGAATTGAGATATATAAAAGTTAGTGGTAATATAAGAATAGCCTGTAAGTTTTAGAGCTGAAAACTTCCTTGTTAGTCAAAGAAAAGCTTTTATAGACACCAGGCCCAGCAAACGATCGATTTCAGAATGTGCCTCATTTTGACGTCATCGTGTGGTGAAACACTAGCCTGGTCTTACCAGACTTTCGTACATTTCATTTATACATAGAGTCTGGCCACTCTCCATTCACAAGCATTTATTTCCGGTACTCTGTTGAAGTTTAAAACTATTGGATCTGCCCAGAGCCACTCTGGATCTGCCATAACCAATCGCTAACGTTTGGTCGTGACGAATGTCATGCGCCCTTCGCCTGTTTCACACATGGAAATCTGTCAAAATACATGTGCACTTGTGCAGGCCACCTCAGTGATAAAACTATAGGATAAAACCTCAAACTCGTGCATTCGGATTGTGATTTATTCAAGCCACGGTGGAGGGGAGAGTTTTGTGATCGGGAACGCTGCTCACGCGGTCCGTAACATGATTGTATGCTGTGAATAAAATGTCATATGCTTGGTATGATAATAAATGCTGCTATAAATAACAGACCAGTTCAAATGTTTACGTGCTTTTATTTGAACTTGTTTGAGCGGTGATTAAATATATTGGTCTTGTAAATACTTGCCAGCATTTTAAAGAAATACAAGTCTAGAAATGCATCCTAATAACAGCAAAGGGCGACCGTACGATGCTCTGCCGTGGTCAAAAATTATTATGAACAGGGAATTTTGAAGTGATATATTCTTGACAACTCAGTGAGGGGAATTCGGAAAGCTATTACATCACCACACGACCTTGGTGTTTGTCAAAAGCAGTAGGTAATTCAGCCGGGGATTTTTATGTGGGTGGTGGGAAACGAAAGGCAATAAAATCACTGACTAGCCCCTGTAAATGATGGCAATACCTTCCGACCCCACGAGAAACAATTACCGTCTGAATAGGGCTTCAGCAACTCCTTCACCACTAAAGGAGCGAGCTGGAAAATCAAACTTTTCCCGAATTCCCTGTTGGGGAGGAGGGCCATAACATCATGGGAACCAACAAACCCCAGCAAAGATTGTTATTGCTCCGGGTTTAACTTCTGGATAAGCGCACAACATCAGTGTCATCGTTCTCAGACACTCCCTCTGTTCGCTGATTGGACCGGTACAAATTTGTTCGGAGAAAACCTAAGAATACACCGAAGTCCCAAACGTAGTACTGAAGGAAAATTTAAATTGAGCGGAAGTACGTAGGAGGGCATAGCCAGGTTAGCGAAACACTGCCTCTACAGAATAATAAGCATGCCTAATTCAGTAGCCCTACCCACAGACTAGAGCTAGGATCGAGCTAGCCAGCAGCAATAAACATGCAAAAGATAGCAAGATATTGCAATATTCCTGGTTGTGGAAGAACACAGTCACTGCATAAGCTTCCTTCAGATCCTAATATTAGGAATGTGTGGTTGAATTTTATTTTTAATGAAATTCCAGCTCATGTGGGGAAGACATTGTACGTGTGTTCACTTCATTTCACTGCGGAATCGTTTGTAAACAAGTTTCAGGTCGACACTGGATTTGCAGACATATTGAGATTAAAACACAATGCTGTGCCTTCTATGTTGGATCCGACAGGAATGGTGCAACACTAGCCTAACATGGTCATACTCAATTCTATTCAGAATATGAGTCTGAAACTGCTCCATTGGGCTGTAATTATGGGGCGTGTTTCAACCGAACCAGGAAAGACCTCAACTGGATAGATCTAGCGACGCATAACATTAGTTGTCAAATGTCAACAGAACTCAATTGCACTGTATTGCCAAGTCTGTGGGTTAAAGTGACCTCAATTATGTGATATATAGACCCACGAATGCAAATTTTAGCAGGCAACCTTGCCAAAATAACACACATTTTACCCCTCAAACGTAATTTTTTCCCGGAGAACCCTACATTTGATGACGTGGATGATTACGTTACTGCTTATCATTTGTCCATCATCGTAAAAACGCCCGCCCTGACAATTTCATTGGTCAATGAACAGAGGAGTATAATTACTCCTCTATGGACCAAGTCCAGACCGAAAGCTTAACCCAAGCTTAAATGTTGTGGGTGGGGTTGGCATCCACAACACACTTATGTAGTAAAACATTTTTTTATATGTAATAGAATTGCATTGTTATAGATCTTTTGATTATGTGTAGGTGTCTAAAAGAACATACCTTAGCACGCTGTCACAGGCTGGAGAATACTTTATCTGTTGGTTCATTGTGATTTGTGATCAGACTCAGACATGTTATATTATAGGCTTGCAAAATGCAGCGTCCCAGGGCTATGTGTTTTCCAGACGGGCTACCAAAATGTAAGCCTGTCGACAGGCCGGTGAATCTTAAAGGGTCATGAAACCCTCCTGCTGCAGCGGTGTTTTTTCACACCTTCGATTTGAAAAAGCTTGTTAAAAGGGGAGTGGTCGACTGTGAAAAGGTGGGATGGTATTGTGTGGAAAGAGGGAATGTTTGCATAAATAGGGGAGTGTCAGTAGGTGCATTAAGATTAGCGATACCAACAGCAGCAGTTACAGCGGATCTGAGACATGTTCTTGGTTCACGTTGGCATTGTTTACCACAGAGAGATTAAATGAGGGATGAGTACAGCGAATGAGAGAGCTATGAGTGGCGTGCAGCAGAGATCGCAAATCATTCAGCTCTTCAAAGTTCAAACCAGCATAATTCAGTGAGAAATGAAAATAAATGTTATTCTGCATGACGAAATATTTTGCAAACGTGATAAAACTATATTTGTCCAAATATGCACGCTGTTTGGCAAGATGAACAACGCGCCGACGTGATAAGAGAACGTGAACCACCCAACATGCGATGTGACAGAGATGTGTAATTCTAGATCGGGGTAAAAGCGAAGAGGTTTGAGGCTAGTCTCGACCGCGCATTGCCGTGACGATCCGCGCTGTCTATCACTCGGCAGCTAAATCTATATTTGTCCAAATATGCAGCACACTGTTTCACTAAGAGCCCGAACACATGCGGTATAGTGCATGGCTGTGACCACAAATAAAACGGAGAGGACGTGGCTTTTGTTCATTAGCCTACAGATTACAGATTGGTTATTTTGCACTCCTGACATAGATAGTCAACGCTTGCAGGTTCGGCGTGCGATTCCTCAGGTGAATTTTACTTTACCGAGCCTTTGTAGCAAAGGCTTCCACAGACGGCGCCGGTTACAGCTCGCTCGGCGCCCTTTACGTTATTTCGTATCAGCACAACTCCTAGCTTTCCTCCGTGACTTTTCCGCACGCTGCTTCCAAAACTTCCCCACCATGTCTCTACAATAATGATGGAAGACGAGCCTGACAGAAGTGACTGTCTCATGCATATTAACTAAATTATCTGGTATGCATACTACAGTGCAGTGATTGGACTGAATGAGCTTTATGTCATGAATATATATCGAGATTCACTCGGAGCGGTCGACGTCAGCATGTGCCTAGCACCCCATACTTGGGCCGAAAAGGCAGTGCCGACGTCAGCATTTGTGACGTTGCTCCGACTAAGCTTTTCAAACCGGAAGACAGAAATCGCTCTGAAAAATGCAAAAATAACTATTTTCACATATGCATACCATTAATGAGTACCCTTAGTGTTTTCAATGATGTGCAGCCTATACATATCTGTTTACATCTCAAAAAAAGTGTTTTGGGGTTTCATGACCCTTTAAAAAGTGAAATAACATTCCTTCATCTTGATCTACAATAGCATCTAATAACGATCTAATAACATCTTGATCTACGTTGTTCACTCTCTTGACTTGATATTTGAAGGGTGCGCACATGTGTGTGTGTGTGTGTGTGTGTGTGTGTGTGATCTGCACTTATATCTACCGATCGGGAAGGCCAAGTAATACAAAAATAATATTCCAATCAATTGCGTGTGGATGAGAGATAAATCATTGTGTTTGTTTGATAAAGACATTTACGAGCCCTGTAATCAAGAGAATCATTCCGGTTGGCGCTTTCAAAACAATCCCTCCCTCATGTGAACTGACAGGGAAGCTGAAGCTCATTAAATATACAAATCTTATCCAATCCTAACGGTGGGCGTTTACTTTCAAGTCTCCAGTGCCCATTAAAACCAAGCGTTCAAGAGAGTCAAGTCAACTTTATTTTTATAGCATTTTTACAATGACGATTGTTTCAAAGCAGCTTCACAGTGTTAAACAGGAAATTGCCACAAAATTTGATTCAGCTGTACAGTCGCTCTGGAGAAAACGGTGATGTCATCAGCTCATTTCAATGTATCATATAGCGAAAATGTGGGTAATTTAGTAATTAATTTTATTTGGATATTTAGTTGAAAACTCAAAATGTGAGCAAGCCAAGCCAAAGGCGACAGTGGCAAGGAACCAAAACTCCACCAGGGCGTGATGGAGAAAAATAAACCTTTGGGAGAAACCAGACTCAATCAGGGGGCCAGTTCTCCTCTGGCATATTAACACACCGTGTATGATTATTATTCTGGCAACCTTACAGGTCAGAAATCATATTAGATCGGAATATTCGAAAGTTTGAGGTATCATGCAAGAGATGGTTTTATTGAGGATGACGCGTCGATTACACAAAAATATGAATATTTAAAGGAGTCATCGCGTCAGAGACAGGTTTATTTAGGATGACGTGTCGAGTAAACCAAAACCTCAAAACCAGTGTAGAAAATAGCCTGTTACTTATTCATTATGTTATTAAATGTAAAACCACACAAACGTCATTAGTTGACCTGAGACAACAGTATAAAACCTTTTTTAAAGCCAGTTCATGCCACCTTTAAATGTAAAACAGAGAGACATATGATCTCAACTCATGCTTCATGAAATTTCTAGACGTTTTTATTATGCATCCCTAGGGTAACAATATATCACTTACAGATGCGAACTGCATCTTCTTTGATGGCGTAACCTACTGATTCACACCTGTTCATCTTCATTCAAATGCCAACTTTATAAAGTGCAAGCTTAGTTCAAGTTCACATGCCACCATGCATAAAAATAGACACTGCCCATTGCTGTGCCCCAGTCCACTTACTTGGATCCACCTCTAGGCTTCCGGCTGTGGATTTTGGTTTAATTTCAACAATAACATGTTTCATTTGAATTCTGAAAATGTGTGCAATATGTAGCGATTTAAGGCAGCATGAAATGAACCCATCTGAATGTAATTCTTTTTTCTCTCCAAAAGAGAAACAATAGATCCACAGGGGGTGTGTTTGGTGAGCCACTTTGTGACTGGTTCAGGCAAGCGAATGGTGGCGTATCGAAGATATGATGGAACTACACAAGTCGAACCGGAGCCTGAAGAGTGAGTGATCACCTAACTGCCCACATGACAGTATGATCTTATTATCACGTGTGTAAGAAAAGTGTGGCTTTTGTACACTTTCATAAAAGCTGAAAAATATATTTTAGACTATTATATGGCCACTTTAGGCAGACATGTCCACCTGCTTGTTATAGCGCAAATATCTTATCAGCCAACTCAGTGCATTTAGGCATGTAGAAGCAGTCACGACAATCTGCTGAAGTTCAAACTGAGCATCAGCATGAGGAACAACTGTGATTTAAAGTGACTTTGAATGTGGTATGGTTGTTGGTGCCAGACAGGCTGGTCTGAGAATTTCAGGAACTGTGGATCTCCTGGGATTTTCATAAACAACCATGTCTAGGGTTTACAGAGAATGGTCGGAAAAAGAGAAAATAATCCAGTGAGCGGCAGTTCTGTGGGCGAAAATGCTTTGTTGATGCCAGAGGTCATGAAAGAATGGTCAGATTGGTTTTGTGCTGATAGAAAGGCAACCGTAACTCAAAAAAACATCATGAAGCAGCAAACATATAATATTTATGATATTAAATAGAAAGCTATCATAAAATATGTCACGCTTGTAGAGCAATGCATACATAAATACTTTACATTTTAACTTTTATGTTGTGGTCAGAATGTCCAAATTGTATGTTTCAGTGTATGGTATATCCAAATGTACACAAAATGTACACTACCGTTCAAAAGTTTGGGGTCAGTATGAATTTTTTTTAATGTTTTAAAAAAAAATGTACTTTATGCTGACTGAGGCTGCACTTATTTGATCAAACATACAGTAAAACAGTAGACTTAATATTGTGAAATATTATTGAAATTTAAAATTGGAATAGTTTATATGTTATATTATGTTTTAATATTTACATATGCAAGAGCCATAATTAACATCATCTCACCTGCAACATCAAAATAAAAGCAATGTTTTCTCTAGGGAGCTTGAGCCTATTGTTAAGGCCATTTTGGACGGTGATGTAGGAACAGTGAGACGATTGGTTAAGCAACCTGATTGCAACCTTCTTACACCAAATAAAGATGGATGGATTCCTTTGCACGAGGCGGCATATTATGGACAAGAACAATGCATTAAAATTCTTCTGAGAGGTAGTCACTCATTTGATTGACTACTCAGTTACTCAATTGAACTTTATAGCCGAGCTCTAAAAGATTGTTCTGGCTTTTATCATGAACACTGTTCTCAACAGCTCAACCTGGCATGGTTAACCGGCGCACTTTGAAAGGGAAGACTGCTTTAATGTTAGCTGTGTCCAGGGAACAGCTTGCATGTGTGGAGTGTCTTCTGGAGAATGCGGCTGATCCTGATATTGCCAATGAGGAGAGGGAGACTCCCCTTTATAAAGGTATCCATCCATCCACACAAGACCTATCAAACAAGACCTTTTTTCTTCCCCAAAACATTCAGTTTATCTTGATGTTGCTTTTTTGTTAAAAAGATATTTCAATAATTTGTCATTCTAGGCAATTCCATTGTCGTTCCTTACATTCAGATTACTGTACATTACAAGCCCAGATCTACAAAAAAGATCTGTTGTATTTACTTTAATATGACCTTCAGTTGTATGTACAATTGTATCATTTCTATACATATATGTAGCTTGTGAGAAGGAGAACCCAGCAATGGTTGCCATGTTACTGAATTACGGCGCCTCTGTGAATAAGAACTGTATTCAAGGCTGGACCGCTCTCCATGAGAGTGTGTGCAGGAACAATGTGGAAATCAGTGAGATGCTAGTGAAAGCTGGAGCCAAAATCAACATGCCCAACATTTACGGGATTACTCCTATCTTTGTTGCTGCCCAAAGTGGAAAAGTGGATGCACTTCGCATGCTTTTAAAAAATGGTAACATCTTTCATTGTTTGTCATTTTCTTTCCTGTTCCATTGTTGCTTTTATGTAATGCATCTCAAATGTAATGCATTTTACCTCAATCAGGTGCAGATCTCAACAGCCAGGCTGCAGATGGAGCCACAGCACTGTATGAAGCCTGTAAAAATGGTCATGAGGACGTTGTAGAGTTCCTTCTATCTCAAAATGCGGACGCCAACAAGCCGGGCAAATCAGGACTGATGCCAATCCATATTGCTGCCCAGCGCGGCAATGATGGGTATGAATTAAGAATTCACTTAATAAGGAATTTGTATGAATTAAGGAATTTGCTTTAGGAGGTATGTTCTCAGGTCACAGTTTATCTATACAACGTATTTGTATGCGAAGGCCATTGGTTCTTAAGAGTTTAGGTTTAGTACATCTCATGATTTTGCATTAATTTTCAGCAAAGACCTCATCACTTACGGGTGTACCCGCAAAAATGCCAGCGAAACTAAGTAAGTCTCAGTGCGTTCTTTACAGCAATGCTGTGGCAAGAGGGTGCTAATCCTGTAACCTGTAAACTCAAGCTAACTCAAGTAAAAGCAAATGGTTTTATTTGCAAAACACCTTTTAAGACAAGTGCTCTTTCTTCTGACATACATCATGTCTTGTTAACTCGTCTAGTTTATTATGTGTAGGGTCATTTTCTCGCCTAACAGTTTTACCAGCCCATAATCATCCCATAGCTTAATACCTGATAGCATGAGATGTTTAGGGATGGGAATCTGAATACATAGTGCAGGAAACTCTTTCTGAGTAGCCTATAATAGTATTTCAGTGAAAGAACGCATGTTCTTTCAGGCTAACCAATCACACACATAATGCATTTTTCCATTTCAATTGCACTGCTTTTCTATTGTTTTTTATGTAAACATGTGCTAGACTGACGTCTTTGACAGTTGCACTTTTCAGAATTGTAACTGCGCGATTAACACATTTTCTGTTTGATCCATGGCCCGTAGTTGGAGAAATTGAGGCCATAGACATGAGGATGCAGCAGCAAATATTAAATAAATGAAAATGGTTAACACTAGGGATGTCCCGATCAGGTTTTTTTGCCCTCGAGTCCGAGTCATATGATTTTGAGTATCTGCCGATACCGAGTCCCGATCCGATACTTCTATAATACATTAAAAAAGAATAAAGAAGAGCGGAAAAAAATGAACCAGGATGTTCCTTATTTTAATTGTATTCACCTTATTTTAACATTCAACAACTCTAACAAACAGAGCACTTCTGTGAGGTAGCTTGAACAATCAAGTAATAAATAACATAAATTCTTCACTTTTGGATTTTATTGCAACAGTAAATATAAAAAAAGGTTGTCTCTTGTTTTAGTTTCTCCGTCACGGTCCATGTATCAACAAAGTATTGTTGATACTGCCTGATCGGATCGGGACATCCCTAGTTAACACTAATATTACTATTCTAAACTGAAAGTGCAGTTATTGCCTACAAGCTACCATATTTACTGTTTAACTTTTGTTAGACTCCAGGTCGAAAGAGAAAAGTGTGTTTTTATACCGAGCACATTCTCTGCAGTCCAAGCGCGATGCACTACAAGCTCACTCTCACTCTCGATGGTAAATCATTAACACCATCATCACTTACAGAAGGCCTAGATGTGATTTATTGAACTAAATACATTACACTCGGCTAAAACGACTGCACAGGTTACTTTTCTGAACAAGAGCGCTCACAAGTACGTTCTTCACACTGTTCACATGAATCGCAGCACAGTTCCACACACACACACACACACACACACAATACCAGGAGTTCAATAGGGAACGTGCATCTCTTAAAGGGGCCACACTATATTCCTATTGGTGGAATATGTACCTCCTCCAGGTATGGTGTGGTACTGGTGTGCTTCCCAGGTCCGCATGACAGCTTTCACATTACCAGTTTTTCATATGAACTGTGCCCTGTTCTGAACTAAACTGCCAGTGTAAAAACTCATGTTCAAGTTCAAATATAACATTTATTTATATTTTTAAAATGAGAGAAATCACTGCTTATTCTGAATTTTTAAGCTTAGGCTTAGAGACGTGAACTAGTTCTTTGATAAACATCTCTGACCTTTATACATGTCTAGTCTTCATGCTCTAAGTATGGTTTCACTAATAATAAACGTACATTTGCATAAAGCACGCATATTTGTTCATACCCATGTTGATAAGAGTATTAAAAACTTAATTAAAACTTAATTAAAGATACATTTACAACTGATAAAATTTTGCGATTTAATTGTGATTAATCACGAGTTAACTCATGACAATCATGCGATTAATCATGATTAAAGATTTTAATAGATTGACAGCCCTAATATAAGTATTTGGAATTAACATGATTTCTTAATGTCTAGTGTTATATCAGGGCGATTTTATGATGAACTGAAATACATTTCTTACATACAGTTCATTTTAGTCACCATGAAACGGAAGTTGCAATAATCTATTCTTCACTTTTGTTCTGAATATCCGAAACGTCTTGCGTAAAACATTAAATAAAGTGGAATGGGATTTTTTTTTTTTTTTCAATCAGGAATTGATTGAATCAATTGTGGTTTGCTAATGCTGTGATTGCATTGTCACAGCTCACGTTTCTTTCTCTAGCCTAGACAGCTATCACCGTTGCTGGCCAACTCATTGCACTGCCAAGCTAATCAAGCCAAACACACCTGGTACTCATTTCATTTCCCCTTATATCTACCATTGTGTTTGCAGTCATTCTTTTGTCATATCGTTGTTGCTCATGCCCTGCCACTTCTTTTGCCATCTATTGTTCTCAGTTCTTTACCTGTGTTTGTTTCTTGTTTGGATTTCCTGTGGTCTTCGCTGTTCATGGAATTCTCTTCAGCTCTACTAGTGGGCAATCTGCTTCTCTAGTCCACTGCATTTTGATCCGCACTTACAAAACCTGTTACTTTATCATTGCTGCTATACAACACCTGATCATATGTGTTGTTTTCTGTATTTATTTTATGTTCAATGAACACCTTATTTGAATGCATTCGCTATTAGATCCAGTTGTTATTTCCCCTGAAATAACGATCTAACCAAGATGGATCCAGCAAGTGCTTCCGAACTGAGACATTTTGGCCAGGAACAATGCTCATATGGAACGCAGAAGGAACAGACAATGGTTTGGGGTCGAGCAGATTTAGGCTTTGGGTAGCGCTGGTCGCAGTTGCAGAGGCAGCTAACCTGTCCACTGCACCTAACCGACCGTCAATTCATCCCATCGGAAATCTCACTGCTCGTCAGAGCAAACCTTGGCTATCGACTCTAGCTGCCTATTCTGGTGAGCCACAATTGTGTCATTCATTACCAGCTAAGTGCTATCTGTTTTTTGCTCTCCAGCCATCTGCCTTCCTGTCAGAGGAATCTAAAGTGGCTTTGGTGATCCTGCCTGACTGGACCAGCAGCTTAATGGGGAACAGCAGTGTGAGAACAGAAATGTTAGTGCCGTTTCTCACTCCAGTCCTTTGTGGATGAGCTGAAGAAGGTGTTTGACCGTGCCATCTCTGGCAGAGAAGCGGCACGGGTGTTGGCAGAGCTTCGATAAGGTAATCAATCTGGATCGAGGAGGCACAGTGGGACATGTTCCTGCATGGGCTGGCCGACCGTACACAGAATTAAATGTACGCTCTGGAATTACCATCTGCCCTGGATGATCTGACGAGTTGTCCTATCCTTGTGCCAGAAGACACATCACCAGAAAACAGAAAAGATATCATTGCAAGTGGGAGCAGAAGTTATTTCAATGAAAGATGTGTAAGGAAATAATTTGTAATATAATAGAATAAATAGAAATTTTCCATTTTGATTTCATGGTTTATGATTTGGTGTAAAGACAGCATACATCAGAGAGAATCCAAACAGTTTATTTACAAGTATAATCTAAGGTCATATTCCATTCCAGGCAGGTATGAAGCAGGTTTATTAATAATGAGCAGAGGTAGGCTCCTACAAACGTAAGAGCAGACGCAGAGCTGAAAGACAGAGAACAGAAAGCTGGTTGTAGAGAGTTCCTAAAGCGTGCAGGACAGAGGGTCTCTAGGGCGGAGCATGCTGGAAAGAGGGTCTCCAGGACGGAGATTGCTGGACAGACAGTCTCCAGGGTGGAGCCAACGGCCAGGCAAACCTCACAAAACAAACGGCATACAAACCTTTCATCCACATTAGTGACTGGAGTGGCAGAGTTAACCAATGTAGGCACAGGGCAGTATTCAAAGTGAAATACAAGATCTGAAGTGACGTCAGGAGTAGGCTTGGTGTCAGGTTTGTAAGCAGGCATTAGTAGAGAGTGCACAGCATCGTGCTCAAGAACAGATCTGCAGACTAGGAATGGCTCAGGAACAGACTTAAGTTCAGGAACAAAATCATACACTTGAACAGACTCAGGAACATACTTTGGCTCAGGAACAGACTCTAAATAATGTGCAGCTGTTGTATTCAAAGCCGTTTTGCCAAATGTTGACCAAACACACCATAGTGCCACTGCCATCTGTTTAAACGACACCAGGAACACAAGGATGGTGACTGAAAGACTGAAAGGTTTCATCCTTAAAGGGATAGTTCACTTTGAAATTAAATTGTGATATGTTTTAGCTTACCTCATGGGCATCCAAAATGTAGGAGTATTTGTTTCCCCAGTAGTTTCAATTTTGATCATTTTAGGTCAAACCGTTCTTGTCTGTGCCTCACATAATGCAGGTCTATGGTCACCACCTCAAAGAGCATACACAGAGAAGTCCAAATTAAACAATCCCCCATCGTAAGTACACACTGATGGCCTAAGACACGAAACGAGCAGTTTGTGTGAGAAAACGAACAGTATTTATATTGTTTTTACCTCTTGTACACCACTACGTCCGACTGATCCGAGGGCGCGCGTGTTTCCTGTTGTGACATTTGCGCGTTCTGGCTTTAGTCTGAGTTTTCACAAATTCCCATTTTATGAGCGTGCTCTCTTGGAGTTATGGTTGATTGCTCTTCAGCTGGATATCAACACACTCATAAACATACTAAAGGGTCTGCAGCGATAATTTTTCCCCTGATGATTTTAGAAAGCAAGGAGTGGATCGCATAGTACTGACATACCTACCTATAATCGTTGCAATAATAATAAAAAATCCAACACATTACTCACTCTATTGACAGCGTGCCATTGGGTCCCTCTGGCCTTGAACGTCGCCTCCAGTTTATACGTGGCAAACTACACACAACGTGCAAAATGCTTGGACTCAACCACGGCCAAAACTCAGGATCTTCAGTCAGGCAGGTGTGTGATGCGATACTGTCAATGTCCTCGTCGTCTTGTAGTTGTGGCATTGCTGTTCCATTCGTGACAACATATGCTCTTCAGATCTCTGTCTCTCTGAGGCTTGAAGACGTGCTGATGCATCGGATGCTTCCTCCATCGCTCTGAGTTCTTGATCAGTGTATTCTGGTTCAAATAAATATGGTTGTGAAAAAAATTCAACGTTGTCTGTTAGTATATCGAAATCTTCTTCCATTGCGATGTCCTGTACGTCTAAATATGTTTAGATCTTCACAGTGAAAGGTAACACTTCCCAAATTTCTGTGTAAACAATGAGAGACATACACGCGCGAGAGATCCACTTCCGGCGCTTTCCGTGCTTGTGCAGACTAAAGCCAGAACGCGCAAATGTCACAACAGGAAACACGCACGCACGCCCTCGGATTAGTCGGACGTAGTGGTGTACAAGAGGTAAAAACAATATAAATACTGTTCGTTTTTTCACACAAACCGCTTGTTTCGTGTCTTAGGCCATCAGTGTGTACTTACGATGGGGGATTCTTTAATTTGGACTTCTCTGTGTATGCTCTTTGAGGTGGTGACCATAGACCTGCATTATGTGAGGCACAGACAAGAACGGTTTGACCTAAAATTATCAAAATTGAAACTACTGGGGAAACAAATACTCCTACATCTCGGAAGCCCATGAGGTAAGCTAAAACATATCACAATTTCATTTCAAAGTGAACTATCCCTTTAAAGGAGTACTTCAGTGCTGGGTAGATGAATCTGTTTTTAAACTGGGTCATTAATAACCTGACAAGCCAGACCCACATCAAGATGATTGGTCTGGAAACTCACCGTTGACAGGGCTCAATCCGAGGGGCGGGATAAACGGTCGTCTTTCAAACTCCCCCTGCACACAGTAGGATAGCGCTACAATCAACCAGAGCAACGTGAAGTGGAGCTCGTTGATAGATTAAACATTCACTGTATCTGGTCCACAAAACCCCGAACACATCTTCCCTTTTTACGAATGACTTCAGTGCCATTCTTTGTTCTTTTCTCAGAGAAAAGCTCTCACAAAAGTTCACCCAAAAATAAAAATTGATGTCAATTAAAGGTTCACCTTAATGTTGTTCCACACCCGTAAGACCTCCGTTCATCTTCGGAACACAGTTTAATAGGGGTGTGCATTGGCACTGCCTTCACGATTCGATTCGATTACGATTCACCAGGTAACGATTCGATTCAATTCGATTCTACGATGCATTGTGATGCATCAAAATTCTACTGCACACAAAGCAAATTTTTCATCAGTCATGAGGCAATACAAGCAGATATTAAACAACAGATTGTATTGGCTGCTATGTGTCTCCTGTATCTTTGACATAAAAGTTATTAAATAAAATAAAATGTAATTAAATAAAATGCAATTTTTTTTTGACAGCATGACTGTTTCACCAAACATTCTTACATATTCAGGTCATTAGCGACCCAGATCTATATTTAACATGGATAGACCTCTACCTGTCGTGATAATATATAAAACTCCTGATTTTAGAGTAACAGCTACAGAAGAATAAAATAAAACCTATTTCGTTACCTTTTGGAGCTTGGAAGGATTCAGTTTGAGCAGATGTTTAATACCATCATCATATGTCCTCGTCAGAGCTCGTTTACCAGTACTTTCAGCATCTGCCTCATATTCGCGATCTCCAGCATATTCTCCAAACTCATTTTCAATGTCTTCAAAATCAATATTTTGATCACTGACAGCTTCTTGACCACATCCATCATCAAGAGACAGTGACACTAACATATGATTGTGTTTAGTACTTGCTTTCTGAAGTAAATCACTAACCCATTTCAAGTTTTGCAGATTATAATTATTGTTTCGTTTTCTGTCAGAGGTAACTATGAGTGAAACGTCACTTCATCATTGGGTATCAGACATTGCCACCTTGTGGAATAAAGGTGAATTGCGCCCGGAACCGGAAGTATTTGAAACTTTACAACTTTATCGTCCGCCAGAAAATAAACAGTGACATAATCGATTATGGCACTTTGCCGCATCGATGCTGAATCGTTCATGCCCCGCATCGCGATGCATCGCCGAATCGATTATTGTTGACACCCCTACAGTTTAAGATTTTTTATATTTAGTCCGACAGTGTTTCTAAGTGTAGTCACACTATAACCTGAACAAACCTCAAATAAAGATTCAAATGGTCATGAGTCAGCATATTGATTCATGATTCGGATTGCCAATGTCACAGGATTTCAGCAGTTTGGCAGTTTGACACGCGATCCAAATCATGAATCAATACGCTGATTCATGACCATTTGAATCTTTATTTGAGGTTTGAAAACAAAAGCGGAAGAGAAGACAATGGTGAATAAAGTCGTAGATTAGATTTGCTGCCGCTAGGGTGCGTCTAGATTTTGAGGCTAGGTAATTAATGTAGTAGAAATGTGAAAATTTTGAATTTGGTGTCTAGACTGAGAAAATAAAGAAAATGTATTTTTGTCTCATGGGGATGAAAGATAACAATTCCCAGAATGCTTCGCTGCCCTGTGAGGCCACTCCCAAAGACGAAGCTACTGGATTACATAGCTCCGTTTACACAAATGCCTCCAGCTGCGAGCTGTGCTGTGAGTGTGATCTCCATCCCCCATGAGCAGGTTGAAAACATGCGGAAATAGCTCCCTCTGCTGGCTGTAGTCTTTAGCCTTTAGCCAAAAAATCCTCCGATGATACAAATATCGTCAATTTGTGTCATCTGAGGAATTTTTCCAGAAATAAAATGCATAAATCTCTTGTCTCAGGGGGATATGAGGGGGGGAACCACAATCATTTGAATATACTCCAGGGTTTCTACTGATACAAAGCCATATGCTAATCGCTGAAGTAACCCTTTAACAAAAGGAAGCTTTGAATTGACAGTCGTGATCCAAGAAGACTCAGAAATGACTGCACTGACAAGTGATGGTCTGATGTGACTGTATTGGTGACTGGTGGCTCTGACGTGACTGCACTGGCAAGTTTTGTAAGCAATGGCAGACTGATCTCATGAAATGGCGTATACATGACACGCAAAATCGTATTCAAACGGCTCGAAATGCCAACAGAGAAGGTAAACCAAAATGTCATAAAGAATTCAGAGCAAAAGACATTTAAATAGACAGGGAAATTAAGAAAACAAGACACAGGCGAAACAGGTTAACTAATAATGAGCAGAGGATACTGGGAAATTAAGAGTCTATGGAACGAGTGAGGGAGAAGGCCTCCATCTGATCGTACTTACAGGTGAAAGATGATGATACTAACTTTCAGTAAGTTGATGAGTTGATAGTTGATAGAGATTTTTAGATGGATGCAGAGGCTTTTTAGGTTGGCTAGAATCTGTGATTTCTGACTCAGTTTGTTTGCTGGCTTCCATGGCTACAATATGATGTGTTTTTTTGGCAACCAGGGCTCTCAAACTACTATTGGGTAAAAAACACAGACCAAAACAAAGACGGACCTTCTGACACGGAATGCACATTTCAAAGTAGAATTTGAAATGTAGCATTGTTTTTCAGAGAAACGAGTAGGTCTATGTGAACTTAGCGTGTTTCAAGCATATTATGGTATTTTTCTGAGTGAGGAAATTACATACAGCACCTTTAACTTTAAGTTTAATTTCTAAATGTTGTGCTTTGTGAACACTGTTTTTTTTTTTGCGCGATACACTGCAAAAGGGAGTACAATTGTCAAACACGTCCATCTCACGTTTACATAGAAAAACTATGAAAATGCAGCGCAGTGGAATGCCAAAAAAACTGTGAATGGCCCCTAATAAATCTGACTGCCTTTCATAAAATTCTCAGTTCCCAACCCTAGAATGGTTACATACCCTAATCACTACACACAATCTTTTTTAAAAAAGGTTTCCATGCATTAATTGGTGCACACTAGCAAGGTAACACTCAAGCCCCACATTTCTTATTTTCAGCATTGTGTGCATGCTGATCCCAGCCACGAGTAAGGCCAGAGTGAGACGTTCAGGTATCAGTCCTATCCATTTAGCAGCGGAGCGCAACAGAAATGATATTCTCGAGGTACTGATCGAGGCCGGCTTCGACGTCAATGCCACATTGTCTGAGGACCGTTCTATGATGTATGAAGATCGACGCAGCTCAGCTCTTTACTTCGCTGTCATGAACAACAACATCGATGCTACCACCATGCTCCTGGAGGCTGGTGCTAACCCAAACCTGGACACGTTTAACCCGCTTCTTGTGGCCCTGAGACAGGGTTGCATACAGACAGTGAATTTGCTGGTGGAACATGGTGCTAATGTCAATGCCTACATCCCAACTCACCCAACTGCCTTTCCAGCCACTGTGATGTTCTGTATGAAGTATCTGACCTTACTGAAGTACCTGATGGATAATGGCTGTGATGCTTGGTCATGTTTCAATTGTGTTTATGGCAGCAATCCTCATCCTCCTATAAAGATTAGGCGTAATGTAAGATATGATACAGATGAAACTATGGAAAAGACCTGTGTTCAGGTGAGTGGCCTGAAGCCAATACATACAGTAAATGGTTGTTTAATTTTTTATCTGAATTGTGTTTTTCTGAACGTTTCCCTTTTTACTAGTTCTGTGAGGTGATCTCCACTGAATCCTTCTCCCACTGGGCAGGACCTATTATAGATGTGCTGCTTGACTATGTTGGGCACGTGAAACTCTGTGCACGACTCATTGAACATCTGGATAGTTATCACAAGTGGCAAGGCATCAAAGAGAAATCAAGTATGTGCACCCATATCTTTTGCTTAAATTATTCATATATGCAAATGGCATCAGTCACCTGTGTATTCGTTTGCTGGTTCTGATTGCAGTGCCTCCACGCCCACTCATGCAGCTCTGCAGACTGAAAATCCGCAAACTGCTCGGGATCAAAAGACTGAAGAAAATTAGCAAGCTTCCACTTCCTCCAAGGTTGATCAAATTCCTAAATCATCAAGAACGAGAGCAAGAATTTTAAGCTTGCTTATGTGTGTTATATCTAAGTCAGTACAGAGAAAACAAAAGAATTACAAAAATATATACTTCTGTTTGCAAAACTTGCACTGAGCTAAATTTATAGAATGGCATTTACATTCTGAGTCCATTTTTGCACAAATAAAACAAACAAATGTACTGCTTAATAGTGTAAAAAAAAGCCATAAATGTTTACATGTAATTATCAGACATAAACAGAACATAGTAATAAATTAACGTAATAGATTTAGTAGGTATACAGTACTTTAATTTGTATGCTTAGAAAAAGCAATTATTAGGGGTGTTATTGGTGACAAAAATGACAGACAATGACAGAAAGTAATTTTTTCAATGTAGTGGAAATGTATTGGGCGTATTAAGAAACATACTTATGTGTATAGTTTTGTATTTTTTCTTTTGGCTGGTTTTCTTAGTCAGGTGTACATTTTTGTTTTTTAGTATTTTGATGTTTTGTTTGCTTGCAGAACGAACCAGTACTCTGAAATGAATCACATTCTTCAAAAAAATTATTCTACATACATTTTAAATGGAATAAATTTCCCTGATTCAGTCAGTGATTAATAAGTTTGGGAAATGCATATTTTTGAACAACTTTCAAACATATGATTAATGATAGCATTTGAGTGTCCTTTTTCTCTACCTTTTTGGGCAAAATGTGGATTTGGTCATTTTGTATTTTTTGGTCTTCACAAGCTTCTATTGTAAGAACACAGCAAGAACACATACAAGAAGCTGAGCTTTTGAGATGCAATTAAATGAGCATAAACAAAAAAAAATGTTGTTTCAATTAAAGTTGTTCTGGTCTATTATTCTCTCCTGCTGTTATATTTTTCAGTGTTTTAACACAGCATTATAAAGTGAAATTGCCTTTGAGCTATACCCATTAATAGACACAGTACCTTGAAAATAGATTCTAGCACAGCATTTACAACAACCATAATGAACTGCCTATTCACTATATAGATAATCTTTACAATGAACACTGTTAAAGCTACATATGAAAATGTATTTGTTCAATAAAATACCTTACTCGCATGCTGAGTAATAAAAACAGCATCTGCGCATCACCTTTACATTTCAACAGTGCTCACTATCTTCGAAAAGCAAATGTTGATTTTCATTTTATTACGAGCTCTGTAACTGTCACAATCTCCTTGCTAGCACTCTCCTCACTTTAGGCATTTTTAAAAAACACCAACAAATGACTCCCTGAAGTTTAGAGATTTAGTATGCTATTCTCGCTCAGTGTGAATTTGACATGAACAATTAAGTGGAATGGCATCTTACAAACAGAAGGCTATGGCACATTCTACTTATTGAAACATCAGGTGGCACATTCGGTTGTCATTGGAATGTTCAAGTAGATAAAACTTGTGACATGTGGTGATGACATTGTTTTGCAGCATGTTGCTGTATGTTGTGGCCCCTCCTAATGCCCTAGGCTCTGTTTACACCTGGTATTAAGATGCGTTTTGATCAGATAGATGAGGCAGACACATACACTTTTACACCTGCTGTTTTAATCCGTCTATTTTGTCCACTTTTAAACACTTCTGTCTTGATTTCTTTGAAGGGAGGGTCTATGGACGGGTAAAAGTATGGCTTTTTTCCAGACTCGATGACTGTCCCCAGAGACGACATTTTAGAGTACATTTTTCATCTTCAAACCAAACTGGGTTTTCTTCAGCTGACAAAGTTTAAATCCCATCTGGCTGGCGCACTTCCCATGAGGTTTACGTATTAGGTCAGTAGGTGGTCTTTTGTGGCTGCTCAAACACATTCAAACACATGCGTTTTCGACTACCTCTCAAAGTGGACAAGATCAAAATACACCCCTTATACACCTGTAAGTGTGGTCCACTTGTGATCCGACTGACCAAAATGACAAAAACATTTACACCAGGTGTAAACAGGGCCCTAGTGACAAATGCTGATGCCTGCCAGAGCATTATGTTTATTGTGATACCCCACTTAAAGGGTTAGTTCACCCAAAAATGAAATTGATGTCATTAATGACTCACCCTAATGTCGTTCCACACCCGTAAGACCTCAAATTCAAATTCGTTCATCTTCAAAACACAGTTTAAGATATTATATATTTTAGTCTTATTGCATATGCAGTCTATGCACACTCTACTGTCCATGTCCAGAAAGGAATAAAAACATCATCAAAGTAGTCCATATGTGACATCAGTTGGTTGATTAGAATTCTTTTGAAGCATCGAAAATAGTCAAAAAATAAAAAAAACTACAACTTTATTCAGCATCAGTCTTGTCTTCCGCATGTGTTTTCAAACCTCAAATAAAGATTCAAACAGCCATGAATCAGTGAATCAATCAATGATTCGGATCGCCAATGTCACGTGATTTCAGAAGTTTGGCAGTTTGACATGTGATCCAGACTGCTGAAATCACGTGACATTGGCGATCCGAATCATTGATCGAATCACTGATTCATGGCCATTTGAATCTTTATTTGAGGTTTGAAAACCAACGTGGAAGAGAAGTCTGATGCTGAATAAAGTCGTAGTTTTTGTTATTTTTGGACCAAAATGTATTTTCGATGCTTCTAGAGATTCTAATCAACCAACTGATGTCACATATGGACTACTTTGATGATGTTTTTATTAGCTTTCTGGACATGGACAGTATAGTTCGCATAGACTGGTTATGCTATGGGACTAAAATATTAAATATCTTAATATTCTGAAGATGAACGGAGGTCTTACGGGTGTGGAACGATATTAGGGTAAGTCATTAATGACATCAATTTCATTTTTGGGTGAACTAACCATTTAACGGCAGAAATAAATTTTATTAAAAATACATTGCTTTCAAACTTAGGTTTTTTTTTTTTTTACATCCATTAGGGCTTCTCCATATTAATATTTTAATTAATATAATACTTTTTATCACTAAATCAGGCTATTTATTTAGGATTTAGTGTCACAATTACGTCAGTACAGCTACTCACAGCTACATCTGTCAGTCACTACTAGAGGAGGTGCCACAACATTCCGCAGTGGCACATGATGCAATCCATCAACACGCAACAAGTATTGTGGTACATACATGCCAATATCCACTGGCACATGTACAAATGCTCAAGGTGCAATCTATCAGCACGTCACGAGTTTTAGTGGCACATACATGCCAGTATCCACTGGCACATGTACAAGTGGCACATGGCGCAATACATCAGCATGTTGGAAGTTTTAGGGGCACATGCTGCAATCCACTGGCACATGTAACAAGTTTTAGTGGCACAAGCGCATCTTTTGACATTCCACTGGCACGTGCCACTAAACATAATCACTTCTGTGCGTAAGATGCCATGCCACTTAATGTTAATACCGCTATACTATGCCACTCCCACACCATGCATGCACCAAAGTGGCACAGATAAACTTTTCTTTATTTACAGATATGATGAAACACCATTCCACTAGGTCTAAAATATAAACACTAAGACTAGAATAGTCTTACTATAGTGAATAATGAGAGAGAGAGAGAGAGAGAGAGAGAGAGAGAGAGAGAGAGAGAGAGAGAGAGAGAGAGAGAGAGAGAGAGAGAAGAAAAAAGTTACATAGTGTACCTTTAAACTAAGAGTTAAAGCATAGTGACTGCATAACTGAATACACATTACTGACACAAAACATTACAGGTTCTGATGTAAATGAATAATGAAACCATTTTAATTTGGAGGTGACCCATTGCTCATCAAGTTGAGAATGAAAAAACATGGGGATTTTTAAGCTAACGTTACAGCTTTTTACTTCCACTTCTTAAACTCAAACTGCTTAATTGCTACTAATACAACTGCATTTTAATTATATCGGTTTTCGAGATAGAATTAATAATAATAAAATTAAATGTAAATACATTTTTAATAACTAATTAATAATCGTATTGCGACGAGAAGAGAACGTGGCTTACCTTACAATCCATTTATTCATGCTGTTGTTGGTAGCTTAAAGCCGCTGTAGCAGATAATTTTGGAATTATTTACATAGTTTTTTTCATCGTGCAAAAAACCCTCAAAACAAAACAAACAACAACAACAAAAACAAACAGCACAAGCATTGCAGTCAAGTTATGTTTAATGCAAAAAAACGCTGTGTATTTTAACCACCGGGGCCTGCTGTGAGATCAACCAATCAGAGAGGTTCCTGAATCTCAATCGATCTTTTTGATTGGTTAAAAAGAATGAGAGACTATCTCGTGTTTTTTTCGTGGGTACTATGCCACCTAGTGTTTGCAAATGGAGAAATAGATTGTGTGTAGAGATACTTTTTTTTTTTTTTTACTAGCAGACCTAACTAGGCCTACATTTACATAGCTAATGTTGTCAGCAACAATGCAGTAACACAGAAGATGTCTCTATGCCCTTAAAGGAGGGTGTTACCAAGACCTGAACTTGTTCAGGTCAGTGCTGGTGTCAGCCAGAAGAGGCTCTTTCCAGATGGCCAGACTGCTTGTTGAGAGCAGAACTGATGGCATTGCCCAGATTCCCAGTATGTCTGCTTCTTTCCCAGCCAATGCTATCTCCTGCTTGAAGTGCCTCCTAAAGTATCTCATCAACATTCTGTCCCTTCATAAAGAACTGGCTTTTCATATTCATATTAATATTCATATATTTACATTGTTTAAATGCTTCATATTTATTTTTTGTATGTATTTATTCATTGTGTATCACACACACACACACACACACACACACACAAACACACACACACACACACACACACACACACACACACACACACACACACACACACACACACACACACACACACGTGTCTGGTGCGCTATCTTTCTGGGGACTCGCCATAGACGTAATGGTTTTATACTGTACAAACCATATTCTATCCCCTTACACTACACTATCCCTACCACTAAACCTACCCATCACACAAAACTTTCTGCATTTTTACATTTTCAAAAGAATAAATTCTGTATGATTTATACGCTGTTGTACCCATGGGGACCTCAATTTAGGTCCCCACAATGACACAAGTCCCCCTGAGTCTGTGTGCATTCAGGGGATAGTTGCCTAAACTTAGCCACTTTGTCTTTAAGTGCTAATTTGTCGAACTAGCAATTAGTCAAAATGTAATCAGTCTTACTTTTCAAATTCAAATTGAACCGATCTACCATTTTGTGTAGGCCTAATTTAGCTATAGGCCTAACTGATTTTAAAAAGTTAGGACCAGTCTTGAAGAAAAAAATTAAATGACTTACTTTTAAGACTAGTGGTTTATGCAACCAGCCCCAGGTTGATGTCCCCAACAGGCTAGAAAAACATGTACACACAAACAAACACAAACACACACACACACACACACACACACACACACACACACACACACACACACACACACACACTAATAAGTGTGCCTGAGTTCTCACCAGCAGGGGGCAGAATGGAAAAACTCAGTAGCCAGTAGGACTTGTTCCTGTGTTTGTATCTTGTCATGTTTTCTTCCTCTAAAGACTAACAGAGGATGTTTACGGTGTATGATTTAATTTGTTTGCCGCTTCTTCTATCTGATCTAGTACAATAATATAAGTCATCATTATGAATGTATTGACATTCCTAGTTAAAAGTATTAAGAATAGTTTTCAGCTATTAACAAACTGGTTCCATTATATTTGATTGCAGTTAAAATATATACACACGAGAAATCGTGTCTAAATAATTTATGCTGGATCAGGCCCGGTATGGTGCAATTTTCTTCTGTTTATAAAAAAAAATGTTTGTTCTTTTGGGCCCACTTGGTTTGATCAATGCTCAGGTAATCGTTTGCTGTATTTTTAAAATAACCACAGGGTGGCAATGCAACTCCATTGCTAATAAATTGAGAAAACTTGAGGCCCAGATAAAAGACCATTGGTGTTGCTGACATTGATTCATGAGCAAAAACATTTGTTTTGTATTATATTCTGTAATATAGTAGTAGTGTTTGAATATATTGGATATTGAATATCTGATATAAGATGTGTCTGTATATGAATGGGAATGCATGTCAGTTTAACCTATATAGAGTACAATTTGAAACTAATACAAAGTACATATGATTTCACCACTGTTTTGGAAGTATTTTCTCTCTTTTTCTCTCTCCCTCTCAGAGCCCAGGAATCTGCCATAACTCTATCCCACGACTGTCCAATATAAATGTCCAATATAATTAAAATTTGTGAGATGGTCCAAACCACAACACTCGGTCTTGAGCTTTGTTTTTGTTCATCAGTTTTCCATTGCGGCATTTATGTGGATGAATGGCCTTAGAAAGGTCAATGTTGAACATTGATTACACACCTCACTGTCAGAGGGGCCGGCGGGAGAGGGGTAAGTGGCCATTTGTTTTGTGCAAACTCTTGAGTGGCCAGAAATCTTCAAAACGTGCTGGCAGAATAGGCTGGAGCATTGTAGGGCTCTCCATCATACTCTGGCCCCGGTTGTCATTACAGAGCTGTTTAAGGGTTGACTTCTCCCCAGGCATCCAAAACTGCAGAGGGTGACTCTGCGGTTTTATTTAATGCAGTCTTATGGAAATAAAATGAAAACTAAACCTAATGGGAGCTGTGGTTGCCAGAATAATTACAGTACAGTAAACACAGAACAACATGTACATTTTACAATGTAAAACTGTAATAGATTTACTAAAAAATAAATAAATAAAAAGGCTAGGCTACATTTTAAACAAATAAATCCAAAAGCCCTTTTCTGCTGAAATCAAGGCCGTGCTGCTACTAAAATCTGATTTTTACGTAACATATACTGACAACTTTACCATAACACAGGAGGTAAATAAAAAGCCACATAATGAATCAGAGTTCATTAAAAGTAAACAAAAAAAATCATTTACATTTTCATTTAATTAAAAATAATTGTTGTTATTTTTGGATCAAAATGTATTATCGATGCTTCAAGAGATTGTAATTAACCAACTGAATGTCACATATGGACTACTTTGATGATGTTTTTATTCCCTTTCTGGACATGGATAGTAAAATGTGCATACACTTTCATTGAAGAAACAGAAAAGCTCTCGGACTAAAATATAAAATATCTTAAACTGTGTTTCCAGAGATGAATGGAGGTCTAATGGTTGTGGAACAACATCAGGGTGAGTTATTAATGAAATACTTTTCCTTTTTGGGTGAACTAACCCTTTAAGCATTACATTGTGTCAATTGGTGTCTCCTCTGAATTTGCCTCACCGGCACGTCATGCTCAAAAACCTGTCTCCGGCGCAATAATTCCAAACTTTCATGTATTCATACTCTTGTGTAATCGACACACCATCCTAAATAAACCCGTCTCTTGCGTGATACCCTGAAATTTTGAATATTCCGATGTAATTTGGTTTCTGACCTGTAAGGTTGCGAGAATAATAATCTTACACGGTGTGTTAATAGGTCAGGGGTGAACTGGCACCCCGACTGAGTCTGGTTTCTCCCAAGGTTTATTTTTCACCATGATGCCCTGTTTTGGTTCCTTGTCACTGTCAAATTTGGCTTGGCTTGCTCAGTTGGGGACACTAAAATTATGATCAAAGTTATTCAACTAATTATACAAATTAAATTTATTAATTAAGTGTTAATTAATTCTATAAACTATAATACAGATCTGCCAACATTGTCGCTATATGATAAATTAAAATAAGCTGATAACATCACTGTTTTCTCCAGTACGACTTTACAGCCAAATCTAATTTTGTTGCAATATTATCCTGTTTGACACTGTGAAGCTGCTTTGACACAATCGTGATTGTAAAAGCGCTAAATAAATAAAGTTGATTGATTGATTGATTGATTGATTGATTGATTGATTGATTGATTGATTGATTGATTGATTGATTGATTGATTGATTGATTGATTTGTTTTATTGAAATTGTGAATCGGTCAGTCATTCTAAAAAAACAAAAAAATAAAAAATTGAGATTGAATTTATTTGCCATATCGCCCAGCCTAACGGTAGCTATAAATGAACTAGAATTTCGGAAATGTATCCCTAAAATAGTGTTACCGAATGAACAATAATCCAGCAGCATTTATTAATATTAAATATTGTTAATTTCAAACAATGAACAGCTGGATTTTTAGTACTGTATTGCTCATTGTTAGTTCATGTCAGTTAATACATTAACTAATGTTAACAAATGAGACCTATAAAGTCAGAAACACATGGTTGAGTACATAGTGCACGAGTACATAGTTTATAAGTGTGTCATATTTGGGACACAACTACAGAATGACAATAGAAAAGCAGCACAGTGGAATGCTAAAGCATGTCCTGTGTGAATGGTCCCTTGTTATATCAGCGCTGCTCATCCAATCGCATTTGTGAAATAGAACTAACTGTAATGTATACAGTAATGCAAAATATAGTTACATCCTGGATTTGGGTGGATTAAGAGTGAACTGAAACCAATAACGGATGTTAACCTGGTTTCTCACCATTGAACCAAGTCTGAAAACATCTCTTCAAAAAACTGCGTGTACAACAGAAAGGTGCCTTTTTCACAGATGTTGTTGTTGTTGATTCTGAGGCTTGGACCAATGAGATGCAAATGGGTGCAGCCACATTAGCGGTGGTGCATTGGTTTTGTTTATGGGGACAGCAGAAGGATTATCCCCTCCAGTCCATTTCATTTGATCCATATGGCCCAAAAGGCCTTAGCTTCAGCTGTGCCACAGCTTTGGAGCCACGGTTGAGTTTGTTATTGTCCCAAATCAGGCTGAATGCAGTGCTACAAATCCTGACAATATAAAAATCAGAGCTCTCTCTACAATGACTGACAAAGCAAAGCTTCTTTAGTGTTCCGTTTACTTATTACAGATATTGTGCATGCACAATAAATGAAGTTTCATTTGATCTATCATTTCCATATGATATCTCGGTGGAATCATTGATTACAGGGCTGTCATGATGAAGTCATATATCTATAGATTTGTGTCATTGTCTAAAAGTGGACCTCTCTCTCTGTCTCTCTCTCTCTCTCTCTCTCTCTCTTTCTGTGAGCAGGAGCTGAGCAGAGCGATTTACAGGCTGTCGGGTTGGCTTTGTTCCCGTGTAAGTCAAGTCTCGGTGGAGAAGAGACGCATCAGTGCTCCAAATGGCCCCAGCCGTCTCATTGCATTATCTTCAAATGGCACGTCTGATGGAGAAGTTAGGGAACAGCTCTCTTTGCTTCTCTCATTTAGAGATGCCTCCCTTATTAACATGTACAGCACCTAGATAGTGCTGTTTATGTTTGTGAGAATTTAACATGTTTGCTTAAAGTGCAAGACTTGGTCTTTGGGATTTGGGGTTATTCATGGGTTTGTGCTATATGTCCTCTCAAGAAATGGCTTCACAGGTTAGTTGGTTAGTAGCATCATGGGTTAGTTCCCCCCAAAAATGAAAATTAGCCCGATTTACTCACCCTCAAGTCATCCTAGGTATATATGACATTCTTCTTTCAGTCGAATAAAATCAGAGTCATATTAAAAAAGTCCTGGCTAATCCAAGCATTATAATAATGGCAGTGAACTGTAGCCTTGTTTATGAAATCCATAAAAGTGCATCTATCCGTCATATAACCGCTCCACATGGCTCCGGCGGGGTTAATAAAGGCATTTTAAAGTTTGAAGATTAAAATAACTAACTTCTGGCAGATTACGCATCAATTCACGGCGAAAGAGAAACACTTGAGCCCTTGACGGATGCGCATTGACGAACGGAGAAGAGCAGAGGCTAGAGCAAAACAAAATATAGGGGCTTACTCTTTTAGCGCAAGTCTTAAAAAGATTTTAGTCTATAAAGATTTAAATATGGATATTTTTCTTACACAAACATGACACTTCGATTTTATTCATCTGAAAGAAGAATGTCATACACACCTAGGATAACTGGATCATTTTTATTTTTGGGTGAGCTAACCCCTTAATACTGGGTAACCTATTATGAAGGGTGATTATGATGACGCTTTTGAAAGGTGAGAGAACCAACTCCTTACTCTGTGTGTGCCTCGAGGGAAATAAGCTATGCACATGAAAACCTGTTGATGAATTCATAAATGCCTGCACTGAAACACAGCTATTTACATAAAAATATACAATTCATAAAAATTGTGAGTTCTTCAAAACTGCAGTTCTTGCAGCCCCAGTCTGCAGTGGTCAGTATCTATCAAAAGTGGTCCAAGGAAGGAACAGTGGTGAACCTGCAACAGAGTCATGGCTCATGGCTGTTTTCAACGGCTCATTGATGCACAGGGGAGCGAAGGCTAGCCCGTGTGGTCCGATCAAACAGACAAGACATTCTAGGGTTCAAATTGCTCAAGAAGTTAATGCTGGTTCTGATAGAAAGGTGTCAGAATACACAGTCCATCGCAGTTTGTTGAGACATAACCGCAGACCAGTCAGGTGCCCATGCTGACCCCAGTCCACCACCGAAAGCGCCAACGGTGGGCACGTGAGCATCAGAACTGGACCACAGAGCAATGCAAGAAGGTGGCCTGGTCTGATGAATCACGTTTTATTTTACATCGCATGGATATGCAGTGTTATGCTTTGGGAAATGAACTGTATTCCATGGTGGCTGTGGCCGCTTTCTGCAGGATAATACATTTAAGGAGCACAAAAACAAGGGAAGAAAACAACATTAGGAAGATAGTCATAATGCTATGCCTGATCAGTGTATATACTGTACATGTGAAAATGACGAACAGTATTTTATTTCAGAGCTTCAGTGCTTTGCATACATTTCAGAGACCTGTAATGTAAAATGAGAGCATTGGGTCTGAATAATAAGTCACTGACAAATAACTTTGACTGACGTGAAGCAGGACTGGTGCCTGACTAATTGACACTGTAAACATTGAAAAGCATCAGCTTTTCACGTGAAAGTAACTAACTGACTGACAGCAGACTCGGCCTTCAGGTTCTCCAAGCAATTTATCATCTTTATCCACACTGGGGTAATTTATCTGGCAGCACAGAGAAAATATCTTTACACTGTCAGTGTGGTCTTGATATCCCACTTTTCTAAATTACTTGTCAAGCAAGGTGTGTCAGCAGACAGAGGTGAGCCGAAAACATTTTCTCCCCACAATTTAACTCCTTCATAGATTCCCAATTGCCTGACATGGAGGTTTTACTAACTGTCTTTGCTAACCTTTTACTTGAATAAAACGCAAACTAAATAGTATACACCTAAATATTTTATTAAAAGAAAATCACACATTTTATATGCAACTGTGAGAGAAATCTCTTCCTTTTATGAAGTAGATACTAGACCTACAAAGCCTTGTTGTTGTTATTGTTGCTATGCATAAGATATTTTTAGTACAGTAATTATATAGGGATAATTATATCTCAGATAGCAATTCATGGAATATAATTATCCACTACACAGAACCACAAAACGCTCCAAGGTTGACAGACATCAGGTGTCAACAACAGTGTAATGAAATCAGACTTATAAACAATTGTGTTTATATATTATCATATACGACATTTTCAGACTTGAATGATGCACAGAATTATGGAATTATTCTTCCAATTTAAACGACAGACCAATTATATTTAGAGAAAAATAAGCAACAGATACGATTCAGTAGTACAATTTTATTTAAAACTAAAAAAAGTCAGCAAGTTGCAATTAAATTAGTTCAATGCACAATATATAATTGTTTTACATTTTGGTATGTGATGCATACATTGTGCAACAACCTCTGATTACTCAAATATACATTAATGGCTTGTTCCAGACAAACAATGACACTTATTCTGTTCTGACGACACATCGACTTATACTTATCCCTATAAACATTTTCTCTTACTCTGTACACACGATAGACTGTCAAGAAGGCAAATATTGATATGTACATTCATGCAATACAATTCTGAGTACCTTTGTACAGTATAATACACATATATTTTCAGTACGTATATCTTGTTGAACGGGTGAATGACTGTACAGTAGAGTGTGAGAATGTTTTACAGGATATGAAGAGGGATGTTTGTTTACACAAGCTTGTACTTTATGTAAACAGCATTGGTCAGTTGTATATTGGTTTATATTATGATTCATAGTTCAGTGTTACTGTATGCATGAACACTGCATCACTTTTTTCTAAATACAAGCCCCTGTCTAGAAAAAGATATTTAGACACATTGGATATTACAGTTCTAATAAAAAATAAACTAAACACTAGAGAGGGTCTGATTGAGAGTTACATTACAAGCTAAATTTAGGGTTAAGCTTGTTTGATGAATCACCTCGATACATCTTTGGAATCACAGTATTAACCACTTTAAAAATAGCTATAAATCATCTTAGTGAAAGCTTGATAAGTACCATCCTAGTTTTTAAGAGTTGCCAAAAAGGTCAAGAAGAGACTTGATGTGAATTTAGAATGATTTGCAAGCATTCCCAAGACTCGACATGGACAACAGACCACAAATGATGACATGATTGCCAATTTTCTGTTATATTAACCATACTGATTTCTGTCATAGGAAAAAAAAAATCTCAGAGCTTTATTTAGTTGAAAAAAAAAATGTTGGTTTAACTTAAAAAATAAGAAACTTGGTTGCCTTAAAAATTTGAGTTTATTGGAATTTTAAAAATTGAGTTTAAACAATGAAGGAAATTGGTTTAATATATAGAAAGTTAAAATAGTATTGTATCTGAACCACATAAAAAATTATAAATCATGAAAATAGCACAATTTGGTTTCACTGCGTCATTACAAATAAAACACACACACACAAGTACCCAATATGCTTACAAAATCTTTTAATAATATTTGAATAAAGGTTGTCGATACTCAAAAATGTTCATTGTATTAACTCAATTTTTTTATTTCAGTGAACAATGAACTGATTTTTAAGGCAACCATGTAACTTATTTAAACATGTTTTTTTTTTTTTTTTACAGTGATAAACAAATTAAATACTTTTCAATACATGTTCAATCATATCAACTTTAAAACATAATTTCATGTCACCATTTTATTTCTTGCTTCCCACTTGCAATATATCTATTTGGTGCAAAATGATTTTCACTGATCCACTTTCATTTACAAATCCTAATTAAATTGAGAATTGTTTCAGCTGAACGGGAATGTGTCTTATTGTGTACATTACATAAATATGTAACACAGAAAGCCAAACTTCTATATTATTAAAATAGTTAGAGAATATGTTATGACTTTTAAAATCTCAACTACTCAAACAATTATTCATCTTAAAATGAATAGTTATCCATATTTCATACTGTACATAATGTAGCATTACTGTGACATTCACAAAAACTATAAATTCCAGTTTTTGGTGTCTTTTTATTTTTATATTTAGACAAAAAAGTATAGATTTTAATATCTGCTATTTATCTATCAGCCATAACATGAAACATAATTGATATTTTTCACATGTAGGCTACATCAGCCATATTCAGCCTGTTTAAATGTACACATATCTATAGAATGATCAAACTTTAATCAGCTAACTATTAGCAATGCTAATGCTAGCATTATGTTTTTTTGTATTATCAGCATGCACCTCAAGAGCTCGATCCTTTCCAATTGCATAGTAACACAAACCTCAATAAATTTCTGGGTGTTTTAGAGAAAAACATTTCTTGTTCTCTATTGTATATTTGGTACACAAGTGCAGGATGAACCAATCCATTTGGACATTTGAACAGACTGTATCAAAACAATGGTGCCAATGCGTTTAACACATTTACACAATCTACATGAGGTGAGAGAACCCTTAATGTTCAACGAGGGACACTTCAGAAACAGAGTTAAAGACAAGCGAAGACAGGAATTTAAAAACATCATTGCATTCAACAGAAAGTGCATGCGTTTATTTTGTTGTTGGTGTTGTATATTGTCATCAGAGGGGCCCCAGGGGGCCGCCAGGTTGAGTCTTGTGATACTCGTGCAGCTGCCAGCTTTGCTAGGAGTTTCCAAGTCTCCTCAAAACCTTTTTATACTTGCCTATACACATGCCAGTCATTTCCTATTCACGTAGTCTTTTCTTGTCATAAGAAGGGCAGCCATGCGGTTTACAGTTTTTAAATTCATAATATACCATCTCATAAACCCAAACAGAGAGAGATGGTGGTGCTGTAGGGTAAGGAATGCCTTGCCGTATGGCCACTATACTCCAGTGTTATTGGTTTCCACTACCTGCTGTTTACAGCGTGAGCTCATGGCATACTCCCCTCGGCTTGTGCCATTCTCTTCTTTTCGAAGGGGTTTCCTGGAAAAGAGAACAAAAAGAATACACTTCAAACAACTATTTTTGCTCTGAGTGAATGCTATTGATCGGGTTGTAGAGGCCTGAGATAAGTGAAAGGACACACAATGTCTCAAAGGCAAACGGGAAAACTCGGAAAGGAAAGTGCAAATAGTAGGGTTAAGATGTTAAAGGGATCCCATGGTGTTGAGACTTGTATGGCTTAATATAACATAAATGATGTCTCTTACTGAATTATGTGGTAGAAAACCCATGAAAGATCTACGTTATTTAAAAAATCGATTTTATATTTGGACCACGGGCGGCGCCATTTTGTTTGCGTTCTAGGTTGATGACGTAGAGTGGTTGAACTCCTCAATCAGCTGGCGTTACCCGTTGCTATTTTTACCACAACGCAACTCGAAAATTGTTTCAGAGTTAAACAAAACAAATGAATTGCTTTGTAATTGTACTTAAAACACACTCAAACATACATGTGCACACAAACTCACCTACACAAGTCACAAACAGATCGGCGGGCGCGCACACACACACCTGACTGCTCTGTCTCAAACGCATGCATCATCACCAAAACATCCTGCCTCTCTTCCTCACGTTACTTTATCCCATCGTCCTACCTAGATATTTCCCTCTGCTGGTCACATTAGGCATTATAGTTAATCTACTATCAACAGTCTATCCATAGACAGAGTCTATCTGGGGAACAGGATGTGTTGAACAGGATATCAACAAAGGGAATAGATTGAGGGTTATGTATGCGCGCGCAGTGCGTGCGTGCGTGTGTGTGTGTGTTCGCGCCGATCTGTTGGGCTGGGTGTGTGTTCGCGCCGATCTGTTGGTGTGTGTGTGTGTTGCTGTGTTCGCGCCGATCTGTTGGGGTGTGTGTGAGTCTGTGTGAGAGAGAGAGTTTGTGTGCACATGTATGTTTGAGTGCGTGAAGTCGGACAGCTGTTTGTAAATCGGCTTTCGTTATTGCGGTGGAACGTGAGACTGAATGACTGCACTCGAACATGTCCACTATGGTGTCGGACAACACTACAAATGTCCGTCCCTTCAAATAATGCCCTATTTAAGGGTATAGGGTCGATTTCAGATTCAGCCCCTGTCGTGGAGACTGAGCAGCCCAACATCTCGATTGAGACAGAGCCTGTCGTGTGCGCGCCCGCCGATCTGTTTGTGACTTGTGTAGGTGAGTTTGTGTGCACATGTATGTTTGAGTGTGTTTTAAGTATAATTACAAAGGAATTCATTGGTTTTGTTTAACTCTGAAACAATTTTCGAGTTGCGTTGTGGTAAAAATAGCAACGGGTAATGCCAGCTGATTGAGGAGTTCAACCACTCTACGTCATCAACCTAGAACGCAAACAAAATGGCGCCGCCCATGGTCCAAATATAAAATCGATTTTTAAAATAACGTAGATCTTTCATGGGTTTTCTACTACATAATTCAGTAAGAGACATCATTTATGTTATATTAAGCCATACAAGTCTCAACACCATGGGATCCCTTTAAGAACAATGTGTATTTACTTTCAAATTGTAACATTTAGATGCAAGTTTAGCATGTGCAAGAGGTTGATGCATCAGCCAATATGTTCAGGAATATAAACAAAAACATTTCCCAAATCAGTTGTCACAGCACAATGTTAATTATATTATGACCAATTGTTTTTTTTATATTCTTATTAATATTTACATAGTTTTAAAGTGTCATTAATGTTACATACTAAATCAACTACCGGTTTTCTATTTAAAATAGTTTTGACAATTTAATTGAAAAATAATATGATAAATTATATTAATGAATGGATAATAACTAAACAACCGATGCTTGACAGAACAGAATCCCAATAAAAGTGGTTCATCTGAAATAGAAATGTATTCTATGACTATATATATGCCCATCCTTTAAATGAAGATATGTCATGATAGCAAAGATGAATCAATTGGAATAATTAAAGCTTGAATCAATTGGAATAATTAGCAAATTTGATGTTGCCTTGTTGAGGCTAGAGGTCAGAGGAGAATGGGCAGACTGATTTAAGCTGATAAAAGAGCAACTTTGACTGAAATAACCACTCATTACAACTGAGGTATGCAGTAAAGCATGTGTGAAGCCACAACACGCACAACCTTGAGGCGGATGAGCTACAGCAGAAGACTCCTGGGGCGGCAGTGGTTCAGTGGTTCATGTAGGTTGTCTACAAACCGAAAGGTTGGTGGTTCAATCCCCGGTTCCACCTGACCAAGTGTCGAAGTGTCCATAAGCAAGACACCTAACCCCAGCTGCTCCTGACGAGCTGGATGGCGCCTTACATGGCTGACATCGCCGTCGGTGTGTGAATGGGTGAATGTGAGGCAAAACTGTAAAGCGCTTTGGATGGCCATAGGGTCTGTTAAAAAGCGCTATATAAATGCAGTCCATTTACCATTTACTCCACCGACCACCGGGTACCACTCATCTCCAATAAAAAATAAGAAAAAAGACTACAATTTGCGCATGCTCACCAAAATTGGACAGTTGAAGACATGTTGAGACATTCAGATGGTAGAGTCAGAATTTGCCATAAACAGAATGAGAACATGGATCCATCATACCTTGTTACCACTGTGAAGGCTGGTGGTGGTGTAATGGTGTGGGGGATGTTTTCTTGGCACACTTTAAGCCCCTTCATGCCAATTGGGCATCGTTTAAATGCCACTGCCTACCTGAGCATTGTTTCTGACCATGTCCATCCCTTAATGACCACCATGTACCCATCCTCTAATGGCTACTTCCAGCAGGATAATGCACCATGTCACAAAGCTTGAATCATCTAAAGGATTTCTTGAACATGACAATGAGTTCACTGTACTAAACTGGCCCCCACAGTCACCAGATCTTAACCCAATAGAGCATCTTTGGGATGTGGTTGAACGGAAGCTTCGTGCCCTGGATGTGCATCCCACAAATCTCCATCAACTGCAAGATGCTCTCCTATCAATATGGGCCAACATTTCTAAAGAATGATTTCAGCACCTCGTTGATACTGTACGAAAGGGGGTCAAACACAGTATTAGTATGGTGTTGCTAATAATCATTTAGGTGAGTGTATTATTGGCTATTGCCACAAATATACCTGTGCCAATTATGACTGTTTTTGTGGTCCAGGGTCATAAAAAGGCTTAAAAAAATAATGGAATTAATGAATAATATAATAATAACCCCATGAATTACAATTACTACATAAAAATAAAAAACTAACACTACTAACATCATGTCACTTGGGGTCTTCTATGCCAATTCTATCGGGGGACCATCTTGTCCAATCTTTCACTTTGTAATTTTTATTTTACAAATCCCTCATTAACAAACAGACAGACAGAAAGACACACTCACACTCACACACACTCACACACACACACACACACACACACACACACACACACACAATTGAAAATCAACATAATACAATGCCACAGATCACTATTTTCCAGAGACACAAAATGAGATAAAATAACCTCAAAACTCTTTCGACTAAATCTCATAAATGTTGATATTCAAATTAAATGACACAATTAAAAATAGCGTAGCAATGCATCAAAAGGGATGAGATGAGATTTTGCGCATCTGATCAAGAGAAAAAAATAAGGTTCATCATGCCCTGTCTAACCCGACCTACAGCAGGTTAAATTTGTATCACAATGTTTTCTGTGTACCATATTTGTTGTATTTTTCAGCAAGCCTGAGTGCCTGTCACACTTTTAGACCCTCCTTGAGACACAAACAAAGTCTGGTCTGATAAACAGCAGCACAGGTCATCAAAGTGAGTTATTCTGCAGTTTAAATGACTTCCAGCAAGCCGTAATGGCTGCTAGACTTAAAAAGCTGTGGTATGCACCCGGCCTGTCCGTCCTTTATTACAATTTGAAATATGCAACCTGCCTGCAGCCAATTGCCTTCATAACTGCATTAAAACCCAGAGCCTCCCAAACAGCAGCGCATGCAGATCCAATCTGTTGAGATTTTGTTAAATCATGTCAGTCACATATTGACTTATTGGTAACGAGGGCCTGAGGTAAAAGCTGGTTATGTAGAAAGATGGAAGCTGGGAATACATATTTTGTAATATGCCAACATGAATATCAGTAAAGGTTGGAAATAATTGGGGTATATGCTTCAGCATTCACAGTAAGGATGCATTGATGGAACAGACGTATGAAAAGGATGTCACATGGATGCAGCAATCGAAAATGTTCAATAAGCTAATGGAGAACCCTGATGCCAAGCAGTCACGTCACCTCTAAAAATACATGTCTGTACAATAGGGCTCAATAGCACTCACAGTGCTCTTTTGCACTGGATAGTTCTAGGAACTAGCCATCAGGGTGGTTCCCTGAGAACTAAAGGTTCCACTAGGGACATTTTCCTGGTTGCATTTGCACCGCAAGTAAGAATTCTTAAGTGACGTAAGCTGCTTCTTTTCGAGACTTTTATTTTGACAGCGTGAACCTTAAATTGAGCCTGAGCACTCCGTCTTCATCAGTTTACCATCTGTTTAACAGTTCTCTCTAAAACGTTATCAGATATAACTGTTATAAAAAGAAAGTTCATGTACATTAAAAAGTAATTGTAAGCTAAAAAGTATTGCCGTTTGCCGTGTGGCTGAAGTCCAATATCGCTAGCTGAGCAGAAATACATAATCTTGTTCGGCTTGGTCCCCTCATAGTTGTGTTGAGTTTTCTCTTTAGCATAAAGGTTGAGAGGTCCATGTATCACTGTTTTCTATGTTCATAGTTTAGTTTAGTCAGTTAGTTCCTGGAATAAATATATAGGATATAATCTGTGTGTACACTGCTTTAAAAAAAACATTTTTTTTAAAAAAAAGCAGGAGCAAGAGCAGGAAGCTGTGATACTTTTTTTATGCAATATTGTCCTCACTTTCACTTCCCAGCAGACACACAACATCGTAAGACGTTGATATCTCCAACATCTGCAACACATTCTAAGATATGATGTTTTTATTAAGAAGGTTCGGGAGGAGCTCGTTCAGATAATTGACACAGGTGGAAAGTTCTCAGCTAATCAACAAAAGAGGTATATCTATACACAGCTGTCTTACCTCCATTTTGTTGACAGTTTATCAGCATCCCTCCACCACCCCTTCTCCACATTTTGCTTTTTAGTTCCAAATCACTACTTACATACCGGGGGTACATACTCTGGGTTCGGGCCGAAGTCCGAGCTCGAAGACCTCCCCCCGGACAGCATGCCAAATATGCATTTAAATTTATTCTCTATGAATTATATGTAAGTGTGAACTCGTGAACCTACACATGTAATTTTTGTTTTGTTTTGAGCTGTGTAAAGTAACCAATATACAACATTGTGCCAACGTCTCAAGCTAATGTCATATTGATGTAAAATACTAAAATGTGTTGTTGTGTAAAAATCTCGATTCTAAATGGGTTTGAGGAATGGTGGTCTAGCTATGTCACAATGTCAACATCTAGACAACACAACATTTTATTATTAGATTTAGTTGTTTTGTTGACTGTAAATCACGGTTAATAACCAAAACACAAATGTCAGCATGCAAATGTACATCTAAAATAGGATACAGGCAACATTAGACATGTTTGATATGATTTCAGTTGTGGTGCTGGGTAAGAGAAATTGCTTGACTAAAATACACCAATTTCTCTCTTATGTATAATACAGAGGGAAGTCTTTGTGACATATAGTAAACATCAAACTTCCTGTAAGGATGGCTTTTTATTTAATTTAAATTGATAATCCATATTATCTATACAGTGGTATTTTCTGCTCCAGTGTAATAGTGTTCCCTGTCACAAGAACAAGCACTTCACAGGGCTCTACGCTAACTTTTTTCTTGAGGAGCACTTGTGCTCCTAATTAAAAAATTTTAGGAGCACAGTCAAAAATTTAGGAGCACATTCTAATCCATCAAACACATTCCAGTTATATCTTTCCCATTACAGGACGATATTTGTCCTTTAATGTCCAGGGGAATTTTTACCATTATAAGAGCAATGTTTTCTAATCTTAATAAATGTATGCATCATCTGTCAATTTCTTAAATTCAACATAATTCTGACATAATATTATCATTAACTTCTGAGAGTACAGCACAAATACACACACACACACACACACACACACACACACACACACACACACACACACACACACACACACACACACACACACACACACACACACACACACACACACACACACAAAAGCAAAACTGGACTTCATACAATCAAACACCTATGCATTTAATGCATTAATGCTTGGGTTAATGTTGTATGAATGTTTTACATATAAGTTTTTGAATTTAGAAATATGTACAAATTAAACTTTAAAAGTTTAATATTTTAAATAAAAAGTCCATGCAATGTATAAATATGAAAATAAAACCGCCAGTAGGTGGCGGCAAGTCATTCAGTCAATAGTTCAAAACATAAGATTCATTTGAATCGAATCGCTTGGAGATGCGAATCAGTTCTGGTGTGGCTTTGATTTTCACAAATAGACAGTGTTGTGGCTAAAACGTTGTTACTTAATATCAACTTGTCTATTGGATTTTTGTACGAGATCAGTAACACACATGCAATCATGCCAATACTCGGAGCAATAGCAAGCTGTAACTGTAGGCGCTCTGGCGCTTCATAAACAGAACCGCATGCGTCTCGCGGGGAGAACATTGCAGCCGGATCTACTTCTCTCTGTTTGTGGTGAGTCATGCAGATATGGTGCTAATCCGCAGCGGGAATAACTTATTTTGTGTGTACAGTGATTCAGAATAAGACAAAAACCCGGTTTGGAAAAAATCTTCATGATATACTTGCTCATTATATACATTTAGTATTTTTTAAACAGCATGTGTGATAAAGATTAACTCAAGGGCTTTTTAAATGTATTATTAATACATTATTGTTTGATGGCATTTATGCCCCAAGCATCAACTATTTTCTGAGCGTGTTTATGATAATCCAAATGTGGCATTTCCAGTTCATTTTGATTTGGCTGTAAATCAACCGCGCGAGGCGTCTGGTAAAGTGCGCATGGCTGCGTAGTCACACAAGTTTAACTTTGTAAATCAATTTTTGTTTGAAGTGTAGTCTAGGGTTGCCACCCGTCCCGTGAAATACGGAATCGTCCCGTATTTTCAGGAAAAATGACGCGTCCCGTATCAAAGCAATACGGGACGCGATTTGTCCCGTATTTTACATAGGTCCACCCGCATTGTGTGAAGACACGTCCTATTCTGCCCCGAATTGGGTCGCTGCCGTCGTTGGTTTGTTTGATTGGTTTGTTTCAAGTTCACGGGCCGTGAATCACGGCCAATCAGAGTCAGAAGAGGTATAGGTTCTTTTCTATATGGGCAGAATCCATTTGAAACGATGGCGGAGGCAGGTCCAAATACCTCCCCGCGTCCAGCTGTAAAAGTTTCAGAGCAGAAACGCAAGCGGATGCAGAGGTACAGACGAGAGTCGGAAGAATTAAATACTTGGCTGCAAAGTTTCAGCGGCAATGAATACCAAGCCAATTGTACAATTTGTCGGCGAGTGTTTTCAGTGGCGCACGGTGGCCTGTCAGATGTGAGACAGCATGCAACGGGAGAGCAACATTCACGAAATGCAAGAGCTCACCGAAATCAAAGCACTGTCGCACAGATCTTCATACCTCAAGCATCTCCTGAGGCAGATAGTGTAATGTTTTTTTTTTATCACCTCAATTTTTTGATTGATAACGTTAGATTTCATATGCTGCCTATTAAGAAATAATGTTAACAATGTAGGCTACATTAATGATGTTATGGTATGATTTGTTTATTAAGGTTAAGTTGTACAGTCAGACACAAGCATTACTTTAATAAGAGATAATATATATATATATATATATATATATATATATATATATATATATATATATATATATATATATATATATCACAACACTATAAAATTACTCGAGTTAATTAGCAATTTCTTATCCTACTCCCCTCTAGGTTACAGCAGCTGAGTTTGTTTTTTATTGTCATAGCTGTGTATTATACTGAGTGCATCTGTTCACACTGATTTCAATAGCAGATATCCTATTATAATGTCCATTGGTATCAATCTTAATATACAAATTATGAAAACATGTTTTAAGTTATGATATACGACCACTGCACTGGAACAGCATCAGGACTGTGGTCATCGTGGCCCCGAGGTGTGTGGCCACCACTGCGGCAGGCGTCCCTTATTTTTCTGTACTGAAGGTGGCAACCCTAGTGTAGTCCGTCACACACGTTTTTGCACTTCTTCTGCTGACTGAAGGCATGAAACGCAGTTGATTGCAGTAGGAAACATAGCCTATCAGTTTCTCAGTGTTGATTCACTAAGTGTTGTAGTTTTTATTCTGAATTCTGATTGTATTACACATCCATTCATGAGAATCGATCGGGTCACTCGCACCGGTGCGCCTAAATATTTTTTCACAGTCGCACACAGTAATTTTTAGGCGTAAATGCGCCCAAAATGGGCGTTATGTAGAGCCCTGCTTCACCAGGAGTGCGCTGATCTAAAATGAATGAAGTACTACCTGCAAGCAACCTTGAGAAGCAACCCAAATCTGAAAGACTGTTGTAAAGGATGTGCATAACAACACACATTGGTTTGGTATTTATTATTAACATGTTTATAATGAATCCTAAACCACCTTGGTTTTGCAAAATAATAAAAAATTAGCTGAGTTACTGCTCAAAAGGTCTTTCCTATGTCGGTTGAAACACAACCCCATAATCAAAGCCCAATGGAGCAGACTCATTTTCTGAGTAGAAGACTAGACTAGACTAGAGTATGACCACATCAGGCTACTGTCACAGACACGCCAGGCTCCAACGCCACCCACTCACAGCGCACACCCTCTCCTGAGTTCTGATCACACACACCTGCTACTCATCATCACCCCTATCACCGCCAGCACAAAAGACACACACACACTCTCAGTCACTGTTCGGTCTCATCTAGAGAAGGTACTAACGCTCTCTGTTTTACCTCAGGACTCCCGCAAAGATATCTATTGATCTCCAACGTCTCTTATCAAGTCTCCCTGTGTTTCTAGTCCAGTGTGTGTGTCCAGCGAACTCTCCAGCGAACTCTCCAGCGAAACTTATTCCCTCACGAAGACATCCCTCTCACCTGCACTTCACCCAGTTTTACTCTCTGGTGCTCAATAAACTATGCTAACTAACATATTTGTCTCTGCAGTCTCTGTACCGTTGACAGCTACATTATTTGTGTTCTTTTTGAAGAATTTTCAGAGCCTGATAAAATCTGTATAAAATCTGTGTTTAATACTGCAAAATACGCTCGAAAAATACAGTCACTGCACTTTCCATCCAGAATAAAAGAGAACATCCCAATCGAGTGACGGGATTTGTGGAAACTGTGATCTCTAATTATTGTGATCCAACATTTTCCTCGCATTTTAGGATGAAAAGACAAACATTTCAGGTGAAGGATAATCTTCAAGACAACCCAGCAGGCACAGGACATCAGTATGACGACAGATTGACGTTAGACCTCAACATCGGACAGACGTTGCATTTTGGTTGAAAATGAGAATCCGGTTGACATCAGAATCCAACGTCAGATTGACCTCAACATCCAACGTCGGACGGACGTTGCATTTTGGTTGAAAATGAAAATCTGGTTGACGTCAGAACCCAACCTCAAATTGACGTCAGCGTCGGATGGACATTGCATTTTGGTTGAAAATGAAGATCTGGTTGACCCAAATCAGGTTGAATATTGGATCAACCCGATTTTCATTTTCAAAAAAAAATACAACATCTGTCCGACGTTGGGTTCTAATGTCAATCTACCGTCATACTGACGTCCTGTGCCTGCTGGGTTTTGATCAATTTAATGATCAAAATTGTATTATTTATTGTATTAATTTCTTGCATAAAATCTTACAACAAAATGTAAGTTACAATATAATAAGTATTTCAATTTCACATCTAAAACCCAATGTTGGCTAAGGCCTTGTTCACATGTACATGGGTATTTTTATAAACAGTTCTTTCACAAGCACAAGCACTGTTTAAAGCCGATATAGGTGATATAACATAAAGCCATGTTGGCCAATCAGAAGCCTGAAAAAAGGTTATTATTATTATTGTTGTTATTATTAAGCAGTGATGTGTAGTATTGCATTTTGACACCTCTCTTCTGCAGTATAAAGGAATATAAAAGTATGGCTGTGAATGTATCTGTATACATGTTATAAGCCCTGTTAGCGCAGTTAATAGCAGTGATATTTTGGCTGTGTCCATCAGTGCAAAGAATTGCCTCATGTAAATAAAGGAGATAGTGGCACACAATCTAGAGATATCAAAGAAGATAACAGTTTGGACTTCGACATCGACATGACAACACAGCAACTGGAGTTTCTAAAAAACCTTCACAGTTCTTAACAAAAGTTTGATTTCAGTGACCGGATACTGTGTTTTGAGTGTGGACGATCAGCCAAACCTGTGGTTTTGAAAATACCTGTGGTTGAGTGGACCACAGTCCTATGTGGTTAAGTGGTCCACAGTCCACAGTCCTATGTGGTTAAGTGGTCCACAGTCCACAGTCCTATGTGGTTAAGTGGTCCACAGTCCACAGTCCTAAGTTACTAAAAAAGTAATTAATTACTTCAACAGTGTAATTAGATGACTGTACTTAATTACTTATTAATTACTTTCTCTAGAAAGTATTGCATTATTTATTACTTTCTTAATCCCATATCAACCTCGACCCATAGAACAATACAAGGATGGACATGAAACTTCTCTTTTGATTTTTTTAATAAATATTATAAAATGGCATAAATTATTCTTAAAGGGGGGGTGAAATGCTGTTTCATGCATACTGATCTTTTTTACACTGTTAAAGACTTGGAATCCCATACTAAACATAGACAACGTTTCAAAAGTTAAGGTGGACGTTTGATGGGAGTATTTCTTTGTCAAAAATACTACTTTCGGTTAGTCATAAGTTTCGGCAAGTTTTTTGAGATCATGCGTCCCCTTTGACGTTAACGGGGGCGGAATTTCCTTGTATGGGCCTTACGGACAATTCTACCGGAAGCGCGTGAGAGAGAGCGAGGGAGAGAGCGAAAGCAACAGGCTACGCCCATCAAAGCGCTGGCTTGTAGGATGCTAAACAGGTGATATAACCAGTAGCTACTGACTTACCCACTGATAGGCCGGCGGTCGATCTGTATTAGCACTTTCCTCACGCGACGGGCGAATCACTTTCCTCACAGAGCGACTCACTTTCCTCACGCGGCAGGCGAATCACTTTCCTCACTGAGCGAATCACTTTCCTCACAGAGCGACTCACTTTCCTCACGCGGCGGGCGAATCACTTTCCTCACTGAGCGAATCACTTTCCTCACAGAGCGAATCACTTTCCTCACAGAGCGACTCACTTTCCTCACGCGGCGGGCGAATCACTTTCCTCACTGAGCGAATCACTTTCCTCACAGAGCATCTTTCTTATATAATTATAAAAAAAATAAAGACTTTTCGGAGATATGCAGGATGCAATGCTACTCTATAGGTACTCAAGATTGACATGACACTGACTGAAACTGAGTGTTTCACCCCCCCTTTAAACAAAGCAAAGAATTTTAAAGCGAGAAGATTACATTACAAACATACATTTTAACATTTTAGTTAATGTCAGATCCTCCAGCTGGAGTGCCTATGAGTTCCTCCTGCCTCTTTTCATTTACATTTAAAAAAAAAAAAACTAAACATATTAATAGCCACACAAATGTGTTTCAGGCAACATGTGCCTTTATTATCTTCACTGCGTGTATATTTATAACAAAACAAAATATAAAACACAACCCTGCCTCTTTTCGTTTGCATGTAAAAAAAATATATATATATTACATATATTTATATATATATATATATATATATATATATATATATATATATATATATATATTGAATATGTTGTTATTATATAAAATATGAATTAATATGTGGTTTCCAATCTTTCATGTATTCATACTCTTGTGTAATTGACGCCCCATCCTAAATAAATCTGTCTCTTCCGTGATACCCTGAAAATTTTGAATAATCCGATCTAATATGATTTCCGACCTGTAAGGTTGCCAGAATAATAATCTTACACGGTGTGTTAATAGGCCAGAGGAGAACTGGCACCCCGACTGAGTCTGGTTTCTCCCAAGGTTTATTTTTCTCCATCATGCCCCGATGGAGTTTTGGTTCCTTGCCACTGTCGCCTTTGGCTTGGCTTGCTCAGTTGGGGACACTAAAAATATGATTAAAGTTATTCAACTTATTATACAAATAAAATATATGAATTAGGTCTTATTTAATTCTATAAACTATAATACTGATCTGCCAACATTGTCTCTATATGATAAATTAAAATAAGCTGATAACATCACTGTTTTCTCCAGTACGGCTGAACAGCCAAATCTAATTTTGTCGCAATATTATCCTGTTTGACACTGTGAAGCTGCTTTGACACAATCGTGATTGTAAAAGCGCTATATAAATAAAGTTGATTGATTGATTGATTGTTCAGGTAATATAGTGCATAGATATGATTATCTTCACTGTAATAAAATGAAATGACATAAAATGCAACCCAGTCTCTTTTTTTAAATGTCAGTTTTAAAAGAAATAAAGCAAAGTAAACTTTGAATTGGAACAGTCTTTGGGCAGCGAGTGATGACGATCCACGAGAACACAAGTCCAGACAAGAATGCATATTGAGAAACGACCTGTGTGTATATTAAAGACTACATTGCCCAAAATCCTTTGCCTGGACTCATTATAGCTTCATTTAGAACACCTTTGGATTGTTACTTTGTTTGCGCTTGCTTATTCAAGCAAGGTGTCTTCCCATGCATTCTTGTTGTAATCTTGCTTGAATGTTACAAATGCATTTCTGAGCTGTATTCTTGTCTTCTGCTAGTTAGTTGTATTTTACCGTTTGGATTCTCTTGATCTCAGTATGTTTGGACCTTTGCCTGCTTTTGACTACTCTTTGGATTACCCTTAATAACGACAGCATTTGGATCTTCAGCAAAGATTCAGATTAGTGTCCGCAACAGTTAGATGTTACATTTTTATGTTAAATCCACTATTGTTTAATATAGAATTGTTCAATAGTGTACAAAGCGTTTAATGCAATTAAATCCGAATCACTATGATTAAGGGAAAGTATATTAATGACAGTAAATAATTACTTGGTTATGCATTTCACCCAACACTGCCAACACTGCCAAAACCCATAACAAGTGTACGGCTTGAGTTCTACAGTAACCACACCAAAAACTTGAACAATAGAACAATAGTTCTAAATACCAAAATGAGAGATTCCACATCACATCAATGATTAGGGCAGGAACAAATTAAAATGATCATGAGAAAGAAAACAACCTGACCTTTACAGAGCCTGTCTCTAATGTCTGCAGCTCTCTGGGGTCTGTCTAGGGGACATGTCTAATTTCATAAACAGAGCTAGAGCTCATTAAAATTGACCCGTTTTTTCCAGAGAAACACACATATGAGATATCAACTTGTTGAATGAAGGCTGCTTTTGCAGACAGAATATTTTCAGCTGACCCATATTAAATGTCATTTGAGTGTGGAGCTAAGCTACAGCTTCAACATCCGTCCTTTGAATGTGGTAAAATGTCTGAGTTCTATCGATAGGGAACAATAACATATCTGAGCCATATTGTACATACATTCAGACTGTGACGGTATGGGATTTATTTTCTTACTGCGGTGAAGCAACATCACGTGGTTTGGCGTGTAACCACTACCACCACCCAAACCGTCTAAAGTGCTTTAAATAAATCACATACTAAAACTAAAGGACCCACTTTATGTTAGGTGACAATCGGATTTATTAAAAGACCGATTATCAGCACAACATGGCTGAAGCCCGGTTTATTAGTGTCGCGTGTTCACCAGCACTCTCCAAACGGGTGATGAGATTTACGAGCTATTCCTATCACGCTATATTAAAAAAAAGTTAAGTAAAAAATATAAAGTAGTTAGATTTATTGAAGTAGAAAGTAAGCAACAGTCTCACACAGACACAGCATTGCAGTGCAGGTTTCTTTACGGAAAGAACTGAGAGGTTTTACAAGTGATGGCTGAGGAAAATTGGTCTATATGAATTAAAGTAGGAATGAATTCTATTAATGTATCTCTGAAGGGAAATGACTGCCTTGAGAAAAGAGTTGATATCATTTTCTCTTCTTCCCTCCGTGAAACAGTAGCTGAATCCGAAATCACTCCCTAAACTATTCCCTATTCTAGTCCACTAATACAGTTTACTTGAAGGACTGAATGAAAACAAGTGAGTGAATTAGGACAGCAGTTTTGAGTACATCAGTTGTACACTCGTTATTGGGGTGCATTGTGGGATTTAATGAGTGCACTCAATAATGTCCACTATGCTTTCGATACCACTACAATTGGCTGTCCCCTCAAATAATGCCCTTATTTGTATTATTTTTTCGGAGATATCGGATTCACTCAGAGTTTTATAAGCTCACCGCTGCTTTGTTTTCTGAGGTTACCAGGGGAACGGCTCTATTTCTCTTGTTCTATGAGCGCCACCTACTGACAGGGGGTTTTCATTGCTGATTTGTGTTTGTGAAACAGACCTCATTTTTATTTGCTGGTGTCATTTTTTTTTTTCAGTTAATACTAATAAGCTAATGTTCAAACCATAGATTGTACCAAAACTACACCCTTGAATTATTAGCTTTTATATTGCCACAAATTTTAGAAAATGATCTAACAAATATTTATTTTATATTCCAGCCACTTGCATAATGAATAATTAATTTTGAATTATATTTATTCTGAAATGTGATAAATCTTAAACCAACATATTTAAATCATATTCAGAAATTTTTAATGATGTCAAAAATAATCTGAAAGAAAAAAATCTGTCAACCAATTTTAGAATCAATGCACTGTATTTATTTGTTTATTACAGTTGTGTTTATCAATCTGTTAATACTATGTTATTTCATTGTGAAATGTTTTGTAATGCACTTATTGTGCACTGGCATGTTTGAAAAAACAAAATACATTGCCAAAATCGCAAATAAAATCATAATTGCAATATTCAAAAAAAAAAATCTCAATATGATTATTCTGTCCATATTGCACCATCCTATTCAGAAGGCCTTTATTAACCCTTTATTAACTTTATTTTTTATATATAACTCAGATTGTGTGACTGAAGAATGTCATACACACATAGGATGACTTGGGGGTGAGTGAATCATGGGCTAATTTAAATTTTGGGGTGAACTAACCCTTTAAATGGAAGGAAAGAAATCTCATAAGGTTTCATAAAAATATCTTTATTTGTGTTTGGAAGTTAAACGAAACCACATGAGGGTGAGTACATGACAAAATTAAAATGTTGGGGTGAATTATACCTTATAAATACAAAAGCTGAGCTTTGGTTAAAACCACTCTATATCGCAAATCATATTATGATAGCCATAGTGAACTGTGTGTCACAGAGTGAACTGTCTCTGTGAAATTGAAATCAAATCCAAGAGATGTTTACTGTCATTCTCTCTTAATTATAATTAAGTGGGTGTTCATTATCATCAGGAGTTGGACATTTTTAACACATCTTGCTTCATGCAAACAAGCAATGATGCAACAACATCCTCCAATGGGCCCTAGCATATGCGCTACTGTTCAAAAGTTTGGGCCATCAACTGTCAGCAAAAGTGCATTACATGGATCAAAAGTGACAGGTAAGACTTTTATCATTTCTATTTCAAATAAATTATGTCCTTTTAAACTTGTCAACATCCACCAAATATTACAGCATTGATAGGAAATCATTCTTGAGCACCAAATCATCAGCACATGAGAATGATTTGAGGGATCGTGTGACATTTGACAGTAAAGCTGAATTTTCAGCAGTTATCACTCCAGTCTCCAAAGAAATAAATTGAACTTTGAGCAGCACAGCACAGACAGTTTCATCAGCTTGGACCAGTATTAGACAGCGCAGCAGAAGCTCAGAACAGGTTTACTTACAGGTCAATCTTGATCACACAACACTGTTACTACACAGCGCTGAAGATCCAGTGAGAAGCAATCAAACTGCGCTGCAGAATTCTCTATTAAGCATAGATACCATATCAAACAGCGCTGACGTGCAAACCAGGAGAACCACTGTGCCAAGAACAAAGTTATAGAAGGTTTTTCAACTGTAACCATGGCATTGTGGCAGAAATAGTTTAATGTTTTTACATTATTAATTTTAGGGCTCATACAACCTATTGTCTTTAAAGTGCTTCACATTTTTCCCAACACTTCAAAGCTCTAAATATTATCCTATTTAAATTATATTTTTAATGGAAAATAATAATAGTATTTTTTATTATTTTTTGCCACCACCATCTGTAGAACTTAATGCCATCGTGTTACCGCTCTTAAATGTTAGCCTGGAGCCTTGTATTTCAAACCTTGAGTAACAAACACAAGCTATACCTTCGAATGAATTCAACTATAAGTCCTTGTCGAGATTGATTAAATGTTTAGAGGTAGCTTGCGCTCATCTGTTGTGATAAACACAGTCTCTGTCTCTTGGGCAGGACTGATGAGACAATCCCGTAGCTCTGCAGGGGCCATCTGTCACAAGATGCCCCAGGCTGCAGGGCTTTCCTATAAAGACTTCCTCTAGCTTTGCATGATTTACACATGGGAAAAACTCTGCCTCATCTGATTTTTGAGGGGTGGAGTGGGAAAGAGGGAGATGAGAAGAAAACAAGTTCTTGCTTCCCTATTTCTATCAGAAATAAACACTCGGGGAGAAATAAAACAGCCACGTAATTCTTGGGTATACATCGAGGTCACTTAAGGACTGGTCTTCATCTATCCGACACACTTGACTGCTGGACAAATAAAGAACAGTTTGATGAAAATGTAGACCCAATAATGATTAGTCAAGATTCTCCTTGTAAAAAGGTATATGGCAGGTTGATCACATCGTGCAAGTCTTTTTAATTCACATATACTGTACTTCATACAATTACTGTTTATGCTTTTTTAGCTAAACAGTAATTTTCCACTGAGAGCTTGTTTCTGTCCCCCCTCCAACCTGCTAAAGACTCATGGACTCCAGCAGCCGTGTGGATGTCCCTCGAGTCGCATTGCTCTACTGCACCATGTGCAGATGCCCTGACAGTCGCCCAGTTTCTCTGTGGACCACTCGGCTTATGTAACGTGTTAGGACGGGAAGCTAAAAACTCTTTTATCTTTCCCCTGAATCAGCACAGAGCATGCTCACGCGCACTGCCTCTCTCGCTCCGTTTCGGCTCTCTTTTCCACCTTTTCTCACTGATGTACAGCAACACCTGAGAGGTCCTCGTGGCCATTCCCCAGACATTTCAGCAAAGTTCGGTTGCCTGGGTCTTACGTGACCTCTCTTCTGAGGTCTGCAAATAAATCCTGTGGGAAAACGTGGGCTGAAAATGTCTCTCAGACCAACACGATCACATGGTAATGTGTATAAATAGCACGAGTGTGCAATCACGTTGAATGGGTACGCCAAAATGAGTTTTGGTTTGTCTATGGGACGCAGTTTTTCGCATGCATATGATGCACATGCAGATGATCGCACTTTATGGTGTGTATATGACACGCTCTTGGGTAGGATGGGGGTGGTGGGGTGGGTGGTTCACATGTATAATACGCCATAAAGTGCATATCATATGCACGCGAAAAACTGCGTTCCATAGGCACGGCAAAATGAGTATACCTTCCACGAGATTGCACGCATTTTCGTGAGATCAGGCTCCTCAGATATAGAGCCATTCTCTTCCTGTGTAAGGTAACTAAAAAATTCTTTATTTATACTGCAGTGACATAGATTAAGCAATTATTGATTCGGCCTATCCTATCTGATTTTATAATTAGATTGGTTTTACAGACATGCTATAAAGGGATGACAATTAAATGTAAAATGATAAACAATGAAGTTATAATTTCTATAATGTGAAATAAAAAGGACAAGAGAGCTGTGCAAATTCCTCTTTTTTTTAGGTTTGCATTTCTTTAAATATAAAGAAAAGTTATTATACAATCAAGGTTTCCTGTTTGGTGAAAACATGGTCGGACACACAGTGGGGCAAATTTGTCTACTCTCATTGAAAAGAAGCCCAGAATATAAGTGCAGCACCTAAAACAGCCACATCCTCACCTCCAAATGTGGGACTGGGCCCTCAATAATACATGACGTGTAGTATAAACATGGTGGGGAGCTACACAAAGCATTACAGGTAAAGGTAAATATTTTATAACCTTGCTCTTCGGAATAGGCACCAGAATGTATTCATTTCTTCTGAAAATAAACAGCAGGCTGAGATTGTTGGATGGATGAGGTGAATGATCTGTTATACAGCACATGGTCATGTCCATATCATATCTTAATAAAGTGGATATAATATGTAAAAACAAATGAATTACAAATAAATTCAAGATGACATTAAATCATATTCATTTGTAATTTTTATCACAATTAATCTGTTGGCACGATTTATCCCTGTGCATGAGTCTGAAATCATCAAGCTTGACTTTGTTAACTCTCACTATATAGACAACAGTAAACAAATGTTATGAATGTTAACCAATTATACCTTTTTAATATAATATTATTATTATCTTTTGAAATGTCTGGGTTTACCATCAGTACCCTTTCTCTGTATTGATAGACATGCTTAAGCAACAGTCACATAGTAATTCCTTTATAACAACAAATGCACACATAACGGATGTTTCCATTTTTCTCTTCTAACATGACAAGCAGTCAGAGCTCCAGACTGCGACCAAATGGTCGCATTTTGCAACCTTTTTTTCCTGCGGATGCGACTGAATTTTGCTAGCAGTCACACTGGTGCCACCACCACGGTGCCCAACTGATAAGAGCTGCCATTTCTGTGAGAAACATCAAACGGCAAACGAAACAAGAGCGGAAGGGAATCGTGCAACTCGTTTGAACTGCGCTGCGCTGTGTGGACCGTTCATCAGCTCGGAGCAATAATAGACAGCACAGCACGAGCTCATACACGGCCCGTTCTCGTGACACCGTAACTACACAGTGCTGGGAGATCCAGTGAGAAAGCTGAATTCACCATTGTATTAATAACATCGCTACAGATATTAGATCAAACAGTGCTGACATGGAAACCAGGAGAAACATTCAGGGGTTTCAGTCCACAAATCATAAACATTCACCATGGATTTGATGTAGTAACACCACATGGTATTGTGAAAGAAATCGAAAGTCGAATGTTACAATTTATTTTTTTACATTATTCATCTCAGGGTTTGTACAACCTTTTGAGAGTGAAATTTAAGGGTTTTCAAGTGCTTCACACATTTTCCAGCACTTAAAAGCTCTAAATATTATCTAATTTTAATATTATTTTAATGTGATGATTTGTAAAACTAAAAGTTTAAAGGGGTAGGCCACTTTGTGGCAAACAAGCACTTTTATTTTAAAAAGACATGAAAATACCACTATAACTAGTAGGTGGTGGCATATGAGCACTTATTGACTTATTAGGCTTAACACTTCTTAATATATGGAAAAAAGTAGGAAGTCACAAAGTCTCATGAAAAACTTTTCTTCAGATTGTGACTGAATTACACAGAAAATATGTAAAGAGTGCTCCTTTTACTTCAGTATGATACTATAAAAGAACAGTAGTACATTTAATATGAGTAGAATATAAAAAAAATCCCTATAAAAGTATTTTTATGCACATTACTGTTGTTAATACGAGTTAATATCATCTGCACAGTTTAGTGCTTAACTGTTAAATTTCCAATAAACATGTAATGTTATTAGTAACTGCACTTGTTAACAAAACAAATGCTAAACAAGAGTAAGTTTATGATTAAATGAACTTTATGGTTAACTTACGTCCAGCCCCACCAAATCAGGTGCTGGCGCCACCAAATGTAGAACTTGGTAGCACCGGTGCCACTGCTCCTAAATGTTAGCCTGGAGCCCTGAGCAGGCAGATGTATTAAATTAAACAAAATATTACCATACCCTTAGTTTTTTTCCTGATATACTTTGTTAAATTGTTTTAAAAATTTAAACATTGTTAATTGGTGATCTTTAACTGTAAAATAATATTGGTAATGTTTTGTGGTATTAGTTATATTGTCTCTCTTAAAAATGCTCCATACGGTTTGATGAAATTACAGAAATCGGTTAGCCTGACAAGCCAGACCCACATCAAGATGTTTGGTCTGGAAACTCACCATTGACAGAACTCAATACGAGGGGCGGGATAAACGGCTGTTTTTTTTAACTCCCTCTGCACGTGATTGGTTAGCGCTACAATCAACAAGAGCAAAGTGAAGCGGAGCTTGTTGATAGATTAAACTTTCGCTGTATCCGGTCGGCAAAACTCAGAAAACCCTTTTTAAGAATGACTTCAGTGCCGTTCTTTGTTCTTTTCTCAGAGAAAAGCTTAACTCCAAGTGTTCCAGATTCACAGTCAAAGCTGATTCGAAAGACCGCCGTTCGCAGCTTCATGTTAAGCCCCGCCCACGGACTCTATACACGATGTGATTGGCCTGACCAGAGTTTGGTTTTTACAGCTCAGACGTGAATTAAGAGTTGCTAGACAATACTCGCGGCAGATTAGATCTGCTGCCGCTAGGGTGTGTCTAGATTTCTATCGGTATGATATCATAAAAATCGGTATGATATCATAAAAATGTCACGGTGGTCATAACTCTCAACCCCATTATTTTAGGTCTTTATTTCCATGCTGTTACATATCTGGTTCAGTTTCTTGTCATTTCTTGTAAAAAATGTAAGTGCCTGAACTTAACCAAAGCATATTTAAGTATTGTATACTCTTTTTTAGAAATTACAACATAGGCATTTTTTTAAGTGAGTTGCCCAACAGTAGAACTAAATGTTTATCATTCTCAAACACAGGTGCAACTAATACACTATAATAATATTAATAAATATTAATCAATAAGAAAAGTCGTCCATGGTGTATGTGCACATTTTTACACTGGGGATAAAAAGAAAAACACGAAGCTAATTTTGAAAATACATTTTACACATGATCAGAGCACTATTAAGAATGTTAATATTTCAAAGACAATTTTAGCCTTCTTAGCCTCAGTGTCTCTTAGAGCACTTTAAATCCAAGCCTGAGTCTAATTAGCATTTTAAATGTGACTTAAGTTCACCCAAAAAGTTATTTTAGGATGTGTTGACTGTAACTATGCATGACAGCATCTAACAGTGCTGCATGTTCAGCAGAGCTAAGAGGAGAAAAAAGACAGACTGAAGTAGCGTTTGCACGTCCTATCCAGACTGAGGGTTCTGAACGTCCATTTGTTTGGAGTCTTCGTTATCATAATGTCACTAACGTTCAATGACCAGGATGCTTTATCATTCGTTTACAGCGGTCAAAAATCACAAAGCACCGCATTTCTCTCCTCAAAGATCTATTATTCACTACATGCACTGAGCAACTGTTCAACAAAACTGCTTTAGCTTTCCCCTCCAGTGCCTCTAATTCCATTAAACTCATTACAATAAGTGAGCCGCACCGGTCTTCAGCATGCAGAAGCCATAAAGCAATGATTGGGGTAATAATCCGAGCCTTTACTGGGACATTTTAGCGAGTGTTTGAAGAAGCACCATTCGCGATGCATCGGTCATTGGGCATAGCTAAAGGATATGTTTGCATGCATATAAAGGAAGGCATTAAACATGTCTCGCTCTCTTCATTTTGGCAGACTGGGCAAGCTCATTAGTGGAGAAATAGCTGCCAGCTGGGTTTTCCTTTGGGAGTTGGCTTCCTTATACCAAGTTCTCAGGCACAAAAAAAAAGTGGCAATGTGTAACAAACAAATTCACCAAGTGAAATGATTCCAAAACAGAAAGCTTATTACAAGTCCCCGTCTGATAGCCAGCAGGGGATGTTCCACAGCTTTCATAAATAAAAGATTCATTTCCAGAAGACTGGAATGTTTTAACATTAACAGCTTGGATTCCACCTCCACTTAGTTTACTGGAACATCTGAATAGTATCAATTTAATGAGAGTAGCTTCGGGATGACATTAACCAGGCCAAATATAGTCCAGTGATGGTTACCACATGGATTCAGTTTTTTGGTGTGAAGCAATCAGTTCTGGTCTTGGATGCCATATGGTCAACAATTAATGCGATAATTTCTTCCCCTTTTGGTCATGGGTAGCCTGACTTCGTCATAATCAGATTCTATTCAGAATATGAGTCTGATACTGCTCCATTGGGCTGTGATTATGGGGCGTGTTTCAACTGAACCAGGAAAGAAAATGCCTCTGCACTCAACTGGGAGTGACGCAAAGTTGTCAACAGAACTCAACCGCACACACGCTGGAAGAAGTAGAAGAAGAAAATGAGTGTCAACGATCTTTGTCAGTTTTTTAGAATTTAAGGATACACGGAGTACTTACCAACACGATTATCCTTTTTGAGAGAAATCGTGAAGGTGAATGCATATCCAGTTGTTAAGGCTGACGTCACGTGGCAGCGCTTCCGGGTCCAAGCGCTCTATTTTATACCACAAAGAAAAACCACAAACGGTGCTAATATACACACACAATGTGGTGTAATGCTACAAAAAAGTTATAATAATAACCTTTTTCTCCATACCAAAGTTTCAGATGGCCAGACAGTGATTCATCTTTTATAAATCATGGCTATCAAAATCCAGTTTTCTGTATTTTGCGTACGTGAGTTTTTGTTGTAGGTGGCTATTGTAGATGGCTATTTTAGATGGCTATATAAAAAAATAAATATAAAAAAATTGTGTACTGTGCTAATTAATTGAGACTTCTTACAGCTCTTACAGGTTGTTGGCCTTGTTTGTTTCGTTGCTTCTATTGCTCTCCCCTTTTTTGTAAGTCGCTTTGGATAAAAGCGTCTGCTAAATGATTAAATGTAAAATGTAAAATAAATCGTTAAAATATTAATGTCTGTAACGCTGTGACCATAGAGAATGTTGTGTAGACTGTAAGTATTTAAATTTTGTAACTTTTTTAAATGTTTGATGTTTAATATGAAAAAATAGCGCTCATAAACGGGCATCGATGGCATTCTCAAGTGAAAAGAGTTGAGGCTTGGACCCAGAAACGGCATTCCTTACATCACGACTTAACAGGCGGATATGAACAAGTTCTACATTTAGGATTAGAACAAATTCAACCCAATCGCTCTTTAGTGACGTGGATTATTACGTTACATTATCTGTCCATCTTCGTATAAAGCCCACCCTGACAATTTGATTTGTCCGAACAGCTTTGGTTCGAGCACAGTTGCTCCACAACAAATCAAGTCCAGACCGAACTTCATGACCTCACATGTGGGTGGGGCTAAATTCAGCTGGCATCCAGGCTAGGTCATGGAAATAACCAGGTTATCACTTGCATAAGACTCTCGTCAGTCAACGTTTAAGTGAGCATTATATATTTTATGAATGATATCAGTTGGTGACCATTCTAAGAATGGAATCATCAACATTTAAACAGTTCTTTGTTTAAAGTAATGAATTTCCCCACCTTGTTAAAAGTTATCTTCATCTTCATTACAGTAGTGAATATCATATCAGATGGACGAGACACCTCAACATTTGTAAAAGGAAGAACGATGACTTTACGTTATGTTTTTTTTAAGTTTTATTATGTGTGTGCGGCAGCCGCCTGTGAGGAGGCTGCGGTTTTTACATTCATTTTAGTGTTTATTTCTTTAATGAAGTGTTAAATGTTGGAAACTGTAAATGATTCAACAGTGTTTTCATTAACAACATCTATTTCAAAGCAGTTAAGATAACGACCTAAATGTTAATACAATTATAATTAGCTCAAGAATATACAAATAGCACTTAATTTAAGCTGTCATGCTAGTAATAAGCCAGAGAATTTGTAGCTTTTTAACAGTATCCAAGAGTCTGAAGTGGATGCTTGTCAACAAAAAGATATCAGGAAATAATATACACGCTTCACAACTTATTCAGAGAAATAAGTATTTAAATATGGATTTAAAGACATGAAGCTTTATTTCCAAGTGGTTACACTGTTACTCTGAGCAAGATGATGCACGGTCAACCTTGGAATTTAATACAATATAGTGCAATATAATAAAAGGGTATGTATTGTAATCAATTTCTGCTAATAATATGTTTATGCTTAACATTTTCTGCCAAAAACAATTTATTATGTATATAAAGAAGTCTAGTTTGTGTTAGGTCAGTTACCCGTGTCGCCAGTGTGCCCATAGGTGGAGCTGGTGTAAGGCTGGGCAAGGCTTAGCTTTTCCCTGGTAACAGACTTGAGACTAGCATAGAATTTTCTCACTCAACCTACTGACTGCTTAGAAAAGCTGCCAATAACTATTGGTCTAGGATGAGTTTTCTCCATATTAATAGCATATAGGTGAAAGAGATAGGGCTTGTGCTCATCAAAGGTTTCTATTTACAATGTGTTTTTGCAGCGGTGAGTATGGCTGATGTTATCCACTCCAGTCAGCAAGAATGAATCATCTAATGATTTATTATAAACCTGATCCAACTCGCTATTGCAAATAGTTGTTAATCTTTAGTGTATTTTACAATAAGCACCCAAAGACTAGAACAATTAAAACAAATAGAAGGAGAAGGAGAAATGTTTGGATTCTTTAACAACTGTAGCAGTAAATTGTAATAATAAATGGTCAAAAGTTTCAGTACAGTTTCTGTACTAATGCAAATAAAACTCCACTGATAGCTCAGTGGCTCTTGTGTCTAACTTTTTATTATGGCCAGTCTTGATATCATATGGGATTTTATTACATTGTCAGGTTTTCACAAAATGAGATGTAGCCAAAAATGTTTAGTTAACACTACAGCTTGTGAAAAAATAGACCCAAAAAAAAAAAAAATGTTAAAGCTACTGCAGAAAGTGATATAGTGGTAACATATATTAAAATGTCAATTTTGTTCCATTAAACAATGCTGTGAAACCAACCTGACAGCTTTTATGAATACCTAAAAGAAAAAATAAATATGATACATCATAATGCAAAATAATGATAAATCTGTTAAATGGCAGTAAAGCTCTGGGTGTATCAAAGAGAGTCTGGGAGCCTCTTTCCTTTTTTTTTTTTTTTTGCTTTGTGAGTGATTCCGGCTGTCTGAGACCATTTCCCTGTCTGCAGATGATTTGACAGGCCTCTCAGTTTTCCCTTGACAGCATGTCACTGGGACCGAACCAAAAGAGCAGCTTAAGGCTGGCACACCACGCAATGCCTTCTACTGCGCCATCAGTGCAAAACGCATTAGGGCTGCTGCGATAAACGCAATATTGTAATATGACAAGAGGAATGCAAGCAACCGCGACAAGCGCAATGTTCATGTGTTTTTTTTTTTCCATAAGGCTATATCCTTTTTGTTTTACACATCACGCATGTGTATTGAATGTTAAATAAGCTAACAATAGTGAAGAATGTATTGATTTCCGCCAACTGGCACATTTTACTTAAGACTTTGTGACAACGGGGAAAAAATCTGTCATTGTTTTTCCTAATGTAGGAAGAGGACAACTCCAGTTAAAGTCCCTGTAAAGGCAATTCCGAGATTTGTTTCTAAACACATAAATGTTTATGTGCATTAGTTCCCTGTTCAATCGTGATTTACTGTCGGTACCATTAGTTACTACAGTCTACAACTTACAAAACAGCTTACAAAACAAAAATGACGATATCAAGGAGAGGTGGATTCATTTTGTGAACATATACCTTGATGGAGAGCTGAGATCACTACCAACATCTGCCTCTACACTGCAGTGACTTTACACTGGATAGTTTTACAAACTTTCATCAGAGAGAACTGGGATTCGCTAATAATCCGCTGCTGAATGCTGCACTGCCTTCCTCCTCCCTTCCCGCCGACATCTGATGCCATTGTGACCAATACGTGACCTGAGTGTTGTCTTCCGCAGCGGTACCTACCAGTCTGGCCTGAAATAGTACTAATAAATAGTAGTAATAGTAGTAATAAATAGTGTACCATAATGATTCAGGGTAAGACAAAAACACGGTTTAGAAAATGGATTCATGTTGTACATTCTCATTATAAAAATTTTGTAAATCTTGAACACAAAAAAAGTTACGGACAGCAGCTTTAAATATCCTGAGATGTCATTTAAAAATGTGGAAATGAGTGGAATGAAGTTAATAGAATGCTGCAAATTTAACCAATATAATTTTAAATAATAACTGCCGTAGTAACGGCTCATTTCACATGTTTATGTTATTTTTCTTCTTTTTGTTTTTTGAGCGGTGATGAAAATTATTATTGTAAATCGATCTGAAGCGATTTCTTCTTGAAAACTCAGAGATGTGGATTCGGATGGCAATTTAATCACCACACGACCTTGGTGTCTAACAACACTAGGTAATTTGGCCAGGAATTTTAAGGGAGAAAAACACTGAAATTGTGGATTCTGACGGGCAATAAAATCACAGACTAACCACTGTAAACCATGAAAAATACCTTATGACCCCCACTAGAGACAATTCATACATTTTAGACATGTTTCTGAGATCGATGACAAGTAAAATCAACAAAATAAATGAACACATTTGACATAAAATATCTAAAACTATTGAGTCTTACCTCTTGATGGCCTTGTAGCAAATTATGACAGTCAGGAGGAGGAAGACCACAGATGCACAGCTTACTGTCCCCAGTACTAAGATCTCCATCTCTCTCCTCCAGGGTATTATGGGGGATACAGTTGAGGGAGCCACTGGAAGAGAGACAAAGTGTTAAAAATAGGGATGAATTAAAAATATTGATTTCTCGATTATTATTAATGAAACCAAAATTTAAAGGGGTTATGAATTGAGAAATCAACTTTCCCTTGAGCTTTTGATATATAAAATATAATAATATTCTGTAAGTTTCAGAGCTAAAAAACTTCCTTGTTAGTCAAGGAAAAAGCTTTTATAGACACCAGGCCCAGAAAAACGATTGTGTGCACATCTTTATGTCAACGCGCGACGAAACACCGCCTCTACAGCACATCTAATTCAGTAGCCCTGCCCACCGACTGATTGGCTTGTGCTAGCCAGCAGCAATAAACATGCCGAAGAAGATAGCAAGATATTGCACTATTCCTGTTTGTGGAAGAACACAGTCACTGCATAAGCTTCATTCGGATCCTAATATTAGTAATGTGTGGATGAACTTTATTTTTAATTAAGTTCCAGCTGACATGGGGAAGACATTGTGTGTTCGCTTAATTTCACTTCACTTAAAGGTCCTGTTCTTCGCGATTCCATCTTTCAAACTTTAGTTATTGTGAAATGTTGCTGTTGGAGCATAAATAATACCTGTAAAATTATAAAGCGCAAAGTTCAATGCCAAGCGAGATATTTTATTTAACAGGAGTTCCCTTTCAAAGCCTACAGCGAACGGCCGGTTTGGACTACAGCAGGAAGTGCAGGGATGTGATGACGTCACTAGAACCGTTTGTTGACTAACCCTCCACCCACAAGTACACTCAAAATAGGGGGCGTGGTCTTGTTGCTCTCCCACGTGGAGAAGAGCGCGCATTCAGCGCTTGTATCTCCCCGTTAGGGTAAGAGGTGGGACCTTTCCGGGCAAAGTGCGCTAAGCTGCTGTCCAATCACAACACGGGAAGCGCTGGCCCAATCAGAACTCGTTACGTATTTCTAAAGGAGGGACTTCATAGAACAAGGAAATCATCAGGCCGTTTTTAGGACAGAGGAAACAGCGCTGTACAGATAAGTAAATTGTGTGAAAAATACTGTTTTTTTTACACGCGAAACATGAACTCATGTTATATTGCACACTGTAAACATAATCAAAGCTTCGAAAACACGCGAATAACGGGACCTTTAACTGTAAGTGGTGATGGTTTTAATTATTTACCTCGGACATGAGCGAGAGTGAGCTTGCAGTGTATTCGTGCATCCCGCTCGGACTTGGACTGCAGCGAATATGCTTAGTGTAAAAACGCACTTTTCTTTTGACCTGGAGTCTAATAAAAGTTTAACAGAAAATATGGAAGCTTGTAGGCAATAACTGCCCTTTTGGTTTAGAATAGTAATATAAATTTTAACTCTTTTATTTCCCTAATAATGTTTGCTGCTGTATCCTTTACGTCTATGAATTATCTAAATTTCTCCAATTACGGGCTACGCCACCGATTAAACAGAAAATGTGCTTAAAATGAGTTAATCGCGCGTTAATAAATTTAGTGCCCGCTTAATTAAATTTGCGTTAACACGTAATTAAGGTGTTAATTTTGACAGCCCTAATTTTTTACTTAACCTGTCTTCAATATTTATTGTTTTTTGTCATTATTAGTCATTATTATTATTATTATTATTATAAAATCTTTCTTAAGTGAAATTTAAATGCAAGTAGCCTACAAATCAGTTAATTTTAACCTTTATTATTATAGTGATGAATTTAATTGTATCGAATTGCAAGCTTGTGAATTGAAATCAAAACGATCAATGAAATTTGTGTCAATGCCCAAAACTATTTTAAATTTGCATTTAGAAGCTGTTGTTGTGCAGTACACTCCATTCAAGTGAAACCATCAGGCTCAGGCCATCGCTAAGCTTCAAAGACAAAACAAATCAATCAGAGACAGCAGGAACATTAGGAGTGGCCATATCAAGATGTGGTAAATGATTGCAGGATCCACTCCATGGTAAAGAAAAACCCCTTCACAACATCTAGAGAGTGAAGTATACTCTCCAGGAATCAGGCATGCCGTTGTCTACAATGTCTACAATCAAGAGAAGTCTTCACAAGAGTAAATACAGAGGGTTCACCACAAGGCGCAAACCATTCATCAGCTGCAAGAATGGAAAGACAAGATTAGACTTTGGCCAAAAAAACACATCTAAAAAAGCCCGACTAGAAAAGCATTCTTTGGACTAATGAACCTAAGATAAACCTGTTCTAGAATGATGGAAGCATGGAGAAGGCTTTGAACAGCTCATGATCCAAAAGCAATGTTTGACGGCATGAGCATGCACGGCTTCCAGTGGCACTGGGTCACTGTTGTTTATTGATGAAGTGACAGAAGAAAGAAGCTGCCGAATGAATTCTGAAGTGAATAGGGATACACAATATCTGCCAAGATTCATACAAAATGCAGCAAAGTTTATTGGACGTCATTTCTCAGAACAGATGGACAATGACCCAAAACACACTGCAAAAGCAACCCATGAGGTCTTGAAGGAAAATAAGTAGAACAATCTGCATTGGCCTTGTCACCTGATCTCAAACCAATCGAGTATGCATTTCACTTGCTGAAGACAAACCGAAAGGCAGAAAGGCCCACAAACCAACCACAACTGAAGACAGCTGCAGTAAAGGCTTGGCAAAGCAACACAAGGGAGGAAACACAGTCTTTGGTGATGTCCATGGGTTCTAGATTTCAGGCTTTGGGTCAGCAGTGTATCTTAGCCATTTTTCGATCACCCCACCCATCCCTATTGTAGAAAATAGTACTTTTACTATTATCACTCTCAAATTGGTCTCTCACACCAATACAGCTTGATGGCCCAATCACAAGGCTGCAGCATTCTGCTCTACTCCATTTATCATCCCATATCCGAGAGGCGCTTTATTTGGACCATTACACAGCCGTTTCATCCAGAAACATATTAGTGCTTCAGGCTGCTCTACCTTCCCCACCACTTTAAAGTTCAGATGAGTTTTCTCTGGTTGGGAACTGATAGTGGCACCCTGCTTTACTGAGCAGTTTTAATGGTACTTATAAAAATGCACAGGAGAAGGCTAATTAACAAGTTCATTGCCCTCATGAGCACACAGGGCTACTGCCTCTTCTCTCTCACTCTCCTTTCCTCTAGCTCTTCGTCTCCTGCTTTCCACCACTGCATACCTCCCTCTCTGCCTCTCTTTGACTTTGTCTTAATACTTTGAAAAATTAGCTTCAGACTCAGATTTATGTATTTGTTCTGAAACTAAGGATTTTGACAGTATTTGGGACCAACAGCCATATTTACTAGTAAGTGCGAGTCTTAAATAGAGATGTGCATATGAGTATTCAGGAACTTGGACATGACAGCGGGATATATATATATATATATATATATATATATATATATATATATATATATATATATATATATATATATATATATATATATATATATATATATATATTTGTTTTGATTTTTTTGTTTTTCTGATTGGTTATTGTTGCATTTTGGACAGTAGCTGAGGTCTAATTGGTTAGTGTTAGATAGCATGCCGTCCACATTGTCGAACTAAAGTAAAACTATGGTTTGAAGATAAAGTAAAACTATGGTTTGAATGCCAGAATCACTTTAATCATAAAAATACAGTTAAAGAGGGGGCATAGCACACACAGTTTCAGCAAATCTCACGTGAATCTTTAGTACCCATAGAATAGTATTGCATCCTTCATATCTCGAAAAGTCTTTAGTTTTATCATATTTATAAAAGACGTTGTACCACTTTGTTCCAAAGAACAGCTGGACTCATGGAGGCGTGCAGTGGGCAGAGCTAAAGAGAGAGCACAAGTGCACACAAATTACATTCATGGCATTATCCCTCCCTGGATAGCTTTCTATTCCCTTTACGTTTATGTCGTTTACATTATATGCACTTACAAGCCGATTGCCAACCAAACTAATTTCATGTAGTTTCACTCACCACCAGCAGTTTCGACTCATGACGGGGAACAAACAAACACACTTGCAGAATTCCGTTGCTTCTCCAGAAAAATCAGCTGTTTAAGTTATTTGCGAAGCTGAACAAGGTTATCTTTCCCTCATAATCAGGAACACACTTCTTTAGTGACATTGTTGTGGTTGTCACAACAATGAGCTCCATAACGCGAACAAAGTTTGTAGCTTTTGCTTGTGCGCAAGCACTCATCCCGGAAAAGTGCCCATAAAAGCAAGTCCACCTATTATGACCTCACACAGGATCTGGAAGGAGTGTACTTGGCACAGAACCAAAAGAACATCATACTTCCAGTACATTTATTTTTTCAATTCTGGCCATGTTTTGATCTAAACTATGATCAGTTCTGATCTATTATTCAATGATTCAATAACATTACATAGTGAAGCTATTCCATTTCAATGCTAACTATTGTTTTTCATTGCATGTTTTTCAATTTAAAAAAATATTTCTGCTTTTAGTCACTTTTTCAATTATTTGGTAGTCAGAAGTATGTGTGTGGGGCAGATTTTTATAAAGGTTTAAAGTTTTTTTTTTTTTTTGAAGGTTTAAAGGTTCAAAAGGTTCTTACCCCTAGCATCAAAACCAGCTTACCAACTAGGGCTGCCCCTAATAGTCAACTAAACGTTAGTCCACCAAAATTGTATTAGTCAGTTAGCAGAGAAAAAAAACTTGCACAGTCCGTGAGGGACAGATCAACGGTAGGTCCTTGTTGTTATTGCAGTACGCCGGGCAGGAAATCCAAACTTTCGCCTATCATCCATCACCTCAAATATAGCTTGTAATTTGAAACATGCAAGTAGTCGCTTACTCTAACTAAATGTGATAAATGTGAGCTAGTATAAGGCGCATATCCAAGTGTTTTTGCAGAGTTCGAAAGCTGAAGTATTAGTGTGCTTACTGCATGACATGGAGCGATGTCCGATCACTTGATAACAGTGGAAACAACCTAAAATACTTCATCTTTTTTGGTCATACAGATAAGAGTAAGACATCATTCGAAACTGTGTAAACTCACAATAACAAAAAGTTGTGTATTTAAAAAATGCACCTCCCACCCGATAATTGCAAAGAGCCTTGTGCTTTGTTACTTCTAAGAAACAAAGTCTCAGCTTTCAAAGCTGACAATAAATGGCATTCAAACAATAAATGGCATTTTAACACTCTTAAACATGGCGTGACAGATCGCTGTAGAGCTTCAGTACAAGCGGCAGCGCTGTCAGTTAAAGAACTATAAACCATAAAGGTATGTAAAAAGATACAGCAAAAAGTACAAAAATGTATAATGTCTCATGTAATTGCCCAATCCGTGTTTCAAACACAGAAAGACATCAATAAAACAATGTCACTTAATGTTGCATTTACCTCAAAAGTTAGCCAATGTTCACAGTTTGTTAGTTAGCTATAATTTAAATAAAAACTAGAGAAGAGCATATTTACTGTTCATTTTATGTTTGAATTTATGTGTAAATGAGTTTTATACAAATATTTTAGTTTTTATTTGAGTGTAATTTATATATCTTAAAATAAATAGCAGTTGAATATAATAGTTTGTTAAACTGAACATCTAATATAATAGTAATGTACCAAATGAGAGCATTCCCTCTAAAGTTTAGAGCTTTAGTTGGGAGAGATTTTTTTCCTTAAGAAAACCAAACTATTGGTATTGCCATATATCATTCTGAATAAATGGCTATTAGTGTCAGCAGAGAAATTTAGCATCGAACACCTTCTCTAGTTTAGAGTTCTTATGAGCTGAGCACAGTCTCCAGCACCAAAATCAGCATTATTTCAATGGAAGAGAGCAGAGCACGGGTACTGTGGCACTGTTACACAGGAGAAATACTACAAAACAGCGCTTTGTTATTCGTCCTTCTCTCAAACCTCCCATTAATTAAAGGGTTGTGAAGTATTAGCCAGCAGCTTTGGAGTATAAATCACTGAATAATTCTCCCTTGGGTTAAGAGCAATGAATCAGTAACTACAGATGGGCTTCCCTCTTGCTGTTTATCATCCTGATCGATGACCCCAAACGGGCGGAAAAACGCAAACACGTAACTGCGGAAATAATTCAGCAGAGCAGAAAGTAACTCTTATATTGATTACCAGTTCAGATTACTGATGAACTACGACATAGCTGGAAATCAAAATATATAATAGAGAAAGCAGAAAGACTCTGGGCAAGTGAACATGTCAAGTGTGGAGTGTGAAGATCACCTCAGTGACCTAAATATCAAAGTGGACTTGCCTATTTGTTAAAACAGCTACATAAAAATGTACACTGGTTGATTATAGAACTTTAATGCTAATACATTAAGACTCCAAAGAGCAAGCACATTTCCCTTTTATTTCCTCTTATTTCAATACAAAGTCTGTTTGCATGTATAGGGCCCTCAGTGTCTTCTGCACATGCTTTCAGTCTGATAACTTACAGCAAAGAGTGAAATGACTAATATACAGTAATGAGTGAAGTGGCTGCCTGAAATACAAGGCCTGTCCTCGGAAGCCTCCTTAGTCTCAAATAGCTCAGCACATGCTATGTGCTACCCGAAAGAGATGACCACCGGCGGCAAAGAGTGTCTAGCTTGGATGAATTCAGTAATTGGACCCTTGTGCATTTGTAGGGAATATATGGGACATGCATGGGAAAAGGGATACTGTGATCCAATAGGAGGCTTTATACTCTTAAAAGGATAGGTCACCCAAAAGTTACAATTCTGTCATCATTTACCCTCATAATCGATCAAAAAGATCCAAATGTCCCTGTTTTTGGTTCAACAATGAAACTCAACTCATTCCCATTATATGGACTTATTACATTATATTAAAATTACATAATTTATATCCCATTACATTATATTAAAAACAGAAACATTCTTTAAAATATCTTCTTTCTAAAGTAAGCCATACAGGTTTGGATCCACATATGGATAAGTCTTCATTTTTTGGGTGAACTCTCCCTTAAAATTTTGTTAAATGCCTGCAAATACAATGTTCAAATGACATCCGTTTCTATGTACTTTGTTTGCACTGCATAAAATGAAATTTTTAACAAAATATGTTTAAACCAGCATTTGAAAGTTTGGGGTCAGTACAAATTTTTGTGAAATAACTCTCTTAAACTGCATTTATTGTATCAATCCATTTTTCAACAACTACACTAAAACTTGCTCAGTGCCTTATAAGCAAAACCACAAAATGAAAACAATATTGTAATCCAATGTTAAAGCAAAGTTTTGATGCAACGTGCACATTGCAGCATCTCCTGTCTATGATAAAGGAGCAGCAGACATATCAGAGGTTTGGTCTTATGAAGGCAGAGCGAACCAGGCCTATTAGATTAGGCTATTTTTGTACCTGCTCTCCTGTTTAATGGAGTTACATGGCTCTGGATTGCCAGGGCAAAACTGATTTTAAAATAAGAGGACTGACAGGATGCCAGATATAAAAACAAACAATAACTCCATCTTGCATTTGAGTTGAGCTCTGCAAAAAAATTTGGTGGACTGCCACGCAAGAAGCAAAATCAGGGACGTTTAAGTGATTTACAAGAATTTTCAACTCCAGACTAATTCTTACCGCTTGGTTGGAGTACGAGCTCATATTTTTTATTTCTCACTCTCTGTTTGGTTGCAGTACCATCTGCTGATTTCCTAGTACTTGAATGATATAAGCTATTGCACGAGCAAGAAGTGGATGTCACTGACTTTGATTTTGCAGATATTCAGATCCAGAGACCATCATTCTGCAGACCTAGAGCCCCCAAGCTATACCCAACTTTTATCTTCTCACCCGAGCCATGGACCTCTTGCGTTTGATCGCAAGCACAGGTAGGGAGGGCCTCTGCTCTACTTGTACAACGGGAAAGTCTGCAGGCGGAGGGAGGGAGCAATCGTGGGCCTCCATCCCTGTGGGTGGCTCATCCACACTCATGACAAAGTGCATCCAAGCAAAGGTCACTGCAGAGCCTGCAGGCAACTGCTGCTTCCCCCATCCTACCTAGTTAGTCATACTCAACGGGAAAAACATCACTCCATCATCCAATGACGATGAGTGGTGAAATGAAAAAAATAACATAAAAAGAGAGTACAAAGATGATTCAAAAGCTGTGGGGGTGTGGAAAGCTAGATGAGACGGTGAGGATGATCGATGAAGGCCACTTTCCAAAGTCTCTGGCACACATCCTAAAGCCCTCTTTAATTAAAGCTATAGGACCCTGGTCCAGGGCCAGACCTGCGAGCACGTCCTGTCCGTTCATTTGAGGGGATGCGGTTGAGCCAGACCGTGACTCCTGACATTAGCCAGCAGCATTGGGCTAGATGCACAGGAGGAAGAGCAAGAGCTATAGAAAGAGATATTGCGTGACTTCAGCAATGTCTCCTTTTCATGCTTTTATATGTGTATAGGAATTTATCATTTTTTTCATCAATTTTATTCATTTTTATTCAACTTTATTTTCATTACATAACGAAAATCTCTCACAGCAAAATTTTAATTAGTCAAGTTGAGTTAAATATTACGTTACATAATTTGTTCCAAACATCTCAGACTACAACACTGAAATCTAACCACTCACGACATTTTTGTCTTAACACATCTCCTCATTTATTTTGAACTTTGGTGAATACCGTAAGCTAATATTCTTGTTGTGCTGCCTGGTGCACTTTCATTATGGATTTAGACCTTCTGCCAAGTTTCTGAGTGAAATAACAGTTGGTTGTTTAACTGCCTGCTGGCATCCCATCCAACACAAAAAGCTAATTAAATCAATAAGGAAAGGCCAATCCTGAAAACTGCTCCGAATGGTCACTTTAGTAGAAGGTCAACATTTTTGCCTAAATTGATTCCTTCTCTTAACTGTCCAAAATGTCCAAATGTAAATTGACCAACCAGCCTTATGATAGTAACTACAGAGATCCCAATTCTGAATCATACATGCCATGTTAACAATTTTAACTAGGGCTGCACGATTTGGAGAAAATATATAATTGTGATTATTCTGGTTAAAATTGCGAATGCGATTTAAAATGTGATTATTGTTGTTATTATTTTTATTTTATTTTTTTTACACAAATGAAAAGCTTTCAGTAGCTTCTTTAGGGTTTCCCCTTTTTACACACAATAACCTTTCTGTAACTATTGTTAATTTTGTTTTTAAAATGATGAAGTGTGTGAAATAAATTCTTCAAATAAAAAAAAAAAGTGTGTGTATAACATTTTGTGTTTATATATTAATATGACTAATAATAATTATTATGATTTTTATTACTGCTAAAAATATTTAAAAAAAATAAGAAATTTAACCATTACAATAACATTTTCATAATTACTAATTAAATATAGAGTATGTCAGAATAAATGTAACAATATAATAATACTAATACTAATTATTATTATTTATTATTATCATAATATTTTACAGAAAACTTATTTTACAAAAAAAAAAACTGCTGGGTGACCTATTAATATGCAGACAGCCTATGACTAAAATATAGTATGGTGTGTTTGAGTCCTTCAAGCCGTCTAGGGTATTTTCATAATAATAAAGTATATTATAATGCAGTGCTGATTGACATAGACTTCATCACTGTATAGAATACTATAAAATAATGCATCGTCTGCCTCATTCTGTGATGAGAAGCCACATCAGCTCACAAACACTCGACTGACGATATGAAGTGAGTTAAACATGTTATTAAACGTTGTCTTTTGTTCAACAGGTTTATGAACGCTTCACTAGTTTGTGAAGATGTTTGACTCGTGTTGCTTTTTCAAACACGTTATAAGGGACTCAATCTCGCAGTCTTTCAGACGGAGCAGCGTTTAATCCTGATCACAGAGCTACTCTTCTTTAACACACTGGGCATTTATTTATTTAATTAAAATCTCAGCCTTTAAGCTTTCTTAATCGCACATTACCCAAATCGCGATTGCGGTTCGATTTTGATTAATCGTGCAGCCCTAATTTTAACATAATTTTTTTTAATTTTTAAATCCACTCTACCAGTACTTAGTTATTAGGGCTACAACATGCTTCTAGGTCTCTTTAACAATTTCTTAACATTTATTTAAGTTTGTTTATTGATATTCTTTTCTACAGTTTAAAGTTGTGATGAAAAGGAAGTAGTGACAAACCTTTTCTTTCATAATGTGATGTACATCCAAGTGAAACGACTTATCAAAAAAAAAGTAGAGCTTGGTTCTATCCATCGGGTGTTGATTGGATTTTGGGGAGATAGAGGAAGATCTGAATGCAAGCTTGAGGTCGAAAGTAAGAAAGCTGAAATTAAACAAACTAAATGATTAGCAAAAGTCTGGCAGGCACCACCAAAGAGAAAGCAGTCACATGAAAGTTATGACATTTATTAAAAATGACAAGATCCAATAAATCACGTATTTAAAAAAAAAAATAAAAAAAAAAGGGTAGGATGTATTTTCATTTTTATGTCTACTTTAATCAAAGGAGTGCAATCCATGCCTATATGGCAGAAGCAAGGAAAACACTGCAAACTGTTTGTTACACTGCAAAGATTATGGAATTATTTAGCAATTATAATAAACTAAAAGGTTGGATGTGAGCAAAATTTGTAAAGTATGCCACACCAGCACAAAAGATTTTAGAAACACAACCAATCAGTCTTCAAACATATGTGTCTTGGTATCATATTCATATTCACACACAGGTGACAAAACAACTCAGACACAATGTACAAAGTTCACAACATTAAATCTTGATTCTAAATAGGGCAGCGATTTGTTTTATCTGCAAAGATATGTGCCTATCCCAGATAGCACTGTTGATAGTAACGGTTTTAAAAGCCAATTATGTTAATCCTACCTAAGGCTGTACCTGCTCTACACTGTAAGATACAAACTTTTTAGGATCTTGGTGTTACCTTTGTCTTTTCAACAAATGAACAGAAATGCAGAGTGTACACCTGTATCATAAATGTAACTATATCGGTAGTTGGCCACACACTAAATGAGACACTTAAAGTTGAAAATCTGAAAGTTGATGAAACACCTAGTTATGATTTATATTACATTCCCAATCTTAAATAGCATTCTACCTTCCTAAGTGTGATAGATTATGAGGATATATTATACATGCATGCAGCCTCCTCCATTCTAAAACGTCTTGATTCAGTCTACCATGCTTCTTTACGCTTTATTACAAATGCAAAATCCCTTACTCATCATTGCGTTCTTTATGAGATGGTTGGTTGGACATCACTTACTATACGAAGAAAACAGCATTGGTAAAATTTTATTTATAAAGCAATGCTAGGTAAACTTCCAGCATATCTTTGTACTTTTCTTTGTGTTTGTTCTGGCAGTTACCAGTTGCGCTCTTCAAAGTGTTTGCTTTTAAATGTACCTAGAGTTTTTACTGAACTGGGGAAAACTGCATTTTCCTATTATGGACCTTTGGCATGGAATAATTTGCAAAAAGATTTAAAATGAGAGAAATTGGTGTCTATCGGTGAATTTAAAGGCATCATAAAGAAAGTAGTAATGAAGGCATGTGATTGTTTTTGTTGAGAGAATCCTATGTATTACTATTTATTTTTATTATTATACTTAATGTATTTTAATATGTTGTCAGACTGTATGGCTGCTACCTTGGCCAGGTCTCTCGGGTAAAAGAGATTTTAATCTCAATGAGACTTCCTGGTAAAATAAAGGTAAATCATTTTCAAGTACAGGCACACTACAAAATAAAGCATTCAAACTAAATGCAAACTGCTGCATCATGAGAATTGTGATCAGCCTCTCTAGTATGTAATTAACCTAAACTGGAAAGCATTAATCAGCAGTACATAAAAAGCTTCATGGCTTCCCCTCGAAGCTAAGACTCAAAGGTCTTGAACTTATTTGCAGCTTAGCATACCATCTTGTGCACACAACAACTGCATGGATTTCAGCCAATGATTGTCAATCTACTAATGCTCCTCAAATACCAATGTAACATTAGCAGATAAGCTCGACAACACATTGGACAGAGGGGAAGGTGACTGTACGAGTGTGTGAGCAGAGGTGAATGGCTCCTGATTCATCAGATTCTTTACTTTATGCCAGGTGAATTTCTCAATTTCACAGTCAGCAAAAACATCAGTGGGAGTCACACCTCTCGTCCTTCTGCACCACAGTCCAGTCCTCATACTGCAGACAAGATCTTACTTATGAAGAAAACTAGCTTTAAATTTCTTCTGTTTAAAAAGATCAATGAACCTTAGAACATCTGGGGCTGTTCACAAAACATTTTATCTTACCACTAAGAGTTCTCCTAAATGGCAGTAAAAGTTCTTAGTTACACGTTTTCTCTTAAAACCTATTCACAAAGATGCTGAGAGCAACTTTTACTAATGAAAAGAGAGAAATCTTAAGCTTGGCGTAAGAGTGGGGTGGACCTCGTTGCTATGGAAGATCTCACTACTACTCTTACTAACTATGACCACAATGATTGGCTGATAGGGGAGGGGTCTCTGTTAGCGATTGAAATATAGAAATATTTTTTCATGTTGCCATATTCAAATAAAAATATTGCCATATTCAATTAAAGTTTTAAAAAATTAGGCCAAGAAGTGTCACAAATTAAACTAGTATACGTTCAGCTAATTGTTAGACTCTAACATGTCTTCATTTCGTGAGTTTGCAGAATTCAAGCGGTCTATCTAATCAGCGTGAGAGGAGGTACACAGCCAAGAGCCGACTCACCAAGTTACCTCGCCAGTTTTCTGCATCCCTCCCTCCCCGTTCCTCACTCTGTAATGTGGGGCAGAACTCTGGGTTTGCAGCACTAAATTTCAAGCTTGGAGCCCTTGATCCCCTCGGACAGTGCACCTAATATTCTTATATTTTTTTACTCTATTCAATAATTGTTACATGTAAACTCGTAAAAACAACTGCCAAAGGTAATCTGACATTATTTTTTTTATTCAAGATAAGCCTACATATATTGCCTCAATATTGTATAGTGTCTTTTGGCGGATTGCAGCAACCCATTAGGATTGTTGGTCTTAGTGACTTAGGAGTCTTCTCGACTATAGCATTCATGGATTTAGGAGCAAGTTTTAGCGCTAACATGCTTTGTGAAATACTCTTAAAACTAAAATTTAGGAGTCCTAAAATTAGGACTGACGCCCATTGTTTTTGAGTTTCTCCTAAATTGGCAAGTTAGGAGCTACATTTAGCCTTAAAGGGATACTTCAAACTTCGACTCGGCGCAGTAAAAAGTCCCACCTGAAACATCCTCCCACACATCTCCCTCTCTGATTTCTGTCAATAGGGGGGAGGGGGAGATGTGAGGGAGGATGTTCCAGGCGGGACTTTTTACTGCGCTAAGTCGAAGTACTCTCAGAAGTGCTATTCCGCCATACATTATAGTTCTCCTTTTTAATCCGCATATAAAAGCACCACATTTTATTTTATGTCATCATACTTTATCGTTCAGCTATTCGTGTAACTGTATTTAAATAGAGGAAACGTGGAGGTGTTTGGTCGCTTCTAACTTGATCTCTATTTGGTAACATACTGAATGGACTGGGCTTAGTGGGCTAAGCTAAATGCTATCAGAATGTCACCGCGCGTCAGAGAGATTAAGTGCACACACTGAGACGAGAGAGGTATGTATCAACTCGTTTAATATGAAAAGGCAGTGAAGTATCCCTTCAAGATGTTTTGTGAATACGGCCCATGAAACCTAACATTGAAATTAAGTCAAAATGTGTAAAAAAAAGCATGGCTCACCAACATCTGCAGTCCCAACATCCGCTCTTCGACATACTAAAACATACACCAAGTGTCTTTATATTTTATACTGGCCAAAACCAGACCAAGACCAGCAACAGCAATTGCAGAGCCAAAATGTAGTGATGTAAAATACAGGCAACATACATGACCCTTTCTACATCTTGGAAAGCACAGTAGTGTATACACACACACAAAATTCACCTGCAAATATTACACATTCACTGAGAAATAAAATAAAATGGCACTATAATAGCTTTCTGTGAGTGAAGGGACCACGTTAGCATTGCATAGTCACAGTTAAGTGTGCCAATCTTTAACTGTACACATATTCTTTTACATTGTTATGTAATGTAACACTTCACAGAAGCAGAGCCACTGACTGCCTTCTCACTGTGTAGGACAATTTTACATTTCTGACACAGCAATTTTCCCTATAGCAAGATATCCTACTTGCACACATTTGAATAATTCAGTAGTGTGATAAGCGGGAGGATTTTCAGCAATCGGTCACGCTGCACAAGCAAAAACATTGCCTGGTATCGCAGAAATCTGCTGTCACCTGCCGTGATTTCGCCGGATGAGAAGATACAGAGAGATGAATTTGTTTCCCTTCTGCTTAGTGTCACAATGTGTTTTTGATTTGGCTACACTTAATTACTTCCTAAGATACTGAAACGCTTAATTAATGCTGACATGCTTTGAATTAGCATAAACAGGCAGATACACTGACAAAACAGCCCTCTGGACAGGGAGACATTAGATTTGCTTTTTCTCTCCCTTACTGTGATTGTCAGGAGGGGGAGTCAAGTCGACAGGCCCGGAGGGAGAACGGCTGACAAGAGGAAAGAAGTACTTGCCATTTCAAAGCTCTCTGTGTTATCCTGTTGTTTTTAGGAAGCAACTTTCTGCCTAGATTTTAGAGAAAAACATCACGTTCCACAAAACGACTACCCATAAACAATTACACAGTCTTGACTGAACTAGAGTAGGCTTATTAGTTAGGCAAAAAAAGAAAAACACCCTATAAACCAACCTGAAGATATATGGTTGATGAAAAATCTAAAGATACTCTATTTTTATATTGGTGCATATTTTGTGCAACACCAAAAATTACACAGATCACAACACAATGAAATCACAACACAATGAAATCGCCACAACACAACGGAAACAAGCCACAACACAATGAAATCGCCACAACACAACGAAATCGCCACAACACAACGAAATCGCCACAACACAACGGAAACAAGCCACAACACAATGAAATCGCCACAACACAACGAAATCGCCACAACACAACGGAAACAAGCCACAACACAATGAAATCGCCACAACACAACGGAAACAAGCCACAACACAACGAAATCGCCACAACACAACGGAAACAAGCCACAACACAACGAGATCGCCACAACACAACGGAAACAAGCCACAACACAACGAGATCGCCACAACACAACGGAAACAAGCCACAACACAACGAAATCGCCACAACACAACGGAAATGCTCCAGACCACGAGGGGGCTCTCGGAGTGCAATAAAGTTAGATTGGCCAGTCTTACAAAGATATAAACACTATGATCATTTTTAAGTGTGTATGTCGACATGAAATATAAATTCAAAATCACCTACATGCATTATAGCTGCTTATTTATTCTCCAAAACGCTTTTTACTCTCTAGCACGGCGCTTGATGCCCAAGGAAACGTCTGCCAATTGCACCATGCACTGAAAAAAAAAAAATCAGGTCTCCAATTAAAAATTTTCAAATGACTGATCACATCTACATTTTTCAGTTGGCTGAACTGAAATTCTGTGAATTAAATTGCATCAATTCACAGAATGTCAATTCGGCCAACTGAAAAATGTAGATGTGATCAGTCACTTTTCAATTGGAGACATTTTTTTATACAGTGTGCAGTTTAAACATAATTTGTATGAATTAAAATTACTTTTAAAATTTTAAAACAGACATGTTAAAATTCCGTTGTGTTGTGGCGATATCATTGTGTTGTGATTTAATTTAGTACGGCTGCACTACTGGGCCACCATAGGTATCTCCTTGAATGGCTAATTTTGAAATTCTATATTCTTGACTGAAATAAAAATAATAATTTAAAAAATAATTATTTATTTTAAGTGATTTTAGACATCACAATATTGTAATGTACAATTTGAGATTTGCTAAAGATATTAAGTTATTAATATTAATAATAATGTTTTTAAAGATTAACTAAGTTAGATGATGGAGTAGTACTTTTCTGCAACCCCTACCACAACTGCAAACAGCATCTTGATTGACACATAGGTTAGCGCCATAAAAATATCAAATTCTTCACAGCTTAAAGTAAAAGCCTGTGAAGACGGGCTCTTGGGGCTTTTAGGTTACTATAATTTGTCAAAACAACAATCCTAGTGTCTTTGAACACCTCTGTAAGGTTAGCAGAGTTTGCCATGCGTTTCTGACTACCACACATGCCCTTTTTTGGGCTTAAAAGAGTGTGTTCTTTTCCAAGAGCCCAGGAGCAATCCCATCTAATCTACTTCCCCTCATCTACATCCTCAGCAGTTCTGTTAAAAATAGAATCAGACTAATCTTGAGATAAAAATGTGTACAATTTGGTAATATTCTGAGTTTAATCAGCACTGTGTGCCGCTGCAATAGGATTATTATGAAGACAATACGACAGAGCAATACAGCATAACATTATCCATTGTAGAAAAATGGAATCCATCTTGTTATTTTATCGGTTTCAGTCTAGTCTTTTGAGTGTGTAAGAATGTCAATTACTACTTCAAGAATCAGTTTATCCAGCAGGATGCTTCCAAAATGTAGTCAAAGTTAAACTGACATTTAATCCTACTATTAGGTTTAGGGCGGTAGCGCTTATTGCAATCAGGCCCTCTGAAGCATTTCCTTTTGCACAACTAATACATTGCTTAGTTTAAACCTTTTATCGCTGCTTCAATAACGACAGGTGTGGGAGTCCTCATTAAATGCAACTTCCTCATGAATAATTTTAATAAGCTAATGTTAAAGTCATTTCGCCCCTAAAGGCAAAGCCTGTCACCAGCCTTCAACTGGTTACTTATCAAAACCGCCTTTTAGAGTTAAATCCTTAGCCCTTGCACGGTTGTTAATAGCTATGTTGCATTTCACCCTCAAACATTTCATGTCACAGTTAACGACTGAAAACATTAAAGTCTTTTAGGCTGCTCATTGTAAAAAAATGTTTTTTTTAAATCGCTGATGTAGCAAGCATGTATATAGTTGGTACGGAAAGTATTCAGACCCCCTTAATTTTTTTACTCTGTTATTATGCAGCCATTTGCTAAAATCATTTAAGTCCATTTTTTTCTCATTATACACACTGCACCCCATATTGACGGAAAAACACAGAATTGTTGACATTTTTGCAAATTTATTTAAAAAAGAAAAATGGTCCTAAGTACAGACCCTTTGCTCAGTATTTACTAGAAGCACCCTTTTAATCTAATACAGCCATGAGTTTTTTTGGGTAAAGATGCAACAAGTTTTTCACACCTGGATTTGGGGATCCTCTGACATTCTTCCTCACAGATCCTCTCCAGTTCTGTCAGGTTGGATGGTAAACATTGGTGGACAGCCATTTTCAGGTCTCTCCAGAGATATTCAATTGGGTTTAAGCCAGGGCTCTGGCTGGGCCATTCAAGAACAGTCACAGAGTTGTTCTGAAGCCACTCCTTCATTATTTTAGCTGTGTGCTTAGGGTCATTGTCTTGTTGGAAGGTGAACCTTCGGCCCAGTCTGAGGTCTTGAGCACTCTGGAGAAGGTTTTCGTCCAGGATATCCCTGTACTTGGCCGCATTTATATTTCCCTCGATTGTAACCAGTCGTCCTGTCCCTGCAGTTGAAAAACACCCCCACAGCATGATGCTGCCACCGCCTTGCTTCACTGTTGGGACTGTATTGGACAGGGGATATTTTTCTCCACACATACCACTTAGAATTTATATCACTTAGGCCAAAAAGTTATATCAGGCCAGATAATCTTATTTCTCACAATCTTAGAGTCCTTCAGGTGTTTTTTTTAGCAAACTTTCATGTGTCTTGCACTGATGAGAGGCTTCCGTCAGACAACTCTGGTATAAAGCCCTGACTGGTGGAGGGCTGCAGTTCTGATTGACTTTCTACAACTTTCTCCCATCTCCCAACTGCAGCTCTGGAGCTCAGCCACAGTGATCTTTGGGTTCGTCTTTACCTCTCTCACCAAGACTCTCCTCCGATAGCTCAGTTTTCCCAAAGCCAGCTCTAAGCAGGGTTCTAAGAAGCCTGGCCAGCTCTAAGAAGGGTTCTGGTCATCCCAAACATCTTCTATTTAAGGATTATGGAGGCCACTGTGCTATTAGGAACCTTAAAGGTCCCGTTCTTCGCGATTCCATCTTTCAAACTTTAGTTAGTGTGAAATGTTTCTGTTGGAGCATAAATGGTACCTGTAAAATTATAAAGCTCAAAGTTCAATGCCAAGCGAGATATTTTATTTAACAGAAGTTCCCTTTCAAAGCCTACAGCGAACGGCCGGTTTGGACTACACCCCTGCACCTTCATGAATAACGTCACTAGAACTGTTTGTTGACTAACCCTCCGCCCACAAGTACACGCAAAATAGGGGGCGTGGTCTTGTTGCTCTCCCACTTGGAGAAGAGCGCGCATTCAGCGCTTGTATCTCCCCGTTAGGGTAAGAGGCGGGACCTTTCCGGGCAAAGTGCGCTAAGCTGCTGTCCAATCACAACACGGGAAACGCTGGCCCAATCAGAACTCGTTACGTGTTTCTGAAGGAGGGACTTCATAGAACAAGGAAATCATCAGGCCGTTTTTAGGACAGAGAAAACAGCGCTGTACAGATATGTAAATTGTGTGAAAAATACTGTGGTTTTTTACACGCGAAACATGAACTCATGTTATATTGCACACTGTAAACATAATCAAAGCTTCGAAAACACGTGAAGAATGGGACCTTTAAGTGCAGAAAAAAAATTTGTAACCTTGGCCAGATCTGTGTCTTGCCACAATTCTGTCTATGAGCTCTTCAGGCAGTTCCTTTGACCTCATGATTCTCATTTGCTCTGACATGCACTGTGAGCTGTAAGGTCTTATATAGACAGGTGTGTGGCTTTCCTAATCAAGTCCAATCAGTATAATCTAACACAGCTGAACTCAAATGAAGGTGTAGAACCATCTCAAAGATGATCAGAAGAAATGGACAACACCTGAGTTAAATATATCAGTGTCAAAGCACAGGGTCTGAATACTTAGGACCATGTGATATTTAAGTTTTTCTTTTTTATAAATCTTAAAAAAATGTCAACAATTCTGTGTTTTTTCTGTCAATACGGGGTGCTGTATGTACATTAATGAGATACATTTTTTTTTACTTAAATGATTTTAGCAAATGGCTGCAATATAACAGAGTGAACATTTTAAGGGGGTCTGAATACTTTCCGTACCCCCTGTACATGAGGCAGGTATTGATGCAAGGCACATACTAATGTATTTGTCATACATTTTTTTCCCAAAGAGCTTGCTGTTGTTGTGAAAGTATATTACTCGGGCTTAAACCAGAAGGCTAAAACTCTAGAGGCAGATTGATTTCACAACCCTTTCAATGCTGAGGCCTCATTGATCTGGCTTTCCTGAGTGCCTGACAGGGACCCCTGATGACAAATCTAAAACTTCCTCCCCCTGTAATAAAGCGAATTGAGCTTTGTGTCAATTGTGAACAGCAACGTACTTTCCGGCCATGTCCATTTCTCAAAATGGGAAATATCAGGAAATGAAAATTGTTTCAGCAAGAAGGGCAATCTATTAAACTGCTTATAAGCTACCTTCAAAAACGACGCCGACAAAATCTGATTAAATGAACTCGCCTGTCTTTTTGGCAAAGCGTGCAGCCACTGCCAATTCATTCATTTTGGGGATTGAACACAGCAATTGAACCACAGATTCTGACAACATGACACTGAGATAAAAATCCCACTTGTTCAAATCCTACATTGCAAGATGTATTTGTGACACATAGAAAGCTACATGAACACCTTTCAGAGGTGATGCAGAGAAATGTGTCATGCCATTAGTCGACTATAACACGTTTATATCAATTTAATAACTTAAATATATACTGATGGAGGGGGTTTACTAAACCATGAGCATTTAATAGGCTATATAGGTGTAATTTATAGGCTATTTCACAGTAAAGCACACGCATATTGCTTGCCGCAAAGCACCAGCAGAAGTAATGATTATGAATGTGTCGAGGGGAAAAAAGGCAAGGAGACATTTTTATTATTTATTAATAAAGTAGTATTTGAGTCAGTGTCAGTTGCAAATATGAAGTTGGCAAAGCTGACTCGCCATCTCTGCAGTAGGGCTGTGCGATATTGAAGAAAAATGCGATATGCGATATCTTGTTAAATAATGTGATATTCAATATGCGATACGATATTGCTATTAGTGTGTAAAATCTATTTAAATTATATTTTTAAAAAGTTTTTTAAAAATTAGAATTATATTATTTATGTGTTTCACATTCTTTTTGGGAAAAGAAAGCATTGCTACAACTTCTGAAAGTGACCAGCAGTGTTTTAGCAAAAATGTATGTCATAAATCTTACAATATAACTTTAACATCAATGTAAACAAACAAAAAATATAATGCAAATATTTAAATACCAAAAACTCTTTGCTTTACTTTGCAATTTATAGTTATATCAACCTAAAACTGAACATCAAGAGCATCCAGGCAAACAAAAACAGTTGAACTAGGGGTGGACTATTATTTGTATTTTTATTTATCTTTGTTATTAAAAATAAAAACAGTAGTCTTCATTAAATATACCCTAATACATAATAAAGCCACAAAAGACTGATTTTCTCTTGTTCTTTCGTTGTTTGACACAGTTTACTTGTATTATTAGCAGGTTTACTGTATTAGCCGTCTGTCACTTTAAGAGCTAATGCACTGATCCTATTGACACGCATTCTGATATTGCATGATATATATATATATATATATATATATATATATACAGTGGTGGAAATGGCCGAAATTCACTGGGCGGACTGTAGTTTGGAGATGTTTTATTTAAGATAGGCTACCTTCTAATTAAGTTGTCCTCAGGTTAAGTGGCGGATATGCGAACAGGGATCGCTTTGACAATGTTGTCATCTCAAAATGTTTTCAGTTCTTAGCACATCATTGTCATGTGAACCCATGGCCGTCGGAGGCTAATTAAAAAGTTGGTGAGTCCCAATAGTAGCTGGTGAAAAATATTATAGGTGTGGATTTTTTTTTTGCGCATACATCAAGTTTTGACGCAAATCGATTAGAGGTTCGAGTCCGCCTTTTATCACACTCGCTCTACTACCTTTTCCCATTACATCAAAATAATAATAATATTTTGTTAAATTTAGATAGTGCTTTTCTAGCCACTCAAAGTGCTTTACATGGAGGGGGAATCTCCTCAACCATCACCAGTGTGCAGCATCCACCTGGATGATGCGACGGCAACCATATTTGCGCCAGAACGCTCACCACACACTAGCTGATTGGTGGAGAGGAGACAGAGTGATTAAGCCAATCAGGAGAGGGGGAGGATTAGGAGGCCATGATGGACAGGGGCCAATGGGTCAAATTTGGCCAGGATGCCGGGGTTATACCCTACTCTTTATCGAAGGACATCCTGGGATTTTTAATGACCACAGAGAGTCAGGACCTCGGTTTAACGTCTCATCCGAAGGACGGTGCTCTTTGACAGTATAGTGTCCCCATCACTACACTGAGGTTTTAGGACCCACACAGACCCCAGGGTGAGCGCCCCCTGCTGGCCTCACTAACACCTCCACCAGCAGCTACCCGGATTTCCCAAGGTATCAGATATCAGATCAGAAAGGCATTTATTTTCAATAAAAATTGAGAAAGTTATTAGAAAGGGTGAAATAAAGCGTTTAACATGTGTTTAATAATAAGTGTTTCTCGGTTAAGGGTAGGTAAACAGACATGCTGAATTAGAGACGATAAAAGTGAGTGGGTCCAATATCATTGGTCTTAAAAAGTGGGTGGGTCTTGTCCCACACACACACAATGGTTCCGACACCTATGTGTGAACCCTAAAGTTACAATTTCCCACCATGCTATTAGATATTAGATTTTAGCGAGATATTAAATGTTACTTGATTAAATAAATAAAATAATAATTGCCAGGTAAACTGTTGTCTGCCACCCCCCATTTCAGTATTTGCTATGCTCAGGGGAAAAAAAGGACTAGGACTACTGACAAATAAAAATAAAGAAAATAACAAATAAAGAACCAATAACTTGAATACAAGCAGCAGCACAAATAAATACCGTCAAGCAAAGATACTCATAAAATAAACAATGTTTGTCAGGTTTTTTCTAACAGTTTTTAGGTACAGAAATTGAATAAAGTAATCAGATGTAAAATAACTGTAACTGTTTAAATTAAAGATGAATCATTATTAAACTTACAAAAGCTATTCAATCAAGAGCAGTGAGTGATGTCTTTATCTTTTGTTTGACTTTAAACAGACAGCAGTAAAGACTGCCCCTTTAAGACCTAATATGCATCGGCTTTCTTGACTCTACACAGTTCACTTAAGGCATATACAGACTATGTCTGCTTGATACTCATCAAGATGAACATGTTGACATACTTTTTGTGCGAGTTTGTCCGTTCAAGCGCAAGACTTAAAAGAGAACTCAATATTCGCGCACTGACGTGTGCACACTTTGGGACGAGTGCACAGAGACAGATTTTCTCACAGTGCACGCGAGTTCTCATTCGCATCTTCTGGCAAATATACCCAGGTGATGACGGTGAAAACGACTGGTCATATTCGGACATACGGCAGCACTCGCATGCATGAACAGTTTACAAAGAGAGACCGTTTTGGCCACATTTTATCTTTTATTATCGCTGTTGTAATGTATCAGCAAGTATCCATCGACAGAAACATACATAAAGCATTATTTTCAAGTTAGTCCATATAGGTGCATCATCAGATGTGAGATGAACTGCGGTGCAAGTGCACCCTCACTCACACACTCACTCACGGCACCCCTGCTCTCGTCAGACGGCACGTTAGGGTGACGCGTCACCCCGGTTTGGAAACACTGCCTTAACAGAGCACCATTTAATATAACAGTTTCTATTCAGATTTTCAGTCAAAATCATTTCAGATAATTTACCTCAGGCGGTTTGTTTTGAACTGAAGTTCTGTGAGGAATAATACGAATAAAATGTGCACATAATGGAGAAATATTTCCATCGGCTGCAGTCTGCCGGTATTGGCCAATCACAAAAGTCGACATTGCGCATCCATTATCACCGAATATTTCACAGAAGTTTGTATTAGACATTACGTTACGTTTATGTGGCTATTACATTGTGGACTATTGAGTGGCTAAAATATTTTAATTAATTTCCACAATAAAAAAGTAAACCTAACCATTTTTTTTCCAAATGGAACTCCGTCCCCCCTCGAAATTCACTCCCCGGACTTCGTCCCCCCGCGTACCCCCCCATTTCCACCCCTATATATATATATATATATATATATATATATATATATATATATACACAAACGCAATGGTTTTATATATTGATCATGCCTAGCATATGAGCAAGCATATGTGCTCAGAACACGAACGCAATGGTTTTATATATATATATATATTCTATTAGTCATGCAGCAAAAACTCATGACTAACTTGAACATGAACGAAATCTGTATCAGGAATTTTTCGCACTCACACAAAACTCCTACTCCCGCTGGATTTCACCAAGGTAAATGTGACTGGATGAGTAAATTAAGCCACATTTCTGTTTTTAGTGATTGAAATACAGTGGTAGGTGCTGTATATGGACCGCACATGCCCAAAGATTGCACATTATTTTTCTTCTTTAGAGAGGTGAGTTGATCTACATATTCATGGCTCGAAACATATGTAAAATTGAGAGGCCTGAGCAGCAGTTCTATGAATGTTTAGCCTTCCAGGTCTCATGTTACTGAAAACTATGAATCAGGACTGCAGTGACATTACAGGGTAGCGCTCCTCACCAGTTGGAGCCAGGAGCCTTGGGGGAGGTGGAGGAGGGGGTGGAGGCGGTAATGGTGGGTAGGGCCTACACTGGCATGGCAACTGGCAGCTCCCTTCCAGCAGTTCCACTGTGGTTCGGGAGCATGACTTCTGGAGCTCCCCTGTTGCAAACTAGGGTGAAGAAAACAGCACAAATTAGATTAGTGTTTGTGTCAATTTCATCACCATGCCATGTATAGTACAACAAAAACGAGCATAGTAAGTTGAGATTTTCCGCAATAGTGCTTATAATTTACAATGAAGAGGACACCACAACACAAGCACTCTCTTTTTTCTCTCTGCATGCTGGCGAATGGGAGCTCCCTCCCACTAAAGTGGAGAATGAAGGGTGTGTGGAGGCTGAGGTCTCTCAAAGAGAGCACCCACCCACACCACAGAGCCTCAGACCCCCAGAGGAGTGGGAGTATTGAGGGGTGAACCCTGACACTGCCTCCCTCTAATAGGCCATCCTGGAAACACTTTTGCTAGTCTTGTGAGCACTGTTGTCACAGGGGACAGTAGTAAAGGACCAAAAGCCATGTCTCCAGAAAACAGCTGAAATATCAATGACTGTAGCCAGTGCTGGAACTGAGAGGAGGGGGGTGCAATTTTAATAAAAAGTAGAGCATACACTAGTCAAGTAGTAAATACTACTCTGTGTATGATCAAAATATTACACATGAATGTTTTTCCTTTCAACCATCAAGTGCAGTGCATTCAAGTGAAATCTTCATTAACTATTATCCAAACCTAAGCATATTGATTGAACTGGCGTAGGTTTAATTTGCAAATAAATAAATGACGTATTTAAATGCCATTTTTGATTTAATAGCTGTCAATTCCTAAAATACAATGGGGTCTGACAGTGATTGATACACAATTGACGTTATATGTTAATAACTAGATACTTTTATAAATTAGATCAATCTCAGCGCAGTAGATAATCAAACAGTGTGACCGTTATGCACGTGCACTTTCGTTACGGTCCGCTATTGTACTTGACTATGAATTATCATCAACGACTGAACTGCTCAGTCCAACTTACCTGCAATAACGGAAAAAATACTGAGAGAAAACAGTGACTGCACAAAAACGGCAAAAAACCCAAACTGAGCGGCAATAAATTTCGGATAAACATTCCTCTTCTGTCTCTTCACAGTCCACCTGGCGAGGACGCGAGTCTGAGGCGCATAAAAGTCATTTATTATCCGCTCCTCAAGGCTTACCAACGATGTTCTCCCCGAGTTTGAGCAGATGCGGTCTCTGAAACATTCTCGTCCAATTACAGCGACAATAATTGGTGACATGGAAGGGTTTGAAGCGACATAGGAAGGACGCTAGCGCTGTTTCAGAGGAAAGTTATTGATCCTCCGCACGAGCCGTATCCACACAAGAGTTGCGAAGCAAAGTTCTCTCCGCGCGCGATTCTATGTGAGTCGAGCGCTGAATCAGGATTCATTTCTTGCCAGGCACGATGAGATGATGTCAGTACACGGCACAGAAGTTACTGACAGTCAATACTGCACGGAGAACACACGCTGGCTCGGCGAATTGCTCGGATGCCGGTGCTCAAATAGGTCCCAAAACTGTAGACCGTGGATTCACCTCTTCATTACTTCTACAGCACCAGCTGACGTGAAGGCGTCCAGTGAGTGACGCGCGTTAAGATAACGCACTATTAATATGATAGCCATTTACATTAGCGACGAAATCACGTTTTCTGTCGCTCTCGGATTGAGAGAAAGAGATGTATTTAATTAACGAGGACCCTTAGGGTTACGTTTGGTTAGGTCACGTAAGCATGTATTCGGGGTGAGTTGAATGTAGCTACTCTGCAGAGTAGACAGACACAGACCACACGAGGCAGTAAGAAGAGAGAAACCCGAGGGGGAGGGGGGCAGTTTGCCTCATAGCTTTTGTTTAGGTGGCAGAATTTTAATTTTAGCTTGCGTGATAAATTAAATGACGTGTGTGTGTGTGTGTGTGTGTGTGTGTCTGTGTGTGTGTGTGTGTGTGTGTGTGTGTGTGTGTGTGTGTGTGTGTGTGTCATCTATTACCATCCAAATGGGATTTGAGTAACAGCAGCATTTTTTTCCTAATTAAAAGATCTCAATTAATTAAATATGGCATGAAAGCCAAAATTGTAAATAAGAAATTGTAAATGGCAGTAAAAGTGGCAACATTGTAAAGTCTCGGACAGGAGGTGCAGGTGTTAGTATAAACACTTCTAGTTTAGTGTGGCTTGTGTCGGAATGATGATTTTTGTTTGATGGAACAAAACAGGATCAAATCTAATTTACACAAAGCATCAGTGCTAAAACTTTAGTCCAGTGGAAAGCTGGCATGTGTGCTTTGTAGTATTACATAAGTTTTTTGTCTTTGAATTAGGTCATGGAGGCAATACAGCATACTGTTTGAACATTCATAATACATTCTGTCCATTTATATGTACATTTTCATTTCTGTTCATAGATAACTTTGTAGCAGATAGAAATTCCAACCTTAAATGTAGAGGAGGTACGACAGTTTGTTCAGTAGTCTGTACTGTTTTATACCTGGATGTCGGTTATTTAGCTTGAACGACACTGATAATAGCCTACATATTTAAAAAAAATAAATAAATAACAATAAATAAATAGTATATATATATATATATATATATATATATATATACTGTCCAGCTTATATGTCTAATAAGTATTTAAATATAATCATAAAGAAAAATCTGGCATCACATTTTGTTTATTGGCATATTTTTGGGAGGATCTTTTCTCATTAATTTATTCTCCCACCTCTTCCTCTACCAAACTGCAGTGTGTGGTGACAGCTTACATTTTTGCTCTACCCCCCCCCCCCCCCCCAATCAGATTTAATTAGAACGATGAGCCCTCTGATGTGATCATCCTAAATGAGGTTGCTCGAGTAAATCACCAAAGCAATAAATTCTACCCAGAATAAATTGAATCTTAATTTATAGGTTTTGTTTTATGGACTGAGTTACAGTCTGCCAGCACCTTAGACACCCTGTCTCCAATGTGTTGCTTCTGTTTAATCACAGCGATCATTCATTGGCTCTTGATTTATTCATTCGGTAAACACCACCAGGATTATTTAGTGCAGTTTAAACACACCTTTAACTAATGATCCGAAAGTAATGACAGTAATTTAAAGTATTATTTAGTCAATATTTATTTTAAAAAATATACTTTTCATAAAAGATTCCGAAAACCAGTGCAATGCTATTAGAAATGCAGGCGCCATGCATGCGTTCTCCTGAGTGCTGGACGAATGTAGTCAATAGGAATCAGTGTAAGTGCTAGGTTTTAGTGATAGGCTCTAGTCCAAGTTAATGCCATTTCATTAGTTGTGACATGGCGTACTGCAGAGTAGATTAGAAATAGGAAGTGGGGTCGCAGAACAAGGAGGGGTGTATTCAGACAATAGCTGATCCTACAGCGTGATGCCAGGAAGTCCTGCTTGGTCTGCAGCAGTCCTCTCCCCTGCCTGCTGACCAACCCTAAAGGGTGCTGTAATCTTGTTAAAAAAAAGAGATTGATGGCTCTTTGTACATTAAGGTAGATCTGTCCGATTGTTCATCCAATTGAGTCTAGGCCATTAGGCCCTATTCAATCAAGATGAGCTCACGCTGATTCTTTTCCTTCCTCTCTGTCTTTTCGATTTCTGTCCCTTATCTCCCGGCCTTGAATTCTTTATTTGTTCTTCCTCACCTAAAGAAACCCTCAGTCTATTCTGGGCTTTTTTTTCTGCTGAAGATGAAATTGAATTGTGAATCAAATTGGCTGTAGGTATTCTCTTGGCAGATTCAATAAGGTTTGAGGGAACCTTGCACCTTAACAACCCAATGGTTCTGTCTTGTTGGCGCCAGCTTCATGGCAATAAAGTTTTGCAGACCACCCGAGTGCTCTCAGTAGACATTATGTCAATGGCGTTGTTATAAAAGAGATCAAAGAGACCTATGGGAATTAGTCAATTTTATTGGTGTACTCAAGAAAGATGATATCATAACACAATCTAAAATGATCATAAACAAAACACTTAAGCACTCACTCAGTCTTCAGCCTATTTTTGGGACCTTTACTGCATGAAGACAAAAGGCACCACAAGAGACATTTTTATATATTTGTGGATCTCATATATTTAAATTTTATTGATCTGAGGGAACAATCTGAAATATGTCTTTTGATCACTTATCTTTGTGAATGTTTTTTCATTGATGAATATACAGATACAATCAGATGTAATCTATGGCTCGATGCAATTAATTTGAGTTTGTCTAATTAGTGCTTTTACTATTATTAATGTTGCCAGATATTGCTTTTGAGTACAATGTATAAGCAAATAATTTTTCTTCAGAGTTTGGGACAGGTAAATTGGGACAAGAGCCTTTGCTCTTGTCGAGAACAAAATGTTAAATTCCAAGAAATAATGTAGCTTCATCAGTTTTCTGAAAAGTAATTAAAATGAGGAACATTTGGCATTGCTACAGTCATTCATAATAAGCTCATTTGCAATTATCTTCATTTCTAAATGGAATCGGTCACTCATGCGGAAATACTACATATATTCTTATGACTGAAAAAATTAAGCAATTCAAAAGTGTGCTTGAAAGCCACATGACGTCGTCCTTTTATCACACACAATTCTAACATTCAACGCAATGAAAAGTCAGCATGTTTTTAGATGTTTACCAGACTTGCTATGAACCACAGTTATTTGTTGTGTTTGCCATACGTTATATTGAATATTACAAGGAAAATTAAACCCCACTCTCTATTCATTGCTAATTTGATATTCTGTCAGAAATTAAGTCACAACAATGAAATAAAGTTGGCTGAAAATTTCACTACATGCCTGACCTTAAACCGGATATGTTATTATGTATGTAAGTTGCTATAAACTAATTATTATTATTGACAGTATTAAAAAAAGAGCACATTTTCATCTTGTTATTGCTTATCTCCGAAACAGGTGTATTGCAAGAACGGTATCCTTGATATATATATATATATATATATATATATATATATATATATATATATATATATATATATATATATATACACGGGTGCACATAACTGGTACGCAGGTACGCATGCGCAACAAAAATCACAAATGCGTAGGCCCACTTGTGTTACTACGCGCCTTTGCGTACTTAACCGATTCTTATCTAATCTTACAAACCGTACAGTCAGAGATGTCCAAAAAGCAACAGACATTAAGCAGCTTTTTTGGCGTTTCACCACCTTCAAAGAAACGCCAACTGGAGCCCGAGCCGAAGAAAAGACTATTTTCGGAAAAGTGGCTTCAAGATGTGCAGTGGCTTGAAGTTAATGATGAGCGCACTGAAATGTGGTGCCATATTTGCCGCTCAAATCCACATCTAGCAGACAAAACAGGTGCGTTTTATAAGGGCTCAAAGAATTTCAATCATCCTTTATTTGAAAAACATGAAAAGAGCAAGGAACACACGAATATCGCGCAAGCCATTGCGAATAAACAAGCTAGCCGAGAAGAAATGTCTAGTCGCCCACTTGCCAAATGGCGAGACAAGCTGAATGAAGAACAGCGGCAAGCTCTCTTTAATATTTTTCTCCTCGCCTTCCATAAAGCTAAACACGCACGTCCCATGTCTTCATATTCTGAGGATATTCCTTTACTGAAGCGGCTAGGAGTAAATGTCGGAGGTGCATATCATTCACGTGAAGGGGGCACACGGATCATGCAGAGTATCGCTCGCGCCATCACCGGGGAGTTGCGAGTCAAGTTACAGTCTGCTGAATTTTGGGGGCTGCTTTTTGATGGATCTGAGGACATCACAAAAACTGAGCAGGAAATTGTTTACATTGTGTCTGTGTCCAGCAACGGAGAGTTTACTTCGGACTTTATTGGACTGATTGAATTGGGTGCTGACAGAACCGCGCAGGCCATAACAGACGGACTTGTGAGACTTTTCCAGGACACAGGCTTAGATGACTGGACAACAAAGTTGGTCGCTGTGTGCACAGACGGGGCTGCTGTCAACGTCGGTATGTACAACGGCGTTGTTCCAAAACTCCGGCAACTCGTTGCGGTTGGAGACTCCCTTGTGCACGTTTTGTGCACCGCACACACACTGGAGAATTGCGCAAAATCAGCTGATCGCAACGTTCCTTACTGCGAGACATTTAATCACTCTGTGGTCAAGTTGCTGCAGTTTTATTTACAAAAAGGTGGAGCAAAAAAAACTGCTGCACTGAAGAAGCTCTGTGAAAAAAACGGGATCTCCTTTGTGAAACTGGGTAAGTTTCATAATATCAGATGGTCTGCATGGAGGCATGAAACACTGTTAAAAATATCAAGACTATTGCCAGCTATTAAAACGCAACTGGCTACGAGTGATAACAGTGACTTGCAGCATATCTGCACAGAGCGTTTTCAGTGCTTTCTGTCAAACATGCTGGACATTGGCAACATTTTGAAGACCACATCCACTAGGTTTCAGAAGGAAAAGCTGACCATTGGAGAATGTAAGGATGAACTAATGGTGGCCATTGGACAGTTCACACAGTTCACACAGTTCACACCTGCTTGATGGTGAAGGCCACAGGGCACACACTGTTTCGAATGCTGATGCTGACAGAGACAAGATAAACTTACTCAGGGGGTTAATTGAAGAGTTTGAAATCAGATATGACTCCCTCAAGTCATGTGATCATTTCTTAGTATTTGATCCTTCAACATGGCCTCAGGAAATGCAAGACCTCCACAGTTTTGGAAACACAACAGTTTGCAGCATTCTTAAGAAATATGAGGCCACCTTGCAACTTGACAAAGACACCACTGTGACAGAATGGATGCGCTTAAAGCAGGCAGGAAAACGCCTGGGAGCCTCTTCTGTGCATGACTTGGTCCAAATTGTAAATACAAGTAACCCAGATGCTTACTCCAACATCAACAAGGTGGTTAAGCTGTCTCTTACACTGCCTTTAAGCAGTGCAGCTTGTGAGAGGGGATTTTCACATCTCAACATAATAAAAACCAAGTACCGATCTCGTCTGTCACATGCTCGTCTCTCAGCCCTGATGCACATTCACCTGTCAAAGCAGACCACAGAGACATTTGACCCAAAGCCAGCTGTTGACCTGTGGATGGAGACAGCTAATCGGAGGCTCAACCAAGGACAGGGAGGTGCATTTGCAGCATCTTCATCTACCATGCAGGAAGCTGAAGCAGAGGACAGTGAAGCAGGCGACAGTGAAGAGGACGGTGGTGGCAACATGGAGGACAGTGACGAAGACTGCACTTATTAACTCAACGCTACATATGTGAGTACCAAACACCATCTCCTGGTACTCACCTGAGTAACTCACTGAAAAAGTTATGTGCACCCCTGTATATATATATATATATATATATATATATATATATATATATATATATATATATATATATATATATATATATATATATAATTTTCCATTAATGCAATTATTTAATCAACCAATCACATGGCAGTTGCTTCAATGCATTTAGGGATGTGGTCCTGGTCAAGACAATCTCCTGAACTCAAAAATTTATGTCATAATGGGAAAGAAAGGTGATTTAAGCAATTTTGAGCGTGGCATGGTTGTTGGTGCCAGACGGGCCGGTCTGAGTATTTCACAATCTGCTCAGTTACTGGGATTTTCACACACAACCGTTACTAGGGTCTACAAAGAATGGTGTGAAAAGGGAAAAACATCCAGTATGCGGCAGTCCTGTGGGCAGAAATGCCTTGTTGATGCTAGAGTTCAGAGGAGAATGGGCTATGTGCTGACTGATTCAAGCTGATAGAAGGGCAACTTTGACTGAAATAACCACTCATTACAACCGAGGTATGCAGCAAAGCATTTGTGAAGCCACAACACGCACAACCTTGAGGCTGATGAGCTACAACAGCAGAAGACCCCACCGGGTACCACTTATCTCCACCACAAATAGGAAAAAGAGGCTACAATTTGCACGAGATCACCAAAATTTAACAGTTGAAGACTGGAAAAATGTTGGCTGGTCTGATGAGTCTCGATTTGTGTTGAGACATTCAGATGGTAGAGTCAGAATTAGGCATAAACAGAATGAGTACATGGATCCACCATGCCTTGTTACCACTGTACAGGCTGGTGGTGGTGGTGGTGTAATGGTGCGGGGGATGTTTTCTTGGCACAATTTAGGCCCCTTAGTGCCAAATGGGCATTGTTTAAATGCCACAGCTTACCTGAGCATTGTTTCTGACTACGTCCATCCCTTCATGGCCACTATGTACCCATCCTCTGATGGTTACGTCCAGCAGGATAATGCACCATATCACAAAGCTTAAATCATTTCAAATTGGTTTCTTGAACATGACAATGAGTTCACTGTACTAAAATGGCCCCCACAGTCACCAGATTTCAACCCAGTAAAGTATCTTTGGGATGTGGTGGAACAGGAGCTCCGTGCCCTTGTAGCCCGATCTCACGAGAATGTGTATAAATAGTATGAGTGTGCATTCTCGTGGAATGAATACGGAAAAAAAATTTTTGGCATGCATATGGTACATGGTTTTTCGCGTGCATATGATATGCACTTTATGGCGTATTACGGACCCATTCATTAAATTATTTGAGAGAGATCTAAACCTTTTCGCTCTGCCACAAGGATCAGTTGGGGTGCTCTGATGATACATTATCGTGTTTACTGTTATTATCTTTTCAATTCATAATAAAATAGCCACGTTTGCAGTTGCGCCACCCTGACATTTAAGAAAATACAAATTGCTAGACAAAAGTTATTTAACTTATCTCAACAGCTTTAAAACTATAGTTATAACATTTGTTTACATGAAAGGGTTCAAACCTAAAATTATGCTATCGCATTTAGTTTTAAAAGTTTTATTATTAAGACACCATTTTAAATAGTTTTCTTAGGCTGTTAATTTGTTCGGACATTTGCACCACCTGACATTTTGCTGGTTTAAGATAACAAAACAGAAAATGTATTATTTAAACATACTAAAAAGTATTCAAAGTAAATAGGTTTTATAGAATAAAGTAATATATGTCATGAATTTATCAATAATGCACTTGGACACAAAAATATGCATGTCATGTTATTGACCCATATACAGTCTGGGTTAGCCTATACTTGTCGATCCATCTTGATGGATGACCATAAGCATCAAAATCACGGAACGTAAACAGGTGCACTCAAACCGACAGTTTTACTCACATGTGACTTGCATAAACACATTTTGGTACACTTAGAAATCTTGCATTGTGAAAGCCAACAGATCTAAGGAGAAAATGCAACATTGAAACTATGTCCCTATTTCACAGCAGAGAAGATTCAGTTCTGAAAAAGCCCTAACATATAAAAAAATTAAGCACTTTACACGTCAGTGTTTCTGATTTTTTTATGTCAACATGTATAAGGCTGAATAAAATAGTGAGCAAAAGATTGTGGCCTTTTAGATGAATCAAACAATAACAGCCTCTTACTCTTGTCTTTCAGATGAGACTTCCACACCACTGCATTGCTCCATGTCAGCTCTAATAACATGTTGCAAAACATTTCTTTGTGTGTGCATGGTCTCTCCATGATGTAATGCTCTATGGAAGCCTGTGCCCTGTGGAGAGTACTTGGATATAATGCTGCTAAAGCACAGTGCCCAACCTTGCACTAGTCCTAGGGGGGTTGCATGGGTAGACTGTGTCCTGAGATGGAGGGGGCAGTGGTGATAGATGATGTTATGACAGCCGTTCGTTTCTTGCTGAGTTTTTTCCGCCCTAGGTCAAGGAGTGAAGTGCAGTGGAGTCAGCACAGCCATGGCACTGTGATTTAAGGCCTGTGCTTCAACAGTAAATCGATCTGAGTGGAAGAGACTGAGTGGCCAGCAGCAGAGAAGCAAATCCAGCAAGGTATCCCTCAGCGCCCAAAGAGCACATTGCACTTTTTGACAGGATAGAAGTAGCGCTGCCAAAAGTCTCTGCAAGCCCATGCAGTCCTTAAGGTAAATCGCTATAGAGCATGTCTACAGAAAGTCTGTGCTGTTATACAGTAGATAAAAATGATCAGCTTTCTTGTGCAACATTTGCCAGAATCAAGCATTTCAAATAGACAGTCACCACCTGAGCCATTGTAAAGACTTTAAATATGGCTAAGAAGTCTTTTTAAAATATTAAAAACTGCTTTAAATAATAAAAAATATATACGTATTAACTGCTTTTAAGCAATTTCAAAAAATGTATTGTGATTCATTTTGAACAGCACAACTTTGCAGTGTTTATCCTAAACAGCTTTGTCAAGCTCCAAAAAAGTCAAAAATATATTATAAAATGAGCCAAGGCTCATTGATGCACATGGGGAGTGAAGGCTGTCCCGTGCCCGATCAAACAGACAAGCTACTATAGCTCAAATTGCTCAATAAGTTAATGCTGGTTCTGATAGAAAGGTGTCCAAATAGACGTTTCTGCATAGCCGCAGACCAGTCAGGGTGCCCATGCTGACCCCAGTCCACCTCTGAAAGCACCAACAGTGGGCATGTGAGCATCAGAACTGGACGAGTGCGCAATGTCGTGGACTGTATACACCAAAAATAATTTTGCCGTGCATATGCTACGCGGTTTTTCGGTGCATACGCTACGTTGTTTTTCGCGTGCATATGATACGCACTTTATGGCGTATTATACGTACGAACCCGCCACCCCACCACCCTAATCCTACCCAAGAGAGTGTCATATACACACCATAAAGTGCGTATCATATGCACTATTTATACGCATTTACATGTGATCGGGTTGGATAAATCACGTTTTCTTTTACATCACATTGATGGCTGGGTGTGTGTCCGTCGCTTAACTGGGGAACACATGGCACCAGGATGCACTATGGAAAGAAGGCAAGCCGGTGGAGGCAGTGTGATGCTTTTAGCAATGTTCTGCTGGGAAACCTTGGGTCCTGCCATCCATGTGGATGCTACTTTGATACGTACCACCTACCTAAACGTTGTTGCAGGCCATGTACACCCTTTTATGGAAACGGTATTCCCTGGTGGCTGTGGCCTGTTTCAGCAGCATAATGTGCAAAAAGCAAAAAGGGTCCAGGAATGATTTGAGGAGCACATCAACAAGTTTGAGGTGTTGACTTGGCCTCCAAATTCCCCAGATCTCAATCCAATCAAACATCTGTGGGATGTGCTGAACAAACAAGTCCAATCCATCGAGGCCCCACCTCGCAACTTACAGGACTTAAAGGATCTGCTGCTAAAATCGTATCCTTCAAAGGTAAGGTTGATTCCATGCCTTAATGGGTCAGGGCTGTTTTGACAGAAAAAGGGGGACCAACAAAATATTAGGAATAATGTCATAATTAGGGTTGCCACCCGTCCCGTGAAATACGGAATCGTCCCGTATTTTCAGGAAAAATGACGCGTCCCGTATCAAAGCAATACGGGACGCGATTTGTCCCGTATTTTACATAGGTCCACCCGCATTGTGTGAAGACACGTCCTATTCTGCCCCGAATTGGGTCGCTGCCGTCGTTGGTTTGTTTGATTGGTTTGTTTCAAGTTCACGGGCCGTGAATCACGGCCAATCAGAGTCAGAAGAGGTATAGGTTCTTTTCTATATGGGCAGAATCCATTTGAAACGATGGCGGAGGCAGGTCCAAATACCTCCCCGCGTCCAGCTGTAAAAGTTTCAGAGCAGAAACGCAAGCGGATGCAGAGGTACAGACGAGAGTCGGAAGAATTAAATACTTGGCTGCAAAGTTTCAGCGGCAATGAATACCAAGCCAATTGTACAATTTGTCGGCGAGTGTTTTCAGTGGCGCACGGTGGCCTGTCAGATGTGAGACAGCATGCAACGGGAGAGCAACATTCACGAAATGCAAGAGCTCACCGAAATCAAAGCACTGTCGCACAGATCTTCATACCTCAAGCATCTCCTGAGGCAGATAGTGTAATGTTTTTTTTTTATCACCTCAATTTTTTGATTGATAACGTTAGATTTCATATGCTGCCTATTAAGAAATAATGTTAACAATGTAGGCTACATTAATGATGTTATGGTATGATTTGTTTATTAAGGTTAAGTTGTACAGTCAGACACAAGCATTACTTTAATAAGAGATAAGATATATATATATATATATATATATATATATATATATATATATATATCACAACACTATAAAATTACTCGAGTTAATTAGCAATTTCTTATCCTACTCCCCTCTAGGTTACAGCAGCTGAGTTTGTTTTTTATTGTCATAGCTGTGTATTATACTGAGTGCATCTGTTCACACTGATTTCAATAGCAGATATCCTATTATAATGTCCATTGGTATCAATCTTAATATACAAATTATGAAAACATGTTTTAAGTTATGATATACGACCACTGCACTGGAACAGCATCAGGACTGTGGTCATCGTGGCCCCGAGGTGTGTGGCCACCACTGCGGCAGGCGTCCCTTATTTTTCTGTACTGAAGGTGGCAACCCTAGTCATAATGTTATGCCTGATCGGTGTATAGAGGCAATACATCTAGTGTGCTACAAACTTTTATGGTGCCTTTTGTCAAATGAAATACTTTATGATCCTTCTAAGGTATTTTTTTGGTGTTCTGAGCTTCTGAGAGAATATAGCTTACCTTTTCATTAGGCTTAGACACTGAATATTTTCTCTGTGATTAATGGTCTTTTACTTTTTTTATGAGCCAGTTCATCTCTCTTCTAACTGTCAAGGTAACTTTTAAATCTAAGCTGAGAACAGCTTTAAGTGCCAGTGCTGAAGTGTGCTTTACCCACTACTGCGAAAGATAGCTAATGGCACTACAGATAACAAGTGATCTATGGGAGCTTTTAGCATTATCATTAAGAGGTATTGCGTCACGTATGTCTTTGCATTCACCCTTCCGTTGATCTCTGCATCACGTCCGATGAATTTAAGTATTTCTAAACATGGTGAAGTCTTGGTTCTTTAATAGCCATTAGTATTAAGTATTGTAGATGCCCATGAATTGAAATGAGCATGAGCAGAAATAAACTGTATGTGTTCTGAGTTGAACTGACATGCAAATTACAGATTCATTATTTTTACACAGTAATGAAATGCTTGACTGGACCAGTGAAACCTCATGACTTAAACCAAAGCAATAAATTAATGTTTAAAAAAATACATTAGGCTTTTCTTATTATTCACTAATGTCAAGAAACCTTTAATAGCATCCCTAGTTGTGGTGCCAGAGACAGTCCTCTCAAATTGGTGACCGGTAAAACAACTACCTAGCCTAGAAATCTAGACGCAGCCTAGCGGCAGCAAATTTAATCTGCCCGCGAATGTCGTCTAGCAACTCTCAATAGAGGGAATGCACATGACGTCATCGTCAGCTGGAGTGACTGTGATTACGCCCCCACTGAGAGGCAGAAAGACTGAGAGGCATCATTGGTTTACAGCACGAATGCAGCGAAAACTCACAAAACCAGGCCCGGCGCCAGAAGTGGGGTAGGGGGAGGCTTGTCCACGGACCGCATAGTCATCGCTGTTCTGAGCTTGAGACGGACTTGATAATAGCGTGTCATTTTCTCACTCAAACCACTGCCAACTGCTGCAGCTTCTGCTTTTAGAGTGAAACGCTGCACATAACTGCTTGTCTAGGATATGTAATCCTCTGTAAGAATTCGTTGTAATTGCATATTATCAGCGAAAAGGAGCTAGCAAAAGATCCAGTGTGTATTTGCACTCGTCAAATGATTACATTTCCAACGTGTTTTCGCCTCGGTGAGTAATGTAGCCAATCACAGACATGTTTGTAGACTTCTACAACGGAATTGACCAATCACAGGTGTTCAATTTGGAATCACTCACCGCTCGAGCGTTTGTCCAGGCGCTGAGTTCAGTTAAACACGCACAGCAATCCTCTGTAAAGTGCAGAAATTGCGAAAATAAGAGATTCATTGTATACCAGCATCACTGCGGAACTTTGTGAGATTGCGCTTATTGAATGAGTGACAGCTTTTAGTGAATATAAAATATATTACCACCACTACACGCTTCAGCAAAACACTGACCCATTCACATATACATGCGGGATTCACTTGAAAAATGTGATGAATGACAGTTATAAACATTCTATAACTTGGTGGATAAAGTCATTATTTTGTTTTTGTTTTTGCGTACAAAAAATATTCTCGTTGCTTCAAAAAATTATTGTACAGCCAAAGTAGTGAGATGGACTTTGTAACAAAGTCTTTAGTGCCTTGTATGGGTCTTGTGAGTGGGTCAGTGGAAATGTACTGAATGCCGATGGAGGCCTTTCTGAAGCCTTTCTCAGCCATCAGCTTTTAACAAAAATATCTTCATTTGTGTTCCGAAGATGAACGAAGGTGTTACGGGTGTCCGACGACATGAGGGTGAGTAATTAATGAAATAATTTTCATTTTTGGGTGAACTAACCCTTTAAGTTCCAAGTGCCCAACCTAAGGGAACACTGATCACCATAATAGTGAGAAATTTTGGGAAATCAACATACATTTATGAAGTCAGCTTATGCGACACTCTCCCAAAGTATTTAGTTGTATTGTCAATAACATTCAAGATGACTGGAAAATGAGTGAATGCAACTAAGAAGAACAATGACTGCAGAAGTGGAGGAAATGAGTGACAAGTCTATTAAGAATTGCCTCAAACTTTTGCCTGCCCACCTGTTTTTTTTGTGTGTTTGTTTTTGTTTTTTTGCTTTTTGCTTTAGCAAAATGTTACTCAAGCCAGTCAAGTAATGTTTACTTGGGTTCTCTGAGTTTTCTTGGGTTTTAAAGTTCAACAAATTATTGGACATTAAGTAAAGTTAATTAAAAAGTCTAAGTAAGAAAAACTATTGGCTTTTACAGTGTATATAAGTGTTGTTTGAAGAAAAATATTCATAATTAATGTTTGTCGCTGAAGAAAAAAGTTGAAACTTGATAATGTAGTTATTGTCAGGAAAAAGTGCGGATTCAGTTGCAGGTAACAGAATTTATTATGGCTCAAAACGGACACAGGAAAATAGCAGGAACACAAAAAGGCATAAGAACTATCCAAATAAAATGTCCACTGGTCCGGTGAGCACCATTAACAAAAGACAGGTCCCAAGCGTCACCAATGACGCAGCGTCGAAGACCCGCTGAGTACACGGATGAACGTGATGGGCGCGCAGCAAGGGGAATGCCCCGAAGAGGTGAATCTGCAGAGAGGGGGTTCCCCGATGGGAGTGGCGAGCGTGCAGAGAGGGACTGGAGCGAAGCCTCCGATCTTCCACGAAGTGCGCACCACCAGGGCCCGTAACAAGGAGGAAAGTACTGGCGGGCGAGAGGGAGAGAGCAAAAGGCACAAAAAATAAAACAGCACAGAGAGACTGAACGAGCACGACACGGCAGGACAGGACAATAGTGAAAGTAGGTCACGAGCGAAAGTGTGCGCTACATACCACAACGGTCTGACAAAAGACTGAGAACAAGAGGGTCTAATATAGGGGAGAATAACGAGGGAGAATTAGCAACCGGTGAACGAAGAGCGCAAATGGGAATTAAAGATAATGAAGGGGAGGGGAAAAGATAGCAATCACCTGGCACTAATCAATAAGCCCATGTGCTCAAGACAAACAACACGCAAACAGTGAGGAGGAAAACAGATCAGACCGAAGTCATTACAGTACCCCCCCCCCCCCCCAGGAGCGCCACCTGGCGCCCCTGAGAGGGGCTCACCTCGTCGCCGACGGAGGTCCTCAACCAGAGCCTGATCCAGAATATCCCGAGCCGGAATCCAACTCCTCTCCTCAGGACCGTAACCCTCCCAGTCCACCAAATACTGGAAACCCCGACCACGGCGTCTAACGTCCAAAAGCTTTCTCACAGTGTACACTGGAGAACCATCCACTAGACGGGGTGGAGGTGGCGGGGGTGAAACAGGATTAAGAGGGGACCAAAACACAGGTTTAACCCTGGACACATGAAAAACAGGGTGAACCCGACCAAGAGTGTGAGGAAGCTTGAGCCGCACTGCCACCGGACTGAGGACCTTGATGATGCGATATGGCCCAATGAACTTGGGTGCCAGCTTACGAGAAGACCCCCGGAGAGGCAAGTCCTTGGTGGATAGCCATACCTTTTGACCGCAAACATAATGGGGAGCCGGAGTCCGGTGACGGTCGGCCGCCGCTTTGGTCCGTCTGGAAGCCCGGGCCAAAGCCTCCTTAGCCCTCCTCCAGGTGCGGCGACACCGACGAACAAAGGCTAAGGCAGACGGGACCGCAGCGTCGGGTTCCTGTGCAGGGAAAAGAGGTGGTTGATAACCCATAAAACATTGAAATGGAGACAAACCCGTAGACGCTACCGGCAGGGAGTTGTGGGAGTATTCAACCCACGGTAGCTGCTGACTCCAGGAGCTCGGATTACATGATGTCAGGCAGCGGAGCGTTCGCTCGAGATCCTGGTTGGCTCGCTCAGCCTGCCCATTGGTCTGGGGGTGAAAACCTGAAGACAGACTCGTTGAGGCCCCGATCTGTCTACAGAACTCTTTCCAAAACCGAGAGACAAACTGGGGTCCTCTGTCGGAGACCACATCCACCGGAAGACCATGGATCCGGAAGACGTGGTCCACCACCACCTGTGCCGTCTCTTTGGCGGAGGGGAGCTTGGGTAAGGGGATAAAATGGGCCGCCTTAGAGAAGCGATCCACCACCGTTAATATCACAGTGTTACCTCTCGATGGGGGAAGACCAGTGACAAAATCAAGGGCCAGGTGTGACCAAGGACGAGAGGGAATAGGTAAAGGCTGCAACAGACCAACAGGAGGATGGTTAGACGTCTTGTTTTGAGCGCACACTGAGCAAGCCAACACAAACTGCCTGACATCTTGGGCCATGGACGGCCACCAAAAATCGCTGACGGATGGCAGCCAGCGACCTCCGAACCCCCGGATGACAGGCGACTCTGGACTCATGACCCCACCGGAGGACCTCAGGACGCAGCACTACCGGCACAAACAACAGACCCCCTGGACACCCTTCTGGGATCTCATCCCCCCGCACGGCCTCCCTCACCCGTCGCTCGACATCCCAGGAAAGGGACCCCACCACCACCTCTTTGGCGAGAATGGTTTTGGGTGTCAACTCCTCCCCAGGACCCTCGAAGAGACGGGAGAGGGCGTCCGGCTTAACATTTTTGGAACCTGGCCGATACGAGAGGGAAAAGTTAAAACGCCCAAAGAAGAGTGCCCAGCGGGCCTGGCGTGCATTCAATCTCTTGGCTGAACGGACATACTCTAAATTTTTGTGATCCGTCCAGACCAAGAAAGGCTCCGCTGCTCCCTCCAGCCAGTGGCGCCACTCCCCCAGAGCCAACCTGACTGCCAGCAGCTCCCTGTTACCTATGTCGTAATTTCGTTCAGCAGGGCTCAAACGGTGAGAGAAGAAGGCACACGGGTGCACCTTCCCATCTCCGGAAAACCGCTGGGACAGGACCGCGCCTACCCCGACATCCGAGGCATCCACCTCAACAATGAATTGCCGTTCAGAATCTGGAAGACAGAGAACAGGAGCAGAGATGAACCGGGACTTAAGAACATCAAAGGCCTCCTGGGCCTGGGAATTCCATCTGAACGGTACCTTAGGAGAGGTGAGTGCTGTTAAGGGTGCAGCGACCAGGCTAAAGTTCCGGATGAATCGCCTATAGAAGTTGGCAAATCCCAGGAACCGCTGCAGAGCCTTCCGAGAGTCAGGGGTTGGCCACTCGACCACGGCCCTTACCTTAGCGGGATCGGCCTTAATTCCCTCCGTAGAAATTATGTGCCCCAAGAACGAAACCGACTTAACGTGGAACACGCACTTCTCCGCCTTAACATAGAGCTGGTTCTCTAGTAGCCGTTGTAGCACCTGACGAACGTGTTGGGTGTGTACCTGCAAAGAGGGAGAGAAGATAAGAATATCATCAAGGTACACAAAGACAAATCTGTTTACCATGTCCCTCAACACATCGTTCACCAGGGCCTGGAAGACAGCTGGGGCATTGGTGAGCCCGAAGGGTAGGACCCGGTATTCAAAATGTCCCGTAGGGGTGTTAAAGGCTGTCTTCCACTCATCCCCCTTGCGTATACGGATCAAATGGTAGGCATTACGGAGGTCTAGCTTAGTAAAGACCTTAGCTCCCTGTAACAACTCAAAAGCTGATGACATCAAAGGCAGAGGATACCTATTTCTTACAGTGATGTCATTGAGACCCCTGTAGTCAATACAAGGTCGCAGAGAGCCATCCTTCTTCTTAACGAAGAAGAACCCAGCCCCAGCCGGAGAGGAAGAGGGACGGATGAGACCGGCATTTAAAGACTCCTGAATATACTTGTCCATGGCCTCTCTCTCAGGACCAGACAGTGAGTACAGGCGACCCTTGGGCGGAGAAGTGCCTGGGAGGAGATCGATGGCACAGTCATATGGCCGATGAGGAGGTAAGGATGTGGCCCGGGACTTACTGAAGACCTGACAAAGATCGCGGTACTCCGCCGGGACCCCGGTGAGATCCGCCTCCTCAACCTGAAAAACAGAAAGCACAGAGCCAGGAGACAAGGCAGCACCTAAACATGACGCAAGACAAGACTGACTCCAAGATAAAATAGAGTTCCCTGTGCAATCCACGTGAGGGTTGTGCTGTACCAGCCACGGGTGCCCTAAGACAATAGGGGCACTCGGGGATTCTAGAAGATACAGCTCAATTACCTCACGGTGATTGCCCGAGACTATAACACTTACGGAAGGTGTAGAATGGGTAATGGAAGAGAGGAGGAGGCCATTAAGGGAACGGACAGAGATAGGAGAAGGAAGAGGAATGGCAGGAATACCCCACAGAGCAGCAATGGAGACATCCATGAAGTTGCCTTCGGCACCGGAGTCGATCAATGCTGAACAGGAGTGAACTGTGTCCTTATATTGCACAGAGACATTCAGCAGTGTACGTGAGATGGGGGAGTTGAAACAAGGAGAAGCGCCCACCAGGATTCCCCGGACTACTGGTGGGCTCTGGCTTTTAAAGGACAGAGAATAGCCCGATGTCCTGGCTTCCCACAGTACAAGCAAAGGCCCCGAGCCAACCGATCCTGTTTTTCCTTCGGGGTGAGACGAAGTCGACCCACTTGCATGGGCTCCGGGTCTGTTGAAGGAGGAAGAGATGAAGGAGCAGGACTGGACCCATACTCATCCAGGGTCTGGAAGGATCGAGCTGTCCACCGCTGGCGCCGACGTTGCAGACGTCCCTCCACACGAAGTGCCAGCTCCACAAGGGCGTCAAAATCAGGAGGCAGCTCATGTGTAACGATCTCGTCCAGAATGTCATCGTCCAGCCCCTCTCGAAACCTGGCACGTAATGCCGCCTCATTCCAATCACAAGCTGCAGCCAGAGTTCTGAAATGGATTGAGTACTCTGTAACAGAACGCCTGTCCTGACTCAACCGCACCAACTGGGAAGCTGCCTCATCACCCTGAGCAGAGCGGTCAAACAGCTTTAACATCTCTGCTCTGAACCCCTTAAACGTGGAACAAAACGGGGCCCGAGCATCCCACACAGCGGTAGCCCAGTCACGGGCCCGTCCTTTCAGGAGGGTGATAACAAACGCTACCTGAGACTCCTCTGTCGCATAGCGGCGGGGCTGGAGAGCAAAAACGAGAGAGCACTGTGACAGGAAGGCCCGACAGGAACTGGGATCACCATCATAGGGCGGCGGATTATTAGCATGGGGTTCTGGTTCTGCATGAGATGGAGAATGGCCGTATGCAGAAACTGACCTGCTGGTTATGGCCTCCCGCTGAAGCTCCTGTACCTGGAGGCTTAGATCAGCTACCTGGGCTGACAGGCACTCAACATCCCGTGAAGTGGCTGTTAACTGGCTGGAATGCTGGCCCAGAAGAATGCCCTGTTGACTGACTGCAGTTCTGACCTGGTCTGCACCTGCTGAATCCATCTTTTGGTCAGACCGTTCTGTCAGGAAAAAGTGCGGATTCAGTTGCAGGTAACAGAATTTATTATGGCTCAAAACGGACACAGGAAAATAGCAGGAACACAAAAAGGCATAAGAACTATCCAAATAAAATGTCCACTGGTCCGGTGAGCACCATTAACAAAAGACAGGTCCCAAGCGTCACCAATGACGCAGCGTCGAAGACCCGCTGAGTACACGGATGAACGTGATGGGCGCGCAGCAAGGGGAATGCCCCGAAGAGGTGAATCTGCAGAGAGGGGGTTCCCCGATGGGAGTGGCGAGCGTGCAGAGAGGGACTGGAGCGAAGCCTCCGATCTTCCACGAAGTGCGCACCACCAGGGCCCGTAACAAGGAGGAAAGTACTGGCGGGCGAGAGGGAGAGAGCAAAAGGCACAAAAAATAAAACAGCACAGAGAGACTGAACGAGCACGACACGGCAGGACAGGACAATAGTGAAAGTAGGTCACGAGCGAAAGTGTGCGCTACATACCACAACGGTCTGACAAAAGACTGAGAACAAGAGGGTCTAATATAGGGGAGAATAACGAGGGAGAATTAGCAACCGGTGAACGAAGAGCGCAAATGGGAATTAAAGATAATGAAGGGGAGGGGAAAAGATAGCAATCACCTGGCACTAATCAATAAGCCCATGTGCTCAAGACAAACAACACGCAAACAGTGAGGAGGAAAACAGATCAGACCGAAGTCATTACAGTTATGGCATCTGCCTGCGGGGGAAACTAAGCCATATTAACCAGAAAACACCTTGACCCATCATTCAAAAAATTATTTTCACATCTTACCTTCCATCTGTCTGATTTGCACCAGCATGTAAATGATCTGTAGGTGTTCCAAATTCTGTGTCGTCCATTTTGACCAACATTACACATTTTTGGTAGCCTGGATGCCAGCCGAATTTAGCCCCGCCAACAAAAATTTTAGGTCGGGCAGTTCGGTCTGGCCTCGATCCATAGAGGAGTTATTATCTCCGAACAGAAACTGTTCGGACCAATGAAATCATCAGGGCGGGCTTTAGACGACGACGGACAGATGATCAACTTGGATTATATTTATTCGAATCCTAAATGGAGAGCTTGTTTGTATATGCATTCACCTTCACAATTTCTCTAGGAAATGATGATCATGTTGGGTAAGTACTCTGTGTATCATTAAATTATTTATTTATATATATATATATATATATATATATATATATATATATATATATATATATATATATATATATATATATCGTTATTTTTTTTACAACACCGGCAAAGATCGTGTATTCCAGCCTGATTTCAGCTCGCGTGCAGACAGGGTTGGCAAGTTTTTACAACAAAACCCGCCAACTACTAGGCCTAAACAATAGCTTCTCGGGGGGTTCTCCGGGGGTAAAAGGTGTGTTATTTTGGCAAGGTTGCCTGCTAAAATTCGCACTCATGGGTCTATATATTACATAATAGTCGCTTCAACCCGTGGACATAGGAAACAACCCGCAGAAAAAAAACGCGGACTTGACAACACAGTGCAGTTGAGCTCTGTCTGTTGACAATGCATCGTTTCGTACCTCTGATTAGTTGTAGGTCTATCCAATTTAGGTCTTTTCTGGTTCGGTTGAAACACGCCCCATAATCACAACCAAATGGAGCAGTTTCAGACTCATATTATGACTAGAATTGAGTATGACCACGTCAGGCTGTCTGAAAGAAGGCTAATAGTTGTTATAAGCTCTTTCTTTAAACTGTTTTCAGTGATCTTTATAATTTCATATCAGTTCAAGTCAGACTCTTTTCTTACATTAAGACAATCAGCATACATTACATCCCAATGCTGGTTTTGGTCAGTTTTTTTTTTTTAAGAAAGAAATTAATAGGGGGAATTCAGGGTGACTGGAACACTTTTTCCAAGTCATCTCAATGGCAAAAATTGCCCCAATTGCTCTGAATTCACCCTACTTTTTTATTAAACAAAGACACTTGTTGATGGCAAGTTGATCAAAATTTATCAAAAGTGACCGTAAAAACATTTATTATAGCTTTGTTTCCACTGCAGGAACTTTCCCCAGGAACTAGGGACTTTGACGTGGTACACTGTATGTTTCGACGGCAGCAACCAGGATCTAAATGAAGTTCGGGGTAAAAATTTCCCCCTCAGAAACATCCCATTTTTAACCTGTAGGCCCAGTTGCTATAAGAGCGTCACCTTTTTTGGGAAGGCTTTCCACAAGGTTTCTGAGTGTTTTTATGGGAATTTTTGACCATTCTTCTAGAAGCACATTTGTGAGATCAGGCACTGATGCTGAACAAGAAGTCCTGGCTCGCAGTCTTTACTCTAATTTACCCCAAAAGTGTTTTATCAGGTTGAGGTCAGGACTCTGTGCAGGCCAGTCCAGTTCCTCCACACTAAACTTGCTCATCTATGTCTTTATGGACCTTGCTTTTGTGCACCGGTGCACATTCATGTTGGAATTCATGTTATGGAAGGGGCGATCTATTAACTGTTCCAACAAAGTTGGTAGCATGAAATTGTCCAAAATATCTTGATATGCCTCAAAGCTTATATTAAGAGTTCCAGCTGGAACTAAGGAGCCAAGCCCAACCCCTGAAAAACAACCCCACACCATAATCCTCTTTCAGCCAAACTGTACACTTGGCACAATGCAGTTATGCAAGTACTGTTCTTAGCCAATCCCAGACTCGTCCATCAGATTGCCAGACAGAGAAGTGTGATTTGTCTCATGTCAACATGTCTCCTCTACTGATGTGGAGTGTTGTCCCAATACTTTTGGCAATATATAGTGTAACAGGAATAAATTACATTTTAAAATAAGTTCAAATAGAAAAACATTTTTTTAACATGTCTTCAATAACACATAAAATTATTTCTGGCCCAAAACTTTTGCTCACTTGTGTAAATATTTTTAAAGCCATTTATTTGGAAAGTTTTGGCTTTGTTCTTATAATATGTGCTAAATGAATTGTTAGACTGAAGGAATTTAAAAAAACATGAGCAGTAGATGTTTTTTGTTTGTTTGTTTTTTTACTTGTGCTATAATGGAGTAGTGCCAGGAATGATGGAGTCTGGTGTGATGAATTGCTGACTTGACCTTTGTCCTTGCCATTCTGATGTATCATCGCCTGGCTCAACAGCACAGGTCAGTACAGAGAACAAATGGAAAGATTATAGGGGAGAGAGGGAGGTGAGCTGTCAGTAAAATACAATTAACTTATTTGTCAGAATGGAAAATAACTCACTATAATGGACACACACATTATGTGACTCATTTCCTTTTCTTTATGTTTCATTTTGCTTTCTTTTCATCTGGCTTTCCCAAAATAGTTTACCCAAAAATAAAAATTCTGTTATCTTTTACTTTCATTTGAAACAATTCTATGCCATGACTACTTCAATCAAAATGATACATCTGACAGATAATAAACGAAGCAAGGCTCTCTTGCATAAGTTATGACAGCACTTTCATTTATGAGTGGACTATCTATTCAAAGGGGTCTCAGTTTGGTTCCTTTAAAAAGGACTCAGGTGTGACAATAGCCTTAGTTAAATCAATTTTCTAAAAAATGTCACAGTATCAAATGTCAGACCATGGCAAAAGATCAAACAGGCCTTTAGTCTAGAGACCTTCCAGAGATGGATACGCTGTGTATGGTATTGCAGGTCTGCAGAAGAAAGATGTTTATTTTCCGAAAAATTAGCTGCCTGACATCAATAGCAAAAATTAACATGAACAATGTGATACAACCTTTTGTATTAGTGTCATCATGCAGCATGTATTTTATGCATCAATTAGTGCCTGAGATATCAGTGTCTGTCCTTGTGTTCTTTTGAACGAATTAATGACTTCTTTTCATTTATTATCTACAGGTAAGGGCCTTTGAAAGGATGGATGCATTGTTAGCCCAACCATTATTAACGCCCAGGCTCCAGCTTGGCCTGCGTGATGAAAGAGAGCAAACTGAATGTGATGGTAATAGACATGGATCCACAGCTGTGGGATTGATGGCCTCTCTTTGTAGCCAAGTTTTATTTCAGTTTGAATTATTGAACTTCATTAGCCAAGAGCACCTCTTGTCTGCCAGACATTATCTAGGTATCATTTAGACTGTGGTGGTCATGGCATATAATTGTTTCAAATGAAATTCCAGCACAACTTTTTTTGTGTGTTTTCATCCATAAATATTATTCTAACTTGCATGTCATAAAAATTCTTGGTTACCACCCTAAATACTAGAACATCTTAGGGACCGTGTATAGCGTGTATGTATAGCGCATTCTATAAATAAGTTTTGTAATAAGACTTTTGTACCGAGGTCACTTCTGTGCAGACTCCGGTCCCGAGGTCACTAATGCACAGACTCCAGTCCCGAGGTCACTACTGCACAGAGTCTGGTCTCGAGGTCACTACTGCACAGACTCCGGTCCCAAGGTCACTAATGCACAGACTCCAGTCCCGAGGTCACTACTGCACAGACTCCGGTCTCGAGGTCACTACTGCACAGACTCCGGTCCCGAGGTCACTAATGCAGAGACTCCGGTCCCGAGGTCACTACTGCACAGACTCCGGTCTCGAGGTCACTACTGCACAGACTCCGGTCTCAAGGGTACTACTGCACAGACTCCGGTCCTGAGGTCATTACTGCACAGACTCCGGTCCTGAGGTCACTACTGCACAGAGGCCAGTCCTGAGGTCACTACTGCACAGACTCCAGTCCTGAGGTCACTAATGCACAGACTCCAGTCCCGAGGTCACTAATGCGCAGACTCCAGTCCTGAGGTCACTTCTGTGCAGACTCCGGTCCTGAGGTTACTACATTACAGACTCTGGTCCTGAGGTCACTTCTCCGCAGACCCTGGTCCTGAGGTCACTACAGCACAGACTCTGGTCCTGAGGTCACTACTGCACAGACTCCGGTACCGAGGTCACTACTGCACAGACTCCGGTCCCGAGGTCACTACTGCACAGACTCCGGTCTCGAGGTCACTACTGCACAGACTCCGGTCTCGAGGTTACTACTGCACAGACTCCGGTCCTGAGGTCATTACTGCACAGACTCCGGTCCTGAGGTCACTACTGCACAGAGTCCAGTCCTGAGGTCACTACTGCACAGACTCCGGTCCTGAGGTTACTACATTACAGACTATGGTCCTGAGGTCACTTCTCCGCAGACCCTGGTCCTGAGGTCACTACAGCACAGACTCCGGTCCTGAGGTCACTACTGCACAGACTCCGGTCCTGAGGTCACTACTGCACAGACTCCGGTCCTGAGGTCACTTCTGCGCAGACCCTGTTCCTGAGGTCACTACAGCACAGACTCCGGTCCCGATGTCACTTCTGTACAGACTCCGGTACCGAGGTCACTTCTGTACAGACTCCGGTACCAAGGTCACTTCTGCGCAGACTCCATTACCGAGGTCACTAATGCACAGACTCCGGTACCGAGGTCACTACTGAGCAGACTCTGGCCCCGAGGTCACTACTGCGCAGACTCCGGTCCTGAGGTCACTACCACACAGACTCCGGTCCTGAGGTCACTACTGCACAGATTGCGGTCCCAAATCTGTTCAAGATGTCAGTTCCGTACTCGGACGTTGGTGGTTTCACTTTTCTTCAGTGGAAGGTAGTGAAGACGCATTGTCCATATTTTTACGGTCCTGTATAACTTTCTTCCTTTAAAGAAAGTCTTTAAAATGGGTTTTAAAGTGCAAGTTTTTGAAAACAGAAATTTGTGAAAACGGTGATATCATGCGCATGCATGATCATTTTGACAATGTTGTCATCTGTACACAAAAAAACTGCAAAGGAAAAACTTCTTTTTTTTCAGTTGTTAGTACATCTTATCCATGTAAACATACCCTAAGTGTATTGGCAATGGCATGCCAGAAAATGTATTAAGGATGCATTTCTTCCATTGGAACACAAAAGCAGATATTTTGAAATGTTGTGTGAATTTTGTCTATTCAATGAAAGTCAATGGTGTCCAATGTTATTTTGAACTCCATTAACATTCATTAAATGGGCAAGAAAGCCATACAATGATTCAGATATTAAGTCAAACATGTTTGGAACAACATCAGGCTGAGTAAATGATAGTAAATTACAGTATACATTATAGTTAATATTGTGTTGTGATTATTTATAGAATGAGCTATATGATTATTTGACAGCACAGAGTGTGTATCACAGATCTGCGGTTCTATTTTTAAAGCCTTTATTATTTCCTTTGTGACTGGGAGAATGGATGTAACCAGCCCAAGGCCTATGTCTAAGGATTTGACAGACAACAACTCAAAGCCTCCGCACTCCTCACAGTGGATCATGGATTGTGACTCGCTTTGGTCATATAGCAACTGTTAATGTGGGGGGGATCGGTTCCATTCATATTTGCTGGAACAATAACAATTATTAAAAATGTTTTTGAAAAGATTTGACCACACACAACTTTCATCCATGATAGTGTGTTGCGGTTATTATTGTTAATTAAAACTAAAACCAGAATTTTTTTTAGACAAAACAAACATTAACTGAAATAAATTATGTAAAAAAAAAATTTAAAAAAAATCTAAACTTGCCAAGGGAACATTTATCATAGGGCTGCATGATTAATCATTAAAATATTGTGATCTCGATTCAAGGACCCACGCAATCATATTCCTAAATAACAAAGTTTCACCTAGCTGTGCATCAAGCCTTTGACAAGTACGATCACAACAAAACATTCAAATCTGCATTTACACTAATTCTAATTATCACAGACATACTGGTCATGTGTCTATGGTAGGTAGCTAAAAATAAAGTAAATCACCTTTTGAAAATAGGCTAACTTGACCATTCAAATAAAGATTGCATCAGTAAGATTATTGCCAGTAGGTGGCAACAAGTGTTAAAAAATGGCTGTCTGAAAGCATAAAACGCTACCTTCAGAAGATGCATTCCAAGATATGAACACATCAAGCCATGTCCGAATTCAGTGTTCTCTTTGCTTCCTTTCTCATGAAGTTCGAATGCTGGTCGCCATGTTGCCCCTCCATCTTGAAAGTACATTAGCCAAAGAGGGACATACCCATAAATTCAAGCTTCTCGCCTTTCGCGTTTTAACACTCGATGGAACTGTGTCAAATGTGAAGAGGGGGATTGCCATGTTAATCCTTGACTAAATCAGGCACCGTAGGAGTTAAAACGAAATCAGAATTGAGAGAAACAGAAACTATTATTCACTGGATGGTCATATACATTTTCACCACTACATGGGGGAAAATATCACACAGTGTAGCTTTAAGAATGTTTTAATGTCTATAGCACAAATGGTGCTTGATAAGCTATGCACTCAATAATTAGGGAGGTTTGTCAGCAAAGCATCATCAGGGAAGTTGTGTATTTTGCGTACTTTTTACAAATGTAAATAGCCTGTCATTATTCAGTTTTAATTCCATTCACTGCACTGCTATTGGGTAGCACCAATGATAATTTGTTCTAGATGAGAAAATTTATCAGCAAAAACCTTTTCTGAGAGTCATAATATAATAATTTCTGAGAACTGAGACCCAGCTGTGAGAGGAGTCAGGAAGCCTGGGGAGGACAGCGAGTATTCATGTTTGTAGTGTGAACAGCGGACAGTGAGTGGGTTTGTGCTGCCAGGTGCATCTGGCAGGGTAAATTATGTGACTGATTTACCTCATCACAGCGCTACAGTTGGTTGTGGATAACAGGGCATGAATCACTGTCCTCCAGAGGGGGTTGCCCCTTTGAAAAGGGTCCACTCTGCATGTAAGTTTGGGGTTGATAAGATTTTTTAAAGTAATTCTGCTGGTTAATAACACACAATAAGTAATCCAGAGCAGTGCTGATGTCTGGCAGATGCCACTATAGATGTTTGCATTCACTTTGCGCATATGGAACTATGTGAGTATCTAAGAGAAATAATAAGAGAGATGGTGGTCTGGAATGGTGCTTCTTAACCCAGTAGTTCACATATGCTCAATCTTTGATGCATGTTGTCCTTAAGTGTAAGTAATTTTCTACTTGCACTGTCATACAAAATGCAGAGTATTAGACACGAGGACAAGCACGGGATAAGCATGTATTGTTAGCCATTTAGCTGCATTTTAAATAAATCCTAGAAAACGTATAACAGCATGGACTCATTAAAATTTTGGACAGCAGGGCTTAATATTTCTGGTTTAAATTACATACGACTACATGCTTGACTATGGGGCGAGAGGAGAACAGACAAAATGCAGTGAAGCATTGCCCCAGAGGGCATCTTTATTCTTCCAAACAGTAAAAAATTAGGTGCAATCAAACTCAGTCTCTGTGTTTTGTGCGGGTAAAGTGTTCTGTAATGTGAATTGCATTTCGTCCTTGCCCCACAAAGAAAGGGAAGTTTAGCCAACTTAGCTAGGTGATCTACGCTCACTTGGGGGAAGCCAATCACTCCCTAGGCAAAGAAAAAAGACACAGAGGTTAACCACACACTTGGATTCTCAGAGTGAGAGTTCAAATTGCTCTGCCCTGTTCTTACTAGCTGGAGCTTTTATCTCCCTCTGAGTGACTGCGTCATCATGGCCATCACCGGGGACAAACAGTGAAAAATTAGATGCAATCAAACTCAGTCTCTGTGTTTTGTGCCGGTGAAGTGTTGCACCTAAATCCTAGTTAAGACTGCATGATTTTCAAACTCGTCGGGTCACTGCTCTTTTCACACTGCATGACTATCTGGGGTATCATTCAGTCACTGCTGTGTTCACACTGCACAATGGATCGGCAACAGAGGAGTTCACACTGCATGACTGTACAGGAGGAACAATCGCCAACAACTCTCAAAGGTGTGCAAACTACGTTTCCCAACTACACGTGCGATGTGACAAGTAAACACAGCGAGAACACACGTGCATCAGACCGGAGTTCTCACGCGAGATTTGTAATTGTTATTAAAAATTATAAACTGCACAAAGTTTGCTTCAAATTGTGTGCGCTGATTTGTGGAGAAAAAGAAAAAAGATTATGGCGGAGGAAATTGTTGGAGAGACAGAGTGCGCTTTCACACACAACCCGTAATGGTCATGGATCGAGTTGACACGTGACATCCTGATGTGAAGTATAATGGCGAGCGATCTCACCTTCATCGCGGATAGTAAGGAGCTCCGAGGTTTCGACTAATGTCCAGTTTGCGCACATTTCGGCTTGTTGAATTTTATTTATTTTTTTGTATACGAACACTCTCTGCGTTTAAAACACCGACTAGCTCTTCTGGCACTGCAGGGTTGTATTATTGAAAAAACAAGCTCTAGGAGTCGCACGATAACTACGTACACGTTGCAGCATTAGTTTTGGCTTTTGTTCACACAGCTCTCGTCCCGGATTGAACCCCCCAATGTTACTAGGTCCCCGACCCGGGTTCAATTCGGTAATCAATTCCGGGACGTGGTTGCTTTCACACAGATGGCGACCCGTCAATGTTCCGGGAATATTGTGGGTCCGACGTGCAGTGTGAAAGGGACTAGAGGGAGCTAGGATTGTGTTCTGCAAAGAGAGTTTGAGGTAAATAAATAATTTTGTAATGTGCTGCTGCTGTGGCTGGATGTGCAAATGTTTGGGCTTTGTTTCTGTTTAATATAATTGTAAATATATCTATTAAAATACTGATATTCCGCTCTATAACTCCTCCTTGAACCTGCCCTGTATCTCACTCTGGCTGTTGATGTTATTTTCAGTTAGAACTCATTTCACACAGCAGGAGTTTCAATCGCCGACAGGTCCAGATATTTAGCATGCCAAATATCTCATGGGCGTCGCTGACTCATCTGCAATTCTCTCTGATCGCGTCTTTGATCATTCACACTGCGTGATTGTCACTCAGGCGCACAAGCACGATTTGCCTATGATTTCGGGATTTGTCAGCGATTTCACAAAACCCGTCGGTGAGTCAAAAATCGGGGCAAAAATCGGGCAGTGTAAACTAGGCTTAATAGAGATTAGTCATGCACCCGGTGAGAGTCCAAACTGCTCTGCCCTGTTCTTTCTGGCTGGAGCTTATGAGTAATTGCCTCATGGCTATCACCTTGGACCCCCAGGTGTTGGCATTATTAGGCCGGCCATTCTCAGACCCACTTTAGTTTAGTTTAGATATACTGATGTTTCATTTGCAGCAACTTGCATAGATCAGCCATGACCAGGGAAACAAAGTGGGTGCCTTGGTCTATTAGAATTTCCGATTGGAATCCCCACCCAGCTGCAAATGACAAACAACTCCTGTGCTATCATGGCGGCAGTGGCTTGTCGAAGGGTAATGGCCTCAGGTTAACGGGCGGCATAATCCACTAGGACCAGAATGTATTCGTGGCCCCACACAGACTTCGGCCTCTCTTCTTGCGACCACCTCAAACGTGATTAAAAAAAAACCTTTTGGTTCATACTGTTCAGTCTTCTTTGGAAGTGTCATGGGTTGCACTGGGGGTCGTACATCATCCAAGAGGTTCCTGATGTAGTCTGAATGAAAACGCAACAATCCCTCTGCCACCTATTTTTGTCACGCCACCAGCCATTTGGACAACTGTTGTTGATGCACTGATATTTAAGGGAGATGAAGGATTACATCCCCCACACTAAGGTGAGAAGCTGCCTCACTGGGATTCTTGTGTATGGTGTCTCCTGCCTACATTCTCCACCAAATATCACGCTCAACTACGAAGAGAGGAGAACAGACACAAAATGCGGTGACTTGTTGCCCCAGAGGGCATCTTGATTCTACCAAATGGTGAAAAATTCATTTTAATCAAACTCAGCTCTGTGTTTTGGGCTGGTGAAGTGTTCTGTAGTGTGAAGTGTAGTTCATCCTTGCCCCCCGACGAGAGGGAGGTTTAGCCAATTTAGCTGGGTGATCCACGCTCACTTGGGGGAAGTCAATCACTCTCTAGGCAATGAAAAGAGACACAGACTTTAGTCACCGTGCTGTGTTCCACTCCACTAATAGACACGCACTTGCGAACTTCCTTAAGCACTTCCCCTCGGGGGAATCCCCGCCGCCATTTTGAAGTGCATTCCACTTCACGAAGTGGACAAGGGAAGTTTATATGGACAGACCCTTGCTCCCTCGATTTTGACCGTCTACTTCATATGTACACTTCAGGCAGCTTTATATACCACAATGCAACTCGATTGTGACGTCACCCTATATTGCGTTCAATTTACCCCACCACAAACAACTGATAATTTAAATATTTTTTAAAACAACCCAAATACACCCATACATATAGAATGTTGCAGTAAACTATTTCGTAAAGGAAAAAAAGAAATCATAAATACACTCCACAGTGGATTCCAAGTGATTAAGTGCTTAGGGCGTTCCAGTTCAGTCCATATAGCAAAGTTTCCGCCAGTATTGGACACTCATGCAACGTAAGCAATGATGCACATCCGAGTGAACGAGACAGAGGGAAGTTTGCGAGTGATGGACATATTAGAAACAAACTGGAATGCAGCACCGGTGAGAGTCCAAACTGCCCTGCCCTGTTCTTCTTCTTGTTTAATGGCGATTAACTCCTACACTGTAAAAAATTATTTAAAAAAAAAGTTACCTGGTTGCCTTAAAATTTTGAGCTCATTGAAATAAAAAATTTCAGTTAATACAATGAAAATTTGAGATTCGACAACCTTTATTAAAATATTATTAAAAGATTTTGTAAGCATATTGGGTAATTGTGTGTGTTTTATTTCTGATGACGCAGTGAAACATGCCAAACATGATTTATCAAATTTTTTATGTGGTTCAGATACAATAATATTTTGAATTTCTACTTACTTTTTTAAGTTAAACCAACAAAAACCAACAATAATTTTTTACAGTGTAAGGAGCATTATCACCACCTACTGTGTTGGATGGCAAATTAACCTTGGGTGTCAAGTCTGAGGTTTAAAATGTTTCATCTGCCTTCTCTATTTATACTTTTTTATCGAACCTTACTCTATAATGCTACATACATCACCATTATTCATCATACCTACAATAGAAGTTTTTCTCTGCCCTGTTCTTCTAGAGCTTCTAGAGCTAGAGCTTATATCTCCCTCTGTGTGACTGCCTCATGGCCATCACCTGGGAACCCCAGGTGTTGCCATGATTAGCGTTGCCATGGGTGATGAGTAGGGAGCCAGCACTATTATGTCAAAATATGAATACACAACAATAGATGTTTCAAACCTGAGTTTAAGTTAATGAGATGTTACTAAAATGAATCCTTTATGAATAGTTTGATTAGAAAACTTAACAGATTAAAGGTGCCCTAGAATGAAAAATTGAATTAACCTTGCCATAGTGAAATAATAAGAGTTCAGTACATGGACACATACTATGAGTCTCAACCACCATGACCTCCTACTTCTTATGTCAATCTCGTAAATCAAAAACTACACGGAAAAAAAGTGCTTCTCAACATAAACCCAACCGTGACGCAAGCGTTGGGGATCATTTATATGCACGCCCCCAACATTTGCATCTGTCCAAACATGTTCATTTTCAGGCGGAACTGACGAAGCCGAATCTACTGATGTCTACAAGACATGAATCTACAAGATAGCAAAAACGTCTCTAATGACACATGTTGAGGTTTATTATAATCCACATATCAAATCGTTCCATCAAATGGATACCACAACAAATTGTTTGTTTGTTCGGCCCATTTCAAGCAAGCTTCACTCAGTGTCTTAAACTGAAGAGAGGGGCAGTTACAACTATATTCCTGTAAGCAGTAAGTAATTTATCCACGTATTGACTAGCTGTTTAAACAATTTCTGATTAAATTGAAAGTTCTTAGAGACCACATTGTCTAGATGACGCAAGATGCTAGTACAGTAACAACAGGAAACTTCGAGTACCATAAAAAACTAAATAGTGTGTCTAATGACAAAGGTTAATATTATTTTGTATTACAAAATACAACCGTAGATACCGTTCACTCGATCCTTTTAGCAAACGTCACCTTTTCCACCATATAAGTTAAAACGATAGTCAATGGAGATTGCTGAAATGCAGCTTACTTGTTTATTGGTGTTTTCAGATCATCCGCGCGCGAGAGAGAGCTCGCGTGCATATGGTTGCCAGATTGGAAATGCTTAGGTAAAACACTGGATAGTATACGGTGTTTTTTTCACAGAAAGCTCAGTTTTGGGGATTTAATTACTGAAATCTGGCAACCGCACAAACGCAAGCTTTTTCTCGCGCGCGGATGATCTGAAAACACCAAATAAACAAGTAAGCTGCATTTTATCAATCTCCATTTGAGATGTTTTTCTTAAAGTGTCATTTAGTCAGTCTGTGTTCTGTCAGGACGGTCAGGACTCATGATGAGCAGCTTTGCTGAACAGCTGTGAGCTGTGAGCGCTGCTGAAATAAGCCAATCAGTGCAGAGCTCAACATTAATATTCATGACCCTTCCAAATAAGGCAAAACCAGAGCATTAGGTTACATCAAGGGTCAATTTATATGGTGTAAATTGACCTGTAAAACTGTATCTGGACAATTTTTGCCCTTAAATAAGCCACATACCCTCTATGTAGATATCAGAGAACAATTTAACATATTGTTTCAAATCATTCCAGGGCACCTTTAACAAATAAGTGGACATGCTGGTAAACCACACATGAATGCTGACAGACTAATCAAATATTCCAGTAATGTGTTGTCTTACCACAGATGTTATCCAGTCCAACTGAATCACTCACAAATCTGGTAGTAGTTAGTTTCTCTGCTAACACTTTGTACTAGTCATGCTTTTGTGCTGGTCTCACTCATCTCATTCGTGATCACTGATCATTTCTAGCAGTGTCACCAGCAGATGCTGTCCATAAATGAGGCTGGAGGTTGAAAGATTAATTACACATTAAGATATGCTAGGGTTTCGAATGCCTTGTTTAAAATAACTTAATTGGTGGTTGGAATAATGAAATATCCACCTTTATACAGAGAATATCCACAATTTAATAACCAAATGAATCCAAAGCTGCAACTAAAATAAGAATCGTTGTAAGAATACGACTGCAATTTCAGATGATCTTCTGTTTCCAACAATGCAGACTCAACCCCACTTTCACCTATTCAGCCTTTTTATAGTTACTTATGCATGCAGAAATCTGACATTTCCAAACAGTGAAAATTGCAAATGCATAAAATCCCCAGCTGTCTTTGATCTAATTAAGCTGAGTTTTCATTCCTCGTTTGTCATTTTTATTCAGTCTATAGCACTCCAGTCAGGCAGAGCCATTGACTGAACTCAGCCTTGAAATCAGATGTACCAAACATGATTGCACATGTGAATGATGTGTGAATGTATGCCCATCAGCAGCAAAACATTATACAATAGTTAGTTCAAGTGCTATACCAAATTCTGTGACCTATCGATTTCTGTGAAGGTAATAGTTGTTACCCTAAACCTCAAACTTTCTGTCACTACAGCACCTACTAAGGTCACATAATTTGATAGGTCACATAATTCGGTGCAACATTTGTCCTCAAATCTGGTCAAACAGCACTTCAATAGCGCTGAAAGTAATAGTCAAACAGCACTGGGACATTTCGCTTTTGTATCAATCTAGGGCAGTATCTGAAATCGCCCCCATACCCTCATTCACTATTCCCTACATTGGTCCACTAATATAGTCACTTGAACGTGTGAATAAAAATGAGTGAGTGAATTCGGACACGGAATTTATAGACACAGTCATTCCTTCTGAAGGGCTGGCGTTTTTGCATGGTTTGTGCTTGCTGTTTAATAATCACTTGAAACTAAACTGGCAGCTCCAGTATACAGGTCCTTCTCAAAAAAATTAGCATATTGTGATAAAGTTCATTATTTTCCATAATTTAAGTGCTGTATCGACGCACCTCAGTGGGAAGTCTGTGGGAAGGAAAAAGTGTGGCAAAAAACGCTGCACAACGAGAAGAGGTGACCGGACCCTGAGAAAGATTGTGGAGAAGGACTGATTCCAGACCTTGGGGGACCTGCGGAAGCCGTGGACTGAGTCTGGAGTAGAAACATCCAAAGCCACCGTGCACAGGCGTGTGCAGGAAATCGGCTATAGGTGTCGCATTTCCCAGGTCAAGCCACTTTTGGGCTATAGAGAAGCAGCACTGGACTGTTGCTCAGTGGTCCAAAGTGCGTTTTTCAGATGAAAGCAAAGTTTGCATGTCATTCGGAAATCAAGGTGCCAGAGTCTGGGGGAAGACTGGGGAGAAGGAAATGCCAAAATGCCTGAAGTCCAGTGTCAAGTACCCACAGTCAGTGATGGTCTGGGGAGCCATGTCCACTGCCATGTCCTCTGCTGGTGTTGGTCCACTGTGTTTTATCAAGGGCAGGGTCAATGCAGCTAGCTATCAGGAGATTTTGGAGGACTTCATGCTTCCATCTGCTGAAAAGCTTTATGGAGATGAAGATTAGGTTTTTCAGCACGACCTGGCACCTGCTCACAGTGCCAAAACCACTGGTAAATGGTTTACTGACCATGGTATTACTGTGCTCAATTGGCCTGCCAACTCTCCTGACCTGAACCCCATAGAGAATCTGTGGGATATTGTGAAGAGAAAGTTTAGAGACGCAAGACCCAACACTCTGGATGAGCTTTAGGCCGCTATCGAAGCATCCTGGGCCTCCATAACACCTCAGCAGTGCCACAGGCTGATCGCCTCCATGCCACACCGCATTGAAGCAGTCATTTCTGCAAAAGGATTCCCGACCAAGTATTGAGTGCATAACTGAACATAATTATTTGAAGGTTGACTTTTTTTGTATTAAAAACACTTTTCTTTTATTGGTCGGATGAAATATGCTAATTTTTTTAGTTTTCATGAGCTGTATGCCAAAATCATCAGTATTAAAACAATAAAAGACCTGAAATATTTCAGTTGGTGTGCAATGAATCTTAAATATATGAAAGTTTAATTTTTATCATTACATTATGGAAAATAATGAACTTTATCACAATATGCTAATTTTTTGAGAAGGACCTGTACAAGAAAATATTTATCTTGAACTCTGTCATGGAAACTATGTATAAACCTACGTAATATTGATTATTATGCTGTCAAATATTCATTTAGTTAATTAAACTATTTAATAATCAAATAAAAATGAATTTATATATGTATGATATAATGCTGTATGCCATGGATCCTTTTGTTGTTTTTGTTTTTTTCTTCAGCTATTTTTTTTCAGCTGTGGATTGTATCTTCTGGTCCTATAGGTGGGAATTAATTCAGCATGTGACTCTTAGTGCATTATGGGTATTTTCTAGCCGTTGAGCATACATCAGTTGTACACTCATTATTGCAGGTCATTTTGGGATTGAATGAGCGCACTCTATAATGTACACTATGGTTTTGGGCAACACCACAAATGACTTTCACCTCATATAACAACCTATTTAAGGGTATGGTGATTTCAAACATAGCAAAATTGTCATTGTCTTTATTACTTTGCCTTGTCTTTATATGTCACTTGTCACTTGTCGCTGCTGGAGCGATTGTTATACAAACACACGGCTCGCGAACACCGGGACATTTATTATGACAGGACGGGACACATTCCCCGGGCGCCAGCACTGATCCGCTCTTCCGGTTGTAATTATGAGGTAATGCAGCTCTGTTTATCATATTAGATACATTTAAGTGTGTTGAAAATGATGTTATGACGTTACTCTGTGCGTTCACTTGTTCACACTGCTTAAGCGCTCCTGCCAAATAAAACCCGAAACCGAGGGTAGCGCAGATATGACGCAATTGACAGGCGACTGCCTCAAACGCTAGGCTGAAACGTCCTGGTCCTTAATTAAAATATCAATTTTCTCACAATTTACAAATAGTTGAAAACATTTGGGATATTGTAAGTACTCAACTGAACAAAATATATAACACGGCCCTAGCGGTTTTTGGATATTTTACGGCAAAAATACTACATAGTGCACCTTTAAGGTGTTGTGTGTGAGTCATTAAATCCTTTACTTAAAGGTACAGTGTGTGAATTTTAGCGGAATCTAGTGGTGAGGTTGTGAGTTGCACTCACCTTCCACTCACCCCTCCCTTTCTTAGCACATAGAGAAGCTAAGGGGGCCAACACAGGACAAAAAAATTATGTTGTAGGAGAGAGCAGAGAGTAACTAGCGCCCTGTAGCGAAGTTTGTCCATTTAGGGCTACTGTTGAAACATGGCGGCACAAAAATGGCGACTTCACTTTAAGGGGACCTGCGGTATGGAGGTTGAAATGGCTCATTCTACGGTAATAAAAGCATAACGGTTCATTATGTAAAGTCTTTATACACCACTGAAAACATAGTTATGTATAATATATTGTATTTCTGTCAATAGATCCCAGAGGTGAACAAAGTACACAACTCTATTACTCCGTTACAAGTGAAAGTTGTAAAAACAGATTTTTTTCTCAAGTAAAAGTACAGAAGTATTTGTTTTCAAAAGTACTTAAGTATAAAGTAAAGTTTCCTTTTTTATGCCAAAGCATTATTTTATTATTGTTGTATAAATGCACACTGTCATCATGGTTTAAGCCATTCAGTGATGCTCCATCTGAAATACTACCATATGACTAACTTAAAGCCCCACTTGGCTACTTTTGCTCTCGGGGTCCCCCTACAGTTTGGAAAAAATAATGTCCTCAACTACTGTCGTAAGCTCTGTAATCCTACAACAGGGGATGCCATCGCGCGTGCATTTGTTGACATGACAACCCTGATAGCCCTGAACTAGTGATGCGTGGGTCGTCTCATAACCCGCGGACCCCGTATGTCTATTTAATGGTCGCGGGTGCGCGGCGTGTTGTAAAAATATATACAGTGGTGCGGTGCGGGCCAAATAACTTCATAAAAGCGTCCCGCGGGTCGGTGCAGCACTTCTGGCGGCACGTGTGAAATGTCTTCATCCCAGGTAACGTTACAGTCAGTGGCTTATGTTTCAGCATGTCATATGAATATAATTTCATGGGTTTTGTTTTTTTCAAACGCCAAATAATCACGATGCTCACGTTTACAAGCCAGCGTCATTATAGTAGTCTATTGGTTACCGTTTTACAGAATCTATATGATACTTCAGTTCAATGTTTGAGTGGTAGCTCACCGTAACAAGCAGGACAGCATCGGTTGGGCACGCCTCCTTCAGCTCACGCCGACGAGCAAACGCTGGTCCAATGTTGATCCTCGTCCTGCCTTTAATCCCATCATTTTTTCATTTCCTCTTATTGCTTTCCTCCAACAAAACCTTTTCTTTCTTATTTGTCTCTGCTGCTTCGGACATGACTATATTATCCGACGAACAAAGTTGGGCTCGCACGTCCGAATGTAAGGAAGTGTGTGTGTTGGTGGAAGTGACGTATATGCCGTAAAGCAGTCGAATTTTGTAGTTCTTTTCTTTTTCTCGGGTTACTACCCGAAACCCGAAGTTTAAAAGTACGATTAAAAACGATACAGACCCCATCAGGCTATGGCAGACGTGTCATTCAACCTATTGTAAGTCGATTTATCATCACAAGAGTCTTAAAAAATATATTATGAAGGTTGAAAAGTTACCTAGTGCTGCTTTAAACTAATTTAAATACTTGAATATAAGTTACAAAGCTCTTTACACAGCTGCTGTCATTTTAAGACTGAATGCACGGATCCAATACACTGATACACATCTGATATTCTCCCAACTTAACCACTCTTTCTCCCAGTTTATATTTTTAATATTTTACAAGACATGCACCAAGTGTATGCCAACTAAACTAATCTTGATTTTTTTTTTTTTTTTACTGAAACATACTTCCAAAGTATGGCTATGGGTGCACACACTTGTTCCATTTTACTATGAACAGATCAGTGTTCAAAAAAAGTTGGGGAAATGTATATGACTATAAGAGTGGTTTCTGTCTGCAACAGCAACAACAAAAAAAACTTTTAAAGAAGGAAAAAATCATCCTCTGACCTTCAGAGCTGCAACAGAAACGACTTTCGACCTAGATAAAAATGTAGTGGAGTAAAAAGTACGATATTTGTCTTTCAGTAAAAGTAAAAGTCATAAGTTTCCAGAAAAAATAATACTCCAGTAAAGTACAGATACTCAAAAATTGTACTTAAGTACAGTTCTCAAGTAAATGTACTTAGTTAATGTCCATAGATCCTCATAAATATGACACACTGCACATTTAACTTATTTGATTAAAAAAGCAGATTAATTCAGGAACAAAACTTTGAGGAACACATGTTGAGTGGATCCAATTTATTCAAAAACACTGTATCTGAAATGATCCCTTTCACTCTTTACCATTGGTTTAGCTTGATAACTTGGGTGGTGGGGCAGACCAAGACACTCAATTTGGTCAGTCACCATTTTAACCCTTAAAGGAACACTCCAGTTTTTTTTGAAAATAGGCTCATTTTCCAAGTCCCTTAGAGTTAAACAGTTGAGTTTTACTGTTTTTTAATCCATTTAGCCGATCTCTGTATCTGGCTGTAGCACTTTTAGCATAGCTTAGCATACATTATTAAATCATATTAGTCCATTAGCATCGCTATCAAAAATGACCAAAGACTTTATTTTTTCAAAGATAATATTTTTTATTCTGTAGTTACATTGTGTACTAAGACCAACGGAAAATTAAAAGTTTAGATTTTTATACAGAGGAACTATTTTTCTGATTCCTGCGTAGTAATCATGGAACTTTGCTTTGGTACCATGGGTTCAGCTGCGCAAAGTAGTCCTCAGATAGGTAACTTCCAATGCGACTGGCACTAAGTTTGTTTGTGTTGTTGCCTTTCTTTTTTTTGCTACTTGAAGTGTGGGGGTTTGTGCGGCCATTTGGTTTATACAGTATATAACGTTAGTAGTTTTGTTAGCATTCTGGTGAGGTAGTGTTTGATTCACATAGAATGTGGAATTGCCAGTATTGTTTATCTACACAGTTATATGGTACAAAATACTACATTAGTGATGTTACGTTCTGTGCCGAGGCTTCTGTGCCGAGCCTCAAACAGATACGGTTCAGGATCTGCACCAAAGTAAATATCTTCTGAATCATCTCCAGTGGCGCCACCAGGGGGTGGCCACCCCACTGGCCATGGCGTAGGTTTAGGGGGGGACTAGGTGCTAGTCCCAATCAATATTTAGAATAAGCAAAATGACGCATCCCGTATCAAACCAATACGGGACGTGATGCACAAGATTGCGTTTTAGCGGCGTTTTGCTGCCATAGCGACGGAGTCTCCATGCGCTGTAAACTTGCGCGGTTTTTTAAAAACATGACGAGCTCGCGTCCACAGTTTGAACGCAAGAGGATTTCCAGATATAGGGCTGAATAGAAAAAAAAGGTATCATGAGTGGGTCTGTCCAGTAACTTAAGATGAACCAAAGACAAACTGCAGCCTTTGCAGAGAAGCATTTCAGTGTCTCAGACTGTCTGACTTAAAGCATGCGATGACAGTCACATCCGTGAACTAAAGGTAAAGTTAGGCCTATTGTTTTTTTAATGGATAATATAATATAATATTCCATACATTATCAGAGATTGGCAGACTTATTTTTCTAGACATTAGAACGGTTAATTAATAGATTATAGCCTAATTAATGTTATCAATTTATCATTAAGCAGTTTGATATTTAAAAAATATTTAGAAATAATTACATAATAATATAGGCATAATAGTAAATTAATAAAGAGGATTAAACATTTTTGAATTTCAGAATTGTCAGTAAAGTGGTTACTGGTTCAGAATGACTACTTAAAAAGACAGTGTACCCAAAAATTAAAAATCTGTCATAATTTCCTCACCCTCAAGTTGTTCCAAACCTGTATGCATTTCTTTATGTAGAATACATATGAAGACACATTCCTACCAAGGAAGTCAATGTTGCCCCCAAAGCAAACATTTGGTTACAAACGTTCTTCAAAATATAGCCTATTCTTTTATGTTCAACAGAATGAAGAAACTCATATGGTTTGGAACATCATGAGGGAGAGTAAATGATGACAGAAATTTCATTTTTGGGTAAACTATTCCTTTAAAGTACACCAATACAGGCTTCTAAAGAGTTCTTCAGAAATAAATAAAATAATCAAAAGTAAAATAATTTAAAATGTGTTCTGTTGCAAGTTTACATTGATTCCATGTTTATTGTTGAGCTGCTGTCATTGTTTCATTGTCACTCTTATCACTCTTTAATTGCCAAGTTCATAAATTATTTTCAAAAACAGATTCAAAACTGATTTTGAAAAAAAAAACATACACACAAAATAACTTATTATAAAAAGTGATTGTGGACTGGATATTTTTTTGACCTTTTATCACAGTCTTGTACGTCAAAGATTAGTAACAGTGGCTTTGATGCATTGTTTGTGTGCAGCATCAGATTTACATTTTTTTAATCCCTCATTTATATGCAGTTATTATACTCTATACAAATGCCAGAAACTAAGCTTCTTTTTTTCAGCACAGGCCTATCTAAAGGGTTAATGGTGCCACCTGGTTATCAACTGTAAAAATTACACATTTTACTTCTTCCCAAAAGGGAAAACCACCAACAATCAAGAATGCATGATTATATGGTGTCATGGCTTTCCAATCAAAAAATGGCTATAATGGAAGTCAATGGGGCAATAACAGGCACGAACAGTAAATGAGGGAGAAAAAAATCTGATGCTGCACAAAAATTAACAATGCATCAAAGCTAAAGTTGTTACTAATCTTTGACATGCCCAAGACTTTTATATATATTTTATATTTAAAATAAGTCATTTTGTGTGTATGTTTTTTTCTTCCAAATCTGTTTTGAAAATCATTTATGAACTTGGAAAATAAAGAGTATTATTATTTTGGTACTGGATAATTTGAACTGATGAGCCTCATAAATTAATAGACTTATTAATAAACTTTGCGCGCTCAGACAGCAACAGGTCAGCTCATGCCCGTCAGTCAACAATTTCAAAAGAAGTTAACGTTAGAAGACGAAGACTACTGGTAAGTAAATAAGTCAAAAAATATTTTTTAGTAAAAGGCGACGGGGAATTATGTGTCGTGACGTGATACAGGCCGGTAGAATAAAATTCAGAAATTATGGTTTCTAGTTTTGGTGTGCCACCCCAAGATTTTAAGTGGCCCCATCTGGCCACCCCTATGAAAAATTTCTGGAGGCGCCACTGATCATCTCTCACAAACGTCTCCATGGTTACATGGTTACGCTCTCTGTTCAAGCAGGTTGTCACGCTGGTTAAATTGACGGAAGGTTACCTATTTTCAGCCGCTGTGTAATATCATTGTGCCTGCACCCATGATGACCGCAAAGTAGTTCCTAGCTATAACGGTCTAAAAAATAGCAACTTTTAGGATGTAACTATAGAAGAGTCAAGTTTTAAATAGGAAAAATATTGAAAGTCTTTGGTCATTTTTTGAGCACTGATGCTGATGGACTAATATGATTAAATGGTGTATGCTAAGCTATGCAAAAATTGCTACCGCCACAGAGATCGGCTGAATGGATTCAAAAATGGTAAAACTCAACTGTTTAACTGGGACTTGGAAAATTAGCCTATTTTCAAAAAAAGTAGTGTTCCTTTAAATGCATACTACGACCAGAGTCATTCACTACCCTCCTCCTCTTTCATTTTTTAAAGTTAGACATCAACATTCTTAGTATTCCTCAGTCAATTCATTTTAAAAATAAAAGAAAGAGAAAAGAATAAAATAATAAAATTATAATTGAATGCCTGTTTTTCCACTAGTTTTTTTGTCAAAATTGTATAGGGTCACTAACGACCAAAGGTGTGTTTTTTTTTATATATATATATATATATATATATATATATATATATATATATATATATATATATATATATATATATATATATATATATATATATATATATATATATAATTTTATTTTATTTATTTATTTTTATTTTTATTTTTTTCCCCACAATGATACATTAATCTATAATGACAAAATAGGGTGCAATTCACCTTTATTCCACAAGGTGACAATGTCTGATATGCAATGATAAAGTGACTCGAAACAATAATAATTATAATCTGCAAAATTTGAAATGCCTTACAGATTTACTGCAGAGAGCAAGTACTAAACACAATCAAATATTAGTGTCACTGTCTCTTGATGATGGATGTGGTCAAAAAGCTGTCAAATATTGATTTTGAAGACGTTGAAAATTAGTTGGAGAATGTTGCTGGTAAACGAGATGTTACTGGTGAACGAGCTCTAACGAGGACATATGATGGTGGTATTAAACATCTGCTCAAACTGAACCCTTCAAAGCTCCAAAAGGTAACGAAATATGTTTAATTTTATTCTTCTGTAACTGTTACTCTAACATCAGGAGTTTTATATTATCGCGACAGGTAGAGGTCTATCTATTTTAAAGGAACTGTATGTAAGAAATGTATTTCAATTGATCATAAAATGGCCCTGATATGTCACTAGACATTAAGAAATCATGTTAATTTCAAGTACTTATATAACTGACAACAGTAGTCTGGCCAGGATATTGTCATTTAAAATTTGTTGTTGTAGCCCTCAAATGATGTTGATGTTTTGGCCTGATGCTCCGCCCTCCACCTATCTACCAAATCTACCACCTATCTTACGAAGTAAGTTGTGATTTGGCATCCGGGGGGAGGAAGATACACCTATGCAGTTATTTGAAACTGATTGCAGTACCATTTTTGGCCACAATCTTACATACACTTCCTTTAAATATAGATCCGGGTTGCTAACGACCCGAATATGTAAGAATGTTTGGCAAAACAGTCATGCATTTAAGGATTAATAACATTTGATGTTTTTACACCTGCATCGGGAGCTATGTCCTATGTCCATGCCCTTTACTACATTAAATAAATAGACCATTAGTGAATGAAATGAGTGATTGAAGTGTGCTCAACTTCTCATTCACACAAACAAACGTCTGAATGAGAAACAATATAAACAATACTATATATATATATATATATATATATATATATATATATATATATATATATATATATATATATATATATATATATATATAACAAGTGAACATTTGTCCTCAAAGTTAATGTGTTAGAAGCAGGAAAAATATTTAAGTATAAGGATTTTAATGAGTTTGACAAGGGCCAAATTGTGATGTCTAGGCGACTGGGTGAGAGCATCTCCAAAACTGCAGCTCTTGTGGGGTGTTCCAGGTCTGCAGTGGTCAGTATCTATCTAAAGTGGTCCAAGGAAGAAACAGTGGTGAACCTGTGACAGGGTCATGGGTGGCCAAGGCTCATTGATGTATGTGGCGAGTGAAGGCTGGCTCGTGTGGTCTGATCAAACAGACGAGCTACTGTAGCTCAAATTGCTCAAGAAGTTAATGCTGGTTCTGATAGAAACGTTTCAGAAAAGCATTGAAAGCCCCAACGTGAGCATTAGAACTACCATGAAGCAATGGACCACAAAGCAATGGGAAACGTTGGCCTAGTCGGATGAATCACGTCTTCTTTTACATCACGTCGATGGCCGGGTGCAAATGTGGCACTTCCCTGAGGAACACATGGCATGCACTATGGGAAAAAGGCAAGCCTACGGAGGCAGTGTGATGCTTTGGACAATGTTCTGCTGGGAAACCTTGGTTCCTGCCATCCATGTGGATGTTACTTTGACATTTACCACCTACCTAAACATTGTTGCAGACCACGTACACCCTTTTATGGAAACGGTATTCCCTGGTGGCTGTGGCGTCTTTCAGCAGGATAATGTGCCCTTCACAAAGCAAAATTGGTTGAGAAACGATTTGAGGAGCACAAGTTTGAAGTTTTGACTTGGTCTACAAATTCCCCAGATCTAATCGAGCATTTGTGGGATGTGCTGAACAAACAAGTCTGATCCATGGAGGCCCCACCTTGCAATGTACAGGACTTAAAGAATCTGCTGCTACCATCTTGGTGCCAGATACCACAGTACACCATCAGGAGAATAGTGGAATCCATGCCTTGACTGGGCTGTTTTGACAGCAAAAGGGGGACATACACATACGTGTGTGTGTGTGTGTGTGTGTGTGTGTGTGTGTGTGTGTGTGTGTGTGTGTGTGTGTGTGTGTGTTCCTTGTTTGGCAATACTTGTGAGGACACAAATGTCCTCACTTATATAGTAAAACATGAAAACAACCCACTAGTGAGGACATTGGACTGGTCCTCACTAGTTAAAAAGGCTTATAAATCAGCCAAAACAAGTTTTTATTTAAATCTGTTGTTCTGCAGATGTTTCTGTGATGGGTAGGTTTAGGAATAGGGGTTGGGTTAGGGGATAGAAAGTATAGTTAACCTGATATAAAATCAATGGAAGTCTATGTAATGTTCTAGTGAAACAAACCTGTGTGTGTGTGTGTGTGTGTGTGTGTGTGTGTGTGTGTGTGTGTGTGTGTGTGTGTGTGTGTGTGTGTGTGTGTGTGTGTGTGTGTGTGTGTGTGTGTGTGTGTGTGTGTGTGTGTGTGTTGAACTGTTGCAAAAAATAAAAAGAAATTATAAAAAGAAATCACTGAATGTTAATCTTGCCTTTTATTTGCTGATCTGAGCCACAATCAATGCAATTTATTCTGAAATTATTCTCAGAAAAAGGACAATATGTTTTTGTTTCTGCAAGTCACAGGGTCACTGTTAAATGCATGCTTTGGCAAAATGTAGCCCAAGGTGCTCTTTAACAGATGTTCTCATCAGGCAGAAAATAATTGCCAAACAAAGGCTCTTGATCCAAAAATAACACACCATCCTGTAGTGACATTGTGGTTAAGCCTTAAACAAGTTAGAGAAATGGCACTGCTGTCTTTTACACAAAAGCTCCATCTGCTGGGGGCATTGAAATGCCAGGTGCTCCTCAGAGGGACCCAGAATGGCATAATTTTGCTGTCTTTATGTTGATTTATGTTGACCACCATGGCTGTTTAACTTTTCCAACATTAAAAACATTTGACTTTGCAACATATGTTTAATTTCGATGCCTCTACATGGATTCGATTTGTCAGCTTTTTCATATCGCAAAGCTACATGTAGCCTTTAGCAAACCCAGTAGTGAGTTCAGTGAAATGGTGATAATAGCATTTATCTCTCTTGTGAAGCTGTGATAATGGCAATGCAGTTTCAGCAATCATTTTTTCCCCTTCTACAACTTCATGCTGACTCTAAATTAAAAGAAACAAAAGTATGTTAGACACAGAGGAAGCTGAGAATAACAAAAGGAGGAGATTCTGTTTAAAAAAATACCCTGGCCTCTCTTATTTTTGTACTGGTCATATCTAAGATGTGTGTCTATATTTATGAAACTTTTAGATGACTATTTTTAGTTTTTTATTTTGAAAGTAGAGGCCTATAATAAAAACGGCTTGATGCATTATTCATCTGGCTAAATTTAGAGGGGCTGTATTAAGACGGGGCACTCAGCTACGGTCTGATGCCACTGTGTTCTGGATTGGACAGAATTCCATTCTATTTATTCTGTGGCCGTTGTGCTATTAATAATCTGCCACTCATGTGATATTGAATTGTTTGGGGGATGACCCTAAATGTGGTTCATTTAGGGCTATGCCTGTGTGTGTGTGTGTGTGTGTGTGTCTGTGTGTGTGTGTGTGTGTGTGTGTGTGTGTGTGTGTGTGTGTGTGTGTGTGTGTGTGTGTGTGTGTGTGTGTGTGTGTGTGTGTGTGTGTGTGTGTGTGTGTGTGTGTGTGTGTGTTTCTAGCCTGGTGGGGACATCAACCTGGGGCTGGTTGCATAAACCACTAGTCTTAAAAGTAAGCCATCTAATTTTTTTCTTCAAGACTGGTCCTTACTTTTTAAAATCAGTTAGGCCTACATAAAATGGTAGATCAGTTCAATTTGAATTAGAAAATTACTGATTACATTTTTTTGACTAATTGCTAGTTCGACAAATTAGTGCTTAAGACAAAGTATTAACTTAGGCAACTAGCCCCTGAATGCACACAGACTCAGGGGGACTTGTGTCATTGTAGGGACCTAAATTGAGGTCCCCATGGGTACAACAGCTTATAAATTATACAGAATTAACTCTTTTGAAAATGTAAAAATGCGGAAAGTTTTATGTGATGGGTAGGTTTAGGGGTAGGGGTATTGTAGTGTAAGGGGATAGAATATGGTTTGTACAGTATAAAAACCATTACGTCTATGGCGAGTCTCCAGAAAGATAGCGCACCAGATGTGTGTGTGTGTGTGTGTGTGTGTGTGTGTGTGTGTGTGTGTGTGTGTGTGTGTGTGTGTGTGTGTGTGTGTGTGTGTGTGTGTGTGTGTGTGTGTGTGTGTGTGTGTGTGATTGATTGATTGATACAAATCTGTCTATTTTTGTTTATATATAGTGGGGCAGAAAGGGAAGGGGATAGTAAATGACCTGCAGAGAGCTTGGACCAAAGTAACAAAGGCTATCATCAGTAACACACTATGCCACCATGGACTCAAATCCTGCAGTGCCAGATGTGTCCCCCTGCTTAAGCCATTACATGTCCGGGCCTGTCTGAAGTTTGCTAGAGAGCATTTGGATGATCCAGAAGATGATTAAGAGAATGTCATATGGTCAGATATGAGTAAAAACCTCCTTCCATCAGCCAGGGCATTGAAGATGAAACTTGGCTTGGTCTTTCAGCATGACAATGATCCCAAACACCCTGCCCGGGCAACGAAGGAGTGGCTTTGTAATAAGCATTTTAAGGTCCTGGATTGGCCTAGCCAATCTCCAGATCTCAACCTCATAGAAAATCTTTGGAGGCAGTTAAAAATTTGTGTTGCCCAGTGACAGCCCCAACACATCACTGCTCTAGAGGAGATCTGCATGGAGGAATGGGTCAAACTACCAGCAACAGTGTGTAAAAACCTTGTAGTGACTTACAGAAAACTTTTGATCTCTATCCTTGCCAACAAAGGGTATATAACAAAGTATTGAGATTAACTTTTGTTATTGGCCAAATACTTATTTTCCACCATAATTTTCAAATAAAATCTTTAAAAATCAGATTTTCTGGATTTTTTTTCTCATTCTGTCTCTCATAGTTTAAGTGTACCTATGATGAAAAGTACAGGCCTCTCTCATCTTTTAAAGTGGGAGAATTTGCACAATTGGTGGCTGACTAAATACTTTTTGCCCCACTGTATATAAACAAAAATAGACAAATTTGTATGTAGGTGTACATTCAATTTATTTACATTTTATTTTAATATTGGCAGTCTTGCCTCAAGATTGTGATGACATCATAAATCATAAAATCACTGTTTTCTATAATTTTTATACTATAAATGGCTACATGTCATTTTTTTTTTTTATCATTTAATTTATTTAAAATTGGAAGAAAAGGCATTTCATACTCAAAAGTTTATTGAAAATGTTATTTTTCATGGCATGACCTCTTTCAATTATCATGTATTTATAGTTTAAAATGTTTATATTTACATATATTTTATAAATATTGATCACATGGACCTCTATAAAAAGTGCCACTTGCAGAATTACTTAAACAATCTGCTGCCTTGTGTTCATTGTTTCATTCACTACCAGTGTTACACCACAAGAGAGCACTAAATCAGTGTCCTTGATTTAATTGGCTTCTGTGTGCTAGAGATTTCAATATACTTAAACCATATACATTTCTGAACTTTCTGGTGTATTCAGAGTAGTATTATTCATAGTATTCATTATGAATGTTTTCTTCGTTTTTGAATTCCTCACCTACTAATACAGCATAATGTATATTGTATTAGTTTGTATTATTGGCTAAGTACATATCTTAAATCATCTTTAAAATATTTAACCCCCTTTCTATAGTGAGTCAATGTCTTAAAATTTACACATAATTACCCTAATAATTGAGATTTTTAGGTCTTTATTTAATTTCAAATTGTTTTTAAAAAAGTTATTGTTTTCATAGATATGTACAATATCAACAAAAACAGGATGAAAAGGATCTAGCAAAGGCATAAGCAAAAATAATCATGAAAATTCAATTAAATGTGAATTTCCCACAGTGTGGGAAAGTGTGCACCTTATGACACCTTAACTGTGTGTACATACTCATAGGCTATAGCTAACGGATACAAAGACTGTTTTGCCTATAGAGCTCACTTATTTATCATATTTATCACACATACTGCACGCACAAACATGCACTCACACAACTGTGGTCACGTATCTTCTATCTTGCTCATCCTTGCCTTAAGGCAAGTTGTGTGTGTTTAAAGCTCTGTGGTAACATTTAACCCTGAACTATTTACATGATTGAGAATGAAGTAGTGTAATGCATGAATGCACAATCCTGGATATGAAGTAAATCCAGTCCTTTCACTCATTTTTTGATTAAACAGATATGCTGTCTAAAGCAGACAGAGAGTCCTGCACAATCTTATTTAGCTGTGACCAGGAAGGAAAGAACATTCTGTCCTGAGTTGTGGGAATATCAGGAAACAATGTTTGCTCTAGAGACAGTATTGCCGCTATTTACATGTTAATCTTTGCGAGATCAGCTGCAGCATGCCAGAAAGAGAAGGAAGAATAATTCTGTTTTATTTTCAGTCTACATCAGGTGCACATTATTAAATCATTATAAAAAATAATTATATATACACCGTGCAGCATCACACTTTCAATTTTTGTACACCATTGCATCTGCAAAGCAACAGGAAACAGGGTTAGTGATGGGTAATCTGCTAATGATAATAAAGCTCTACTTGACTTTTCAAAACCAACAGAGCCTAACAAAATAACCAGTGTGTTTCTATGGAGCACTTACAGGTCTCACAGTACTTGGGGGGTCTGTTTTTTCCATTTCACTCTGGGTCATTTTGGGTTTCACTATACAAGATGCAAATTCTCTCCGTACTGGAGACACAGAAATGAGTGATGCACTAAAGCCAGGGGCATCATTAAAATTCACGAATTGTAATTTAAGTACACAGTCAATCTACTGATTTAAAAGAACACTCCACCGTTTTTAAAAATAGGTTTTATTTAAAGGGGGGGAGGTGAAACACTCAGTTTCAGACAATCTCATGTCAATCTTGAGTACCTATAGAGTAGTATTGCATCCTTTATATCCCCGAAAAATCTTTAGTTTTATTATATTTATAAAAGAAATATAGGCTGTACAGAGTCTTTCCGGAAAAAAACAAGAGGCTGGAGGCTTATCGTGTAGGCGGAGCTAAAGAATGATGAGCGCGCACAAAATGGTGACGTCCTCAAACGTGGAGAAGAAAACGCTACCCTAAATAAACCATGGCTATCAATCAGATTCAACTAAAACATATATGATCCAGAATCAGATCCAGAAGCTGAAATAAAAGTCTCTGTGGTATGTACTGTATTTAGTGGCCTGTCAACATTTGTGTGCGTTTACTCGTAGTTTATGAGGACATGATTTGGTTTATGGACTATATGCGACTAAACCTTAGCAGTAGCAAGCAAAACAGTTTTGCACGTCAGACTAGTGTAACGTTATACAGAACAACAATGGAGTAACCGTTAGCGCATTTGAATGACGAAGGACGCTTTGTGAGAACCTTCCCTAGGTTTATGTTTGGGGAAAAAAACACCTATATTGGTCAGCTAAACAAATGTATTTAAACACACACCATAGATCGCACGCTCCATTGATAAATTAACTATACACGATTGTGCTGTTTGCTGATGTTTATTTACGCGATGATAGCCAACAACATAGACATTTGAAGCAGTTTTACTCACCGCCTGTTTCCAAAGCAGGACCGTGAACCTTTATCGTTGGGACCGCTCCATCAAAAACACACTTCTTTGGTAACATTGTTGATTTCGTGAAGTCCTGTGACAGCAGTGACCGTGGAGATCCACTTTTGCGACGGGACTGAAGCGTAATGTGACGCTTCTCGTCATTTCTGCGTTCAAATCGGTTCAAAGGCAGCGCTGCCTTCCCAGAATGCTATGCGGACGCGTTGAAGTCGCTTGTACGTCACCCATAGGAATAAAGTGGAGCGTGGCGCGTCAGAAGTGTTGCACGGATGAGTGGATCTGCACCTGAGAGCAGTGTTTATCGGCGTGCATTTGCTCTCTCACTCTGGTCACGCGCGTGCGCACCCTTCCGGGAGAAGAGCCCGTACGGCCCATACAAGGACATTCCGCTCTGTCGACGTCAAGCAGAACCATGCTCGGAAAAAACTCTCTGAAACTTGTGAGAAACCTGAAGGAGTATTCCCCCTCTTCTTTCCTACATTTAGATATGTGGGCAAATGCATTTATGCCTCAGTGCATGCATTGTTTTAGTTTGGCAGGGTCGCTTAGCATAATGAATGGAATCCTATGTTGCCAGCTAGCATGTCCAGAGTTAAAAAAAAAAAAAAACCACCTAATTACTTTTTGTGGCCTGCGTATTCACAACGCTTACAAATAGCGATACAGATTAAGACTAGGCGATTTCCTAGGCAGATATTGGGACCGGACCCTGTGGTGTGGGGGGACCCGGACCCTCAGGCGTGGGCGGACCCGGACTTTCAGACGTGGGTGGACCCGGACCCTGAGGCGTTTGGTGGACCTGGACCCTGTAGCATAGGCGGACCCGGACCCGGACCCGGACCCAGACCCGGGGACGGACCCTGATAAGGAGGTCTAACCTCTTCGTTTTGCTAACCTCACTTTGCAATACTTCACAGGTGAATCAGTAAGTAACATTGGATAACTAGGAAATTTGGTAATCAGTAAGTCAGATTGGAGTCATTGTGCTCAACGGAATTATTGTCAGGTTGTTCGCTTGAACTTGGGTCTTCAGAAAAGCAATGACAGCTTGGCATGGATGTCACCTGTAGAGTTGCAACTTCTGGACAGTTGGAGAAATAGTCAATACCTGCAATATGGCTCTTACTATTGCAGTCAAACAGGTCTACTCCGACAAAGGCGATGGTGGATTTAACTTCTCCATGGCGGAAAAACGTCTCAGGTTACGTATGTAACCCTAGTTCCCTGAGGGAACGAGACGCTGCGTCGAAACGCTGTGAGAACGCCTCTGCGTTAATGCGTCGTGAAGCGCCTGTAGAACCATTCCATCGGAAAAAAGATCGATTGTCGGCGTGATGACGTCATCGACCGGAAGCTATAAAACGTCCGTGAAAACAAACAGGAACTAACTTCTGATAAAGCCTGAAGTAAGTGATCACGGACACGCCGGGAGTATGGCAGAGCGACGCAGCGTCTCGTTCCCTCAGGGAACTAGGGTTACATACGTAACCTGAGACGTTCCCTTTCGGGGAACTCGAGCTGCGTCGAAACGCTGTGAGAACGCTTATACCCACATCGCCATAGGACCAAGTGTCTCGTATGTGTGAAGGCGAAGCGCACACGGTTACGAGAGTACCTGTGCCCCTACTGTAGATGCCAGGTCTAGTTCATAGAACCTGACGAAGGTTAAAGGAGACGACCATCCGGCCGCGTTACAAATATCGTGGAGGGAAGCCCCCGATAAAAGTGCTTTTGAAGCAGCCATACCCCTGGTTGAATGCGCCCGGACAGCCAGTGGAGACTGCTGCCCGGCCGCCTCATAAGCAAGTGAGATGGCCTCAACCACCCACTTGCTCATCCTCTGCTTAGATACTGGGGCCCCTTTCTTAGGGGGCCCGAAACAGACAAACAGCTGATCAGTTTTCCTCCACAGGGCAGCTCTGTGGACATAAGTATCTAGCGCCCTGACAGGGCACAGCAGATTCAATCTTTCCTGGTCTGACGTCGTGAAAGGAGGAGGACAGAACGCCTGAAGAGTGATGGGGCCCCGTGGGCTCGTAGGAACCTTGGGGACATAACCCGGCCTGGAATGTAGAAATGCTTTCACCATCCCAGGCGCAAACTCTAAACATGAGGGCCCTACAGACAGGGACTGAATATCTCCTATTCTCTTTAGGGATGAAATAGCCAAAAGGAATACCGTCTTGAGGGTAAGGAACTTATCCGAAACCTCCTCCAAGGGTTCGAATGGAGGCTCGGACAAGCCCCGTAAAACAATGGCTAAGTCCCATGCTGGGACCCTCGAGTGCATCACAGGCCTCAACCTTAAAGTGCCACGAAGGAAGCGTGTAATTAGAGGGTGTCTTCCCAAAGACACTCCACTGAAAGGGACATGGAAGGCACCCAAGGCCGCCACGTACACCTTTAGTGTGGAGGGGGTCAACCCTGCCGAGAACCTTGCCTGCAGGAACTCCAGCACTGTACCGACCGGGCAGTTAACTGGGTCCCACTGGCGTTCTCTGCACCATGCTGAGAAAAGTCTCCATTTCAAAGCGAACAGCTTCCTTGTGGACGGAGCTCTGGAGTGTAGGATGGTCTCTACGACCTCGGCCGAGAGACCTTCCTCTATGAACCTAGCCCCCTCAGAGGCCAGGCCCACAGTTTCCACATCTCCGGGCGTGGGTGCAGGAATCTCCCGCCCGCCTGAGAGAGTAGATCCCTCCTGGTCGGAATCTCCATCGGAGAGCCTTCCAGGAGAGATATCAGGTCCGAAAACCATACTCGGGTCGGCCAGTTCGGAGCCACTAGAAGTACCTGGGCCCCGTCCCGGCGTACCCTCTCCAGAACTCCTGGAAGCAAGACAATCGGGGGGAAGGCGTACAGAGGCAGCCTCGGCCACTCCTGTACCATGGCATCCAGCCCCAGCGGGGCCGGATGGGTCAGAGAAAACCACTGCGGGCAGTGAGAATTCTCCGCCGAAGCAAACAGGTCTATCTCTGCTTTCCCATAAACCTTCCAAAGGAGCTCCACCACCTCTGGGTGGAGTCTCCATTCCCCGGGCCTCGGCCCCTGTCTCGACAGGCTGTCTGCTTCCTGATTTAGGACCCCGGGGATATATACTGCCCTGATTGACACCAATTTCCCCTGGGCCCACAGGAGGATCCGATGTGCCAATTTGTCCAAAGGACGGGACCTCAGACCCCCCTGGTGGTTTATGTAGGCGACCACCGACGTGTTGTCTGTCCTGACTAACACATGGTGGCCCCTGAGGTCGGGCAGGAACTGTTTCAATGCAAGAAACACAGCGAGCATCTCTAGCCGATTTATGTGCCAGTGCCGCTGATGTTCCTGCCATAGACCCTGGGACGAGCGACCACTCATGGTCGCCCCCCAGCCCGTGAGAGAGGCGTCTGTCGTTAGCGTTACGCGACGAACATGAGCCCCCAACACGGGACCCTGAGATAAAAACCCCGGGTTTTTCCACATGACCAGAGCACGTAGGCATCGCCGCGTGACTTTGATCGTGCAGAGCGGATTTCCCCTCGGGGAGAACCCTTTCGTTTTGAGCCACCACTGCAGTGGCCTCATGTACAGTAGGCCAAAAGGTATCATGTTGGACGCTGCTGCCATGAGACCTAACAGTTTCTGGAACTGTTTCACAGTGACGGCCCGGCCTAGCTTCTGTTATTTGACGGCTGCCAGGACCGATGCTATGCGTGTTGGCGATAATTGCGCCCGCATAATTACCGAATCCCAGTTCACACCTAGAAAAGTGGTTCTCTGAGCCGGAGAAAGCACACTCTTCTTGGCGTTCAGCCTCAACCCCAGCTTCGACATGTGGGCGAGAACAGCATCTCGATGCTGAACCGCCATCTGTTCTGTATTCGCTAGAATCAGCCAGTCGTCGATATAGTTCAGTATGCGGATGCCCTGCAGACGCAGCGGCGCCAGAGCTGCATCCACACACTTGGTGAACGTGCGGGGTGACAGTGCTAGACCGAAGGGAAGTACACGATATTGGTATGCCTCTCCCCCGAAGGCAAACCTCAGGAACTTCCTGTGATGTGGAAGGATGGAGACATGAAAATACGCATCTTTGAGGTCTATGGTGACAAACCAATCCTCCGATTTGACCTGCGCTACAATCTGTCTGAGTGTAAGCATCTTGAATTTGAGCTTGGCCACCGTGCGATTCAATAGCCGCAGATCTAATATCGGGCGTAAGCCCCCATCCTTCTTCGGCACGATGAAGTAACGGCTGTAAAAGCCAGACTCCCTGCTGGGAGGGGGAACCCTCTCTATAGCCCCTTTTTGCAGGAGTGTCTCTACTTCCTGTGCCATTACCAGAGCCTGCTCCGGGCCCACCTCTGTAGGTAGGACACCGCAGAAAGGAGGTGGCCGACTTCTGAACTGAATGGCGTACCCCTTTTCTATTATCTGCAGGACCCAATGAGATATATTTGATAGACGTTTCCACTCGTCTAGAAAATCTACTAAGGGAACCAGCCTCTCGAGGCTGGCCTCTGGTGTATTTTGAGCAACAAGCACAGTGCCCTGAAGCGGCGGACCGGCAGGGAACGACTGACTTGACTGCTCGGGGGCCCCCCGAAGGGGGTGCGGACCACCCTCGGGTGGCCCGCGGAGACCGACTGCGCCCCGGCATTGCGGTGGGGTTGGCAGCGCGGCCCCCCGAGGGTGCCGTAGGGAAGCGGGTACCGTTGGCAGGGGTAAACACCGCTTCCCTACGGGGGGAACCACCCTCAGCGTCCTGGCGCTTCTGGCGTCAGGAACGCTTCGACGAGGCCTTCTTGGCGATCAGGACTGTCCGCAGATCAGCCCTGCCCCTCGAAGGCCTCGCCTGAGAGCGCCGCCCCTCGTCCCCGCGCTGAGGGGGAGCTCGAGCGGCGACGCTCTGCTTTTGTTGCGCCCTGTGAGCGGAGCTCGTACTCGGCTTGGGCTGCCTGATGTCAGCGGCAGCCCCAGGGACCTGGACCCGGAGAGGGAGAAACTGCTTTAGCGCCGCAGCTTGCTTCTTTGACTCCTGGAACCTCTCGGTGACAGTGTGTACTGCGTCACCGAAGAGGCCACCAGGAGACAGCGGCGTGTCGAGCAGAAAGCTTTTCTCCCTCTCCTTGATTTCAGTGGGGTTGAGCCATAAATGCCTCTCCGTAGCCACCAATGCTGCCATAGAGCGGCCAACACATCTGGCCGTCTCTTTGGTGGCCCGGAGAGCAAGATCAGCTGATGTTCTTAGCTCATTTATAATATCTCCCCCCACTTCATCACGTCCATCTAAGTCCCTGAGCAGGTCAGCCTGATAAGCCTGCATTATAGCCATAGTATGCAGGCATGCAGCAGCCTGACCTGCCGCCGAGTACGCTTTGCCCACCAGTGCCGACGTTGTTTTTAATGGTCTGGTGGGCAAAGTCGGGGCCTTCAGGGACGATGCCGAGGAAGGCGAGAGATGACTCGCGAGCGTCTCTTCTACCTTTGGCATCGCCCCATAACCGTAGTGCTTCAGCCCCATGATGTTGCTGTAGACCGAAGTCTGAGGGCTGAACACACGGTATGATGCCGGTCTCCTCCATGACTTTGCCACCTCGGTGTGCAAATCATGGAAGAACGGCAGGCCCCGTCGCTGAGGTTCTGAAGCGCGAGCGGGCAGGAATCTTTCATCTAATTTACTAGACTTTCTTCTTCCTGCCTCAGATCTTTCTATGGGCCAGTCAATATTTAGTCTGGCCACAGCTCGCGTTAGAACCTCAACGAGCTCCTCACTCGCAGGGGACTGAAGTGGCGAATCTTCAGTCGCGATGCTCTCAACGTCCACCTCCTCGGAGCTGGATAGTTGGAGCACCGGCGACTCTCTCGGGGGGGAAGAAACCGCAATGCGTGCTTCCAAGCCCCGAGAAGAGCCGCTGGATGGAGCAGGTGAGGGCAGAGATAAGGCAGCGCCCGTCTCAAACCCCTCTGCAACATCCAATTGTGAACCCCACGACTGCAGCCTCCGCTCTGCCTCGGCAGCAGCGGGACCAGAGCCGCGGGGAACACGAGCCGAGGCACCCTCCTCGAAGAGTGCCCGGCGGGAGCGCAGCGTTTTCAGTGGCATACGCTCACAGTGCTCGCAAGCAGCCCCCTCGAGGGCTGCCTGGGCATGCTGCGCTCCCAAGCAGGCAACACAAAGAGAGTGTGTATCCCCACTCGTGATGTAGCGTGGGCAGGGATGTACACACCTCTTGAACTGACTGCTTTCACTCGCCATTTCTCTATCTATTTATTTTCTCTTTTTTGTAAAATATAGGAATATTTAACAAAGGGTGGAAAAACTCTTGCAAATAGACAGACAAAAACACCAAATAGACAGACAGGTTCACACAGATCGCTTGCTGAAGGCTCAGAAGCTAGTTCCTGTTTGTTTTCACGGACGTTTTATAGCTTCCGGTCGATGACGTCATCACGCCGACGATCGATCTTTTTTCCGATGGAATGGTTCTACAGGCGCTTCACGACGCATTAACGCAGAGGCGTTCTCACAGCGTTTCGACGCAGCTCGAGTTCCCCAAAAGGGAACACTGTATTCTCTTACTTTGTTTCAACAATGTCTTTTCAACATGTTTGTGCATATATTTGTGTGCTGCTCTCCTTCACTCGTGCAGGTCTTGCTCACCGTGTGTCTGGTCTCGCTGGCTTTTTTACACAAACTCTCTGGTGTTCGCCATTCCCTATTTTTGACACCATAGCTGTGTCTCATTTCGTTAAATTTCGAAGGCTGCGTCCTCCGGAGGACATGTCCTGTGTAGGATGCAGTATACGGAGTGTCCTCAATCAGAATTAAACGAGACGTCCTTCGTAGGACACACAGGCAGGAAGTATCATGTTGCTATGCCAACAAGTTCAGCCACGTTGCTCTCACGCCAGTTATATGAATGAAAATTATTTATAACTTGAAAATTACTATGAAATGTTTCTTGTCTTGACAGCAATGTACTGTTCTAAACGTTTAAAATGCACTAAACAGTTGTAATCCTGTTTACCACAACTATTTGTTTGAGGTAATAGAGCTTAAAAAAAGAAAAGAAAAAAAAAGCTTGAACTACTTAATTTAAACACCACACATACGCTCGCATGTATATCTGGCGGTGGTGCCGTTTTTTCATATAATATAAAAAAAAAATGACGGTTGTTAACGGAGACGCAAAGAATTGTGGGTTATCTCCAGCCGTGAAGGATACACCTCATGCACACTCCGAATTCCTGTGAAAGAAGGACGCATTCGAAGGTTGCATTTGGGGTGTCCTACTCACTTTTTTGAAATGAGACGACCTTATGACGTATGCACCCTTCGAATGCGACCTCCGGAGGACGCAGCCTTCTGAAATGAGACACAGCTCATGTTGTTATAAATGCCACCGGACAACGGCTTGAGCAGAAACACAATATCTCACCAAGGGACGATTAAACAACATTACTATATTTCGTTTGGCTTTATTTCTTTGATATGGTACATGTACAAAGGTTGTTGAAGCCTGTTTGAAGTCACCATTATGGTGATTAGTGTTGGGCCTCGGCCATTGACCTGTTTTCAACAATATGTCATGCTCCTGACTGCACTGATATACTTTTTATATGTGCAATTTTTGGAATCAGTGACTGACAGATGGATTTTGAGATATGTGACTTCCTAAATAAGTATGAAAGTCTTTAAAAACAGTAACTTTTAGTTTTGAACGTTCATTATCAAAACATTATCAAGTTGTTATTACCTGTCCCAGTGAAAGAGCTCAAGTTGTTATTAAACAAACTGCTAATGATTGTGCTTTTATCAGGTATTTTTCTTGGTTTTCATATCTTCAAATGTTTTTGTTATGCTATGTACAAAAGCTCTTTTTAACTGATTTATAAAAAGATATTTTTTGAAACAGGAGATCATTGATACTTTGACATGTTTTACCAGTTTTACCACTGACATTGATTTACAATGGTGGCCAAAATGATTAGAACACTTGGCATCTGGGAGTCGTCTTATTGGGCCTGGATTTATTTTCCAAGAGGACAATGACTTTAAAAACATTCTTCTAACTATTGATGGAAGGACTCTGATGGAGTGGCCCCTTCAAAGTCCGAACTTCAACCCCATCGAGCACATTTGGGGCGAGTTAGAAAATAAACTTGACAAATCCATTGCATTCAAAGGAAAGCCATTGGCTTCAGTTGCAGAAGGCATGGGATAACATTAGTGTTGAAGTTCTCAGAGAAAATATATTGACACTATGCCAGAGAGATGTGCTGCTGTAATGTCTGCAAAAGGTGGACATACCAAATATTAAAGTTAAAAGTGGATAAAAACAACTCACTTCATCTGGTATTTGATGGTCAGTGCAACCACCTGCATGTTTCATGAACATTATGCAATTAAATCATTTTGTGGAGGCAAAAAAGCTCAATATTTTCAGATCTATCTGGTGTTCTTATAATTTTGGCCACCCATGTACAATATAATCATAACTAAAAACTATTAAAAGTTCAAGTTCTACTTTCAACAGAGGGTGCAAAATAAATTAAAAAGTTATAATCATATAGTTATTTTTTTACCTTATACTGTTTTTACATTGTTCTTTCCATAATTAATATGTTAAATATAGAACTACAGTATATCTAGCAAAAACACTTTTCACCAAAACACTGCTTGCAAACAGACAGCTGGCCTACTCATACCCAACCATGCAAGACCGTGCTGGTGAACTAACATCAGCTCCATTTTGCTTGAGAACAGCATAAATATGCCACTAGCCAGCCTGAACCAGAATGGAATTCAAGCTGGTTTATGTTGATTTTTCAGCAGGGAATATTCAAGTAGGACCTAAGACATTATAAATGAGGAAAAATGATGATGTAACAGAAATACTTTACAGATTGTGTTATAATATTTCAAAAAGAAGTTACCTGGTTGCCTTAAAATTGAGTTCATTGAAATTAAAAATTTGAGTTAATACAATGAACATTTTTGAGAATCGACAACCTTCATTTAAATTTTATTAAAATATGTAAGCATTGGGTCATTTTATTTGTGACTACTTAGTGAAACATGCCAAATTGTGCTATTTTCATGATTTATCACATTTTTTATGTGTTTCAGATACAATAATATTTTGAGTTTCTATTTATTTAACCAATTTCCTTGTATCAAAAAAAGTTTTACTTCAATAAACTCAGAATTTTAAGGCAACCAGGTTACTTACTTTTTTTAAGTTAAACCAACAATTTTTTTTACAGTGTATATATTTATTAAGACAAGAAGCACAAATTGCTTCCTTAATGAAGATTTGAGGAAATAAACAGTAAAGGACTTATTTAAACAAGGTTAGAACTTATTTAAACAAGATTAGAACAGAAATAAATGTTGTCACAATGAGGCTGAATCTCAGCATTCCTGCTGTTCTGGAAAAATAAACAAACAATGGGGATTCTAAGATGCTTGAGACCGTGGCTCTCCATTGCCTGTAAAAATGCATTAACTAATTATAGCAAATAATTGAGTTCCATGTATTCAATATGCTGCAAACTTTTAGTTTAACGGAGAAACGACAGGGGGTATTGTATTTATCCATTTTGCTGAAATAAGTACATTTCCTTCTTGCAATTGCCATTAATTTCCCCCTTATAGCAGACATGAGTGAACCAAATAAACTAAACCCATGTCAGCTACTGTGCTGAAATGAATTCAGTGATTCTTCTTCAGGCACTTCAAATGTCCAGCTATCATGTTCTCAGAACTTTGGCTAATGTTCTGCCAAGGTTCTTTGAAATGTTAAATTTATCTTGTCCTTAATATCGTTGTTCTCTAAAATGTTAACAGAAACATATTATGCCTGCATCACTAAAAATAAATAATTTTAGAATATTCAGGCAAGGTAATATGAACATTAGCGGATCAGAACATTTTTTTTGTTAGCTAGGTGCCTAAATATACATTTTAAAAGGTGATGCATGTGAACAGCATCATGATTAAAATCTAAAAAACAATTATGTTATGACTGTCCTTAGTCTATCTATCACATAATGAGGTTTCCTTTGCTCCAAAGAGGATTGAAACATTCATGCACAAACATTGACCGTATCATGCAAGTGTTTGGGATGTTATCAAGCACATCAGTGTTCTGTGCAAGTATACAGACCTTTCGAGATGCTCAATGTGGGTGGTAGCTTGCCATTTAGCCGGCAGCTATCACCTTGCAACTATCTGAATGTGAAAAGTCAATATCTGAATGTGAAACTCCTGGGTAAACCAAGGTTACTACAAGGTCTGTGTGGGTCCCAAAACCCCTAGAATAGTCACATGGACACTGTAGTGTAAAAAGGCACTATGCTTCAGATGCTGAACTGAGGCCCTGACTTCTTGTGGTGATAGCTTAACATTAGTAATAGTTTAACCTGATGCCCTACCCAAATTTGCCTGCTGGCCAGCCATGGCCCATCTGTCAGGGCAGAAGGGAGTCCTCCCCCAAATATTCATCCAAAACATATAGAACTCAATTTAAACTGAGAAAAATTATAAATGCAGTCTCAGAAAAAAAGGTACAAAAGCTGTCACTGGGGTGACTTTCAAAAGGGTCCACCTTTGTACTTAAAGGTCCCGTTCTTCACGATTCCATCTTTCAAACTTTAGTTAGTGTGTAATGCTGTTGGAGCATAAATAATACCTGTAAAATTATAAAGCTCAAAGTTCAATGCCAAGCGAGATATTTTATTAAACAGAAGTTCCCTTTCAAAGCCTACAGCGAACGGCCGGTTTGGACTACAGCAGGAAGTGCAGGGATGTAATGACGTCACTAGAACCGTTTGTTGACTAACCCTCCGCCCACAAGAACACGTAAAATAGAGGGCGTGGTCTTGTTGCTCTCCCACGTGGAGAAGAGCACGCATTCAGCGCTTGCATCTCCCCGTTATGGTAAGAGGCGCAACCTTTCCGGGCAAAGTGCGCTAAGCTGCTGTCCAATCACAACACGGGAAGCGCTGGCCCAATCAGAACTCGTTACGTGTTTGTGAAGGAGGGGCTTCAAAGAACAAGGAAATCATCAGGCCGTTTTTAGGACAGAGAAAACAGCGCTGTACAGATAAGTAAATTGTGGGAACAATACTGTTTTTTTTACACGCGAAACATGAACTCATGTTATATTGCACACTGTAAACATAATCAAAGCTTCGAAAACACGCGAAGAATAAGGCCTTTAAAGAGTGCAAATTAGTATCTAACTTAGGCAATTTTGGAGAGGCTAGCAATAGCAGGCTAGCTTTGAAAGCATATTTTCACCCTCCCTTCAGAGAGTCTCCAAAGCCACATCTCCTCCAAAAGACATGAATGTGTCTCAAAGCACATAATATTACAACAATAAGGAACATAAACAACTTGCTGACCTCTAACTTGTACCACCTGACTGCTGCTAAATCATTTGGGCGTAAATTTTAGCAGCATAGGAGGTTGCGAACTGCAGCCGCCCACCGCTCACCTCTCACTTTCAAAGCACATAGAGAAGCTACGGTGGCCGACACAGGACAAAGATGTCGTCGCTTGAGGCAGCAGAGAGTAGCTAGAGCTCTTTAGAGCAGTTTGTCCGTTTAGGGCTACTGTTGAAACATGGCAGCGCAAAAAGGTGACTTCACTGTAAGGGGACCCGCGGTGTGAAGATAGAAATGGCTCATTCTAAGGTAAAAAAAAAAAAAAAAACCTAATGGTCTAAACTCTTCCTCCTCTATTTTTCTTTTTCTTCTTCCCTTTTCTGGTTTTTGCTACTCTGAGTATACAAATCTTGGTATTTTGGGCACTTTTTGCGTTTCTTTGCCTCTTCATGACAGATCACTTCCTGTACTCCTGAGTTGTAAGTCGCTTTCAATAAAAGCGTCTGCTAAATGCATAAATGTAAATGTAAATGTAACGGTTCATTATGGAAGGTCTTTATGCACCACTGAAAAAAGTAATGTATATTATATTGCATTTCTGTCAATATCCTCAAAAATATTACACACTGCACCTTTATTGCAATTCTAAGATAGCGTTGTATGCGTGTACTTAAAGCCTGTCAATCGGCATTAGAGCGCCACCCTCAGGCTGAATAACTGTTCTGCGTGTGTTGAACGATTACAGTATAAAGCTTACAAAATATTTATTAACTAGTGCTTAGCCCCATAATCTGCCCTCTAAATTTACAGTCAGTAATCACTGCCACTGGCCTTCTAATAACCTTCTTCACCTATGAATCAATCTTCTTCCTTATTCAGTCTCTGCTCCAACTTAATGGAGATTATAATATCAAAGTGATTTTTCTTAAGAAAATAAATCTAATTTCTAAGTATACTTCTAAGCAATGCCCCCAAGGCAAGAACAATTATCACAGTGAAACACAAAGTTATCAACCAAAACAGATGGTATTAATAATAATAAAAAACTACTTTATTACAGGAAAAAGCAGTCATTTTGCAGTAAGGGCCACAGCTTACAATGGCCATAAGGGCCACAGTCCTAAGGCATTAAACACCATGAAATTATATTTCTCATTAGATTCAAATTTGCCCTTTCTCCCTCTCAAAATATTGTTTAACTGTATTATTTTTTTATTGGATACTTTTAGTAATGTATTGTTATACACATTATTATTATATTACTGTTACAATATGTTGCTCATGATGTTGTATGTTTTAAATCTACATTTTCCATTGTAGGTGAATAATGCTTTAGAGGCAGCCAGGTCTGTCTGTGGGACACCAGTGTACTGTCATCATGATGGTGGGGGTTTTGCTCTCTGCCGATATTCTGGGATGTGGTGCAGAATCCATCCAGCAGGGGCCAGGAGGGCAACAGCAAACACAGACATGATCAGGAAACTTTGCTGCAGAAAAACACAAGAATACAATCTTGAAATTGAACAGTTTTACGTACTTAAAGAATGTGCACTATTATTTAATTTTAAAACAGTAATATTATGAAATAAAATGAAAATTTAATTGTTATTTACAATGTTTATATATATATATATATATATATATATATATATATATATATATATATATACACATTGTTATTTACAATGTTTTTATATATATATATATATATATATATATATATATATATATATATATATATATATATATATATATATATATATATATATATATATATAATGTAATTTATTTCTGTGATGGGTGATGGCACACTGTATTTATTTTATTCAATTATTTTGCTTTTAGTAAAGTAAAATGAATTTAGTCTGCGTATCCACATGATTTGTCCAATGTATTAGAAATGAGATGACTAAATATAAAAAACAGTTATCTTAACTTTTGAAAGTAAAACTCAAAAAAGCCCATGCAAAAAAGAAACAAAATAAAAGTCTTCAGTCGCACTCGATCCTTCAGAAATAATTCTCATGCTGATTTGGTGCTCATGTAAGATTTCTCATCATTAGCAATATTACAAATTGCTTGAAAACATTCAAAAACTATTTGAAATAGAAATTTTTATAAAATTATAAATAGGCTACATTGAATTTTTTTTAAAAATGTATTTAATGAATCCTAGCTTTCTTATCCCCTGTCAGCCTTGAGTACTTTATGTTTGTAGCTGTGTGTGTGTGTGTGTGTGTGTGTGTGTGTGTGTGTGTGTGTGTGTGTGTTTGTGTGTGTGTGTGTGTGTGTGTGTGTGTGTGTGTGTGTGTGTGTGTGTGTGTGTGTGTGTGTGTGTGTGTGTGTGTGTGTGTGTGTGTGTGTGTGTGTGTGTGTGTGTGTGTGTGTGTGTGTGTGTGCGTTACAGGATTTTTTTTATAATGCAAAGTTACTGAATTTATTGTTCTTAAAGGGGTCATGACGGATTCTTTTTTTATTTTGAAATGCTAATTGGGGTTTACTTATAATGAAGAGCACTATATATTAGTGCTGTCAAAACGATTAATTGCGATTAATTAAATTAAATAATATTAATTAAATTAAAAGTTTTGTGTTTACTTAATATATGTGTTTAATTATGTATGCACATACATGTATATATTTAAAAGAAAATATTATTTATATATTAAATATATTTATATTCATATATAATGTAAATTATATAAATATATATTCAGTACTTGCTAATATTTCTTAAACATATACATGTATGTGTATTGATATTATTATACACATATAATAATTATACACAGTACACACACATATATCGTAAGCACAAACTTTTATTCTGGATTTTCAATCGCGATTTATCGATTTGACAGCCCTAATATATATATATGTGTGTATGTGTGTGTTTTAGCGTATACTGTGTATATTTTATTTACCTAATTATCTGAAATAAATGTAATGTTTTAAATGTTTATTTGATTTGACATTGTAATTCTTTTCTTGTCCAAACACAAGGAATATGATCTTCAAAACAAGGAAACATCCAAACTAATCTTTATCTTCATTGACCAGTTAAACAAACTTTGGCTGACCCCATGAAACTTTGCAACCTTTTAGGTTTTGTAATTGTTTCACTCACCCCAGGTCCGATCTTGCTTTTGGGTGGCTTGCTGTAGATGCTGGAGTTGCGTTTCTGGAGAATATCCTTCGCCCTGCAGACTGTCACTGGTTGCACAGCTCCCCTCAGAAAGGCCAGCATCCCAACAGCTGTATTGGTCAGCACCAGTAAGTCTGGATGCGTCTGAGAGAGAGAGAGAGAGAGAGAGAGAGAGAGGTTGAGGGAAAGGATAGAGGGGATGTTCACTGAGTATAACCGCTGGGTTTCCTGCCTGAGAACTGCTGAAGAGAAAATAGATGTATCCTGTCATATTATGGACATTATCTCCCAAAACCAGCCCACTCTTTGGGAGGGGCCTAGACAATACGACCACCCGCCCTGTAACTTTTTTTAATGCCCCTTTTGACAAGATATTAAATGAAACACATATAATCATAATTTGTCAAAGAACCAAACATGACATGTTATTGCCCTTAATATAATGTGATTAAAGCTATGTCAACTCATGTTGGACCGCTAATCCATAAAATTATAAAAAGCCTGAACTTTTCTTAACCTTACAGATGATGGACAAGCAAGCACATTGGGCTTATAATATAATGCGCCCACAGACAGTAACTTTGTTTTCTTCTACAATTAATGTCTTGTGTGATTTACACCATGGTTTGCAGGCGCTGTTTGACAGCACATGTATTCACAAGAACATAGGTAGCAGAGAAACACCTGGCTCTCTGCTTAGTGTGCATTTAGGGCTGTGTCCAGTACAAAGAGATACAAATTACAAGAGATCTGATTAAAGGAGCAGATTAAAGGGAGATAAAAGTGCAGAAAGTAGTGCAGCTGGCTGTGTGTTCTGTCAGCTGTCAGTATGGCCTGTGGTATTGCACTTCATTCATGCTGGTGATCAGATTACAGAGGCGGGTCTTTCATGCTAGAACACCGTTTGCCATTCAACACTTCCACAGTGCGTCCACAGTGGATACACCCTATTAATTGTTTGGTTTATGTACTGGGTGTGAGCAATCTTTTTGTCTCCTGTTATTATGCTATTTTGATATCTTCTAGAATAAACTTTGCCTGAGGATTTTTCTCTCTCCCCAAAACCATTGAACCTAGTGAAAACTATAGGTGGAAAAAAACATCCCAAAACAAATGTAGCTTTTTGAAATAACAAAATAAGTATTTTTTTATTATTTTTAAAATCAACGTAATCTACATTTGCATACATTTTGAATGATGCCATGAAGATTTATGAGAAATTATAAGCCATCCATTTGAAGCCACCTAGTGGACAAGAGTTTAATAATGTGGTGTTGTCGGGAAAATCCTGATGAGATATTATATTATATTATATTATATTATATTATATTATATTATATTATATTATATTATATTATATTATATGTATTGTATTATATTATATTGTCTTATATTATATTAATTATATTATACTATATTATATTATATTACAAATTAGTAAGAATTATTATATTAGATTAATAAATAGTACAATATAATATTATTTTTATAAGTTTATATTATAACATATAATATATTTGTATTTATATATTATATATATTTGCATAATATACTATTATTTAATTTTAAAACAGTAATATTATGAAATAATATGAAAATTTAATTGTTATTTACAAATTTTATATATTTTAAAATGTAATTTATTTCTGTGATGGGTGATGGCACACTGTATTTTTTATTTTTTTTGGATTATTATTATTTAGCTTTTAGTAAAGTAAAATTAATTTAGTCTGTGTATCAAAATGATTTGTCCAATGTATTAGAAATGAGATGACTAAATATAAAAAACAGTTATCTCAACTTTTGAAAGTAAAACTCAAAAAAGCCCATGCAAAAAAGAAACAAAATAAAAGTCTTCAGTCGCATGCTGATTTGGTGTTCATGTAAGATTTCTCATCCTTAGCAATGTAAAACACTTCTTGAAAACAGTGTTTATTTGAAATAGAAATCTTTTATAAAATTATAAATATCTAGGCTATATTGTAATTTTATATATATATATATATATATATATATATATATATATATATATATATATATATATATATATATATATATATATATATATATATATAATGAATTCTAGTTTTCTCATCCCCTGTCAGCCTTACTGCTGAGTACTTTATGTTTGTAGCTGAGCTCTATAAACATATATGTGTGTGTGTTACATACATTTTTTTATTATGCAAAGTTACTGAATTTATTGTTCTTAAAGGGGTCATGACGGATTCTTTTTTATTTTTAAATGCTAATATAATATATATAGGTCCTTCTCAAAAAATTTGCATATTGTGAGAAAGTTCATTATTTTCCATAATGTAATGATACTAATTAAACTTTCATATATTTTAGATTCATTGTACACCAACTGAAATATTTCAGGTCTTTTATTGTTTTAATACTGATGATTTTGGCATACAGCTTATGAAAACCCAAAATTCCCCCAAAAAATAGCATATTTCATCCGACCAATAAAAGAAAAGTGTTTTAAATACAAAAAAAGTCAACCGTCAAATAATGTTCAGTTATGCACTCAATACGGGAATACTTTTGCAGAAATGACTGCTTCAATGCGGTGCGGCATGGAGGCGATCAGCCTGTGGCACTGCTGAGGTGTTATGGAGGCCCAGGATGCTTCGATAGCGGCCTTAAAGGGTTAGTTCACCAAAAAATGAAATTGATGTCATTAATGACTCACCCTAATGTCGTTCCAAACCCGTAAGACCTCCGTTCATTATCGGAACACAGTTTAAGATATTTTATATTTTAGTCCCGGCATAATGCAGTCAATGCCCACTTCACTGTACATGTCCAGAAAGCTAATAAAAACATCATCAAAGTAGTCCATATTTGATATCAGTTAGTTGATTAGAGTCTCTTGAAGCATCGAAAATACATTTTGGTCCAAAAATATCAAAAACTACGATTTTATTCAGCATTGTCTTCTCCTCCATGTGCCTCCAAAAAGAATCAAACGGTTAATGAATCAGTGAATCGATCAAAGATTCGGGTCGCCAATGTCACGTGATTTCAGCGACATTGGCGACCCGAATCTTTGATCGATTCACTGATTCATTAACCGTTTAATTGGTTCCGATGATGAACGAAGGTCTTACGGGTGTGGAACGACATTAGGGTGAGTCATTAATTACATCCATTTCATTTTTGGGTGAACTAACCCTTTAAGCTCATCCAGAGTGTTGGGTCTTGCGTCTCTCAACTTTCTCTTCACAATATCCCACAGATTCTCTATGGGGTTCAGGTCAGGAGAGTTGGCAGGCCAATTGAGCACAGTAATACCATGGTCAGTAAACCATTTACCAGTGGTTTTGGCACTGTGAGCAGGTGCCAGGTTGTGCTGAAAAACCAAATCTTCATCTCCATAAAGATTTTCAGCAGATGGAAGCATGAAGTGCTCCAAAATCTCCTGATAGCTAGCTGCATTGACCCTGCCCTTGATAAAACACAGTGGACCAACCCCAGGAGCTGACATGGCACCCCAGACCATCACTGACTGTGGGTACTTGACACTGGACTTCAGGCCTTTCCTTCTCCCCAGTCTTCCTCCAGACTCTGGCACCTTGATTTCCGAATGACATGCAAAATTTGCTTTCATCCGAAAAAAGCACTTTGGACCACTGAGCAACAGTCCAGCGCTGCTTCTCTGTAGCCCAAAGTGGCTTGACCTGGGGAATGCGGCACCCTTAAGCCATTTCCTGCACACACCTGTGCACGGTGGCTCTGGATGTTTCTACTTCAGACTCAGTCCACTGCTTCCGCAGGTCCCTCAAGGTCTGGAATCGGTCCTTCTCCACAATCTTCCTCAGGGTCCAGTCACCTCTTCTCGTTGTGCAGCGTTTTTTCCCACACTTTTTCCTTCCCACAGACTTCCCACTGAGGTGCCTTGATAAAGCACTCTGGGAACAGCCTATTCGTTCAGAAATTTCTTTCTGTGTCTTACCCTCTCGCTTGAGGGTGTCAATGATGGCCTTCTGGAAACCTTGCGGTTTTGAGTAATGAACCAGGCTGGGAGTTTTTAAAAGCCTCAGGAATCTTTTGCAGGTGTTTAGAGTTAATTAGTTGATTCAGATGATTAGGTTAATAGCTCGTTTAGAGAACCTTTTCATGATATGCTAATTTTTTCTAATAGTAATATGTTATTGTTGTTGTTATTATTATTATTATTATACAATTTATAAGAACATAGTTGATTTGTAATATAAATGTGTCTTTTCTCTCCTTTGAAGGATTCATGTAGCCTATGAATAAAGTATTATTATTATTATTATTATTATTATTTTTTAGAAAATCTTACGAAACCTTTTAATCGATAGTGTATAGATATATAAAAACCTGAAAAAAATCACCTGTATTTTCCTTATTATATTTCGACTCTATTATCTTATTTGGCCTATAGGTCCAACCAACCCAGAAGGTTGATTGGACCTTTTTGCTGTGTGCCTCATCTGAGCTCGAGCAGATAGATGGCGTAGCGACATTGCTAACCGAACCCTGACGCTTAGCCCTCCCCTCATTGTTTTACTGAATAAGAGGAGGATACAACACTACATGTAATATTTGCTCACGGGAAACTGAAAGCAAAGAGCAAAGACTCTAATTGAGCTGTTTTGTTGTTGAACGAGGCGTTAAAAGCGAGTAATGTAGGATGGATGGTGTAACGAAAAAGTACTAGCAGCCTGCTAGCGCTTCATATATGTGTTTGTATGTGTGTATGTGTGTGTGAACCCGGGACGCGCAGAGGCTTTTCACTCAATAACACTACGAAAGAAAAGTGCGAGCGATTTTGCTCGGCTAAGCAAATATCAGAAGTCGCTGGCTTGGATTTTGGCTCGTTTTATGAGCAAGAAGAGAAGAGAGGAGCTGTAAACTTGACTCAGGTAGGGTTGAAGGCATTTTTTCTCCTTTTTTGCTTTGCTTGCTAATCTGCCATGGCGAGCTGCTGAATTAGCTACATTTACAGTTATGCCTTGTGTTTTAAAACCACAAGAATCTTTGGCTGTTTATCCGTAATGCTGGTTATTATAACCTGATAAACTTCATATAGTAACCTTTTTCACTCTTCCACACAGAACTAGTAAGCAAAGCTTAGTTAGTTATTGTGGTTAGCTTGCATGCTAAACCAAAAGAAAACATTAACACCACGTAAGTTCTTTAGTTTATTGTACAAAGAGGTTAAAACAACTAGATAAGCCGCAATTTGGTAACTTTTCACCCAAAGGAGCTGTTAAGAACCACCTGAATGCTAAATGCACATAAAGCTAGGCTAGCTTGAGTATGCGTAGTTTGCAGTTATTACAGATGTAACGTTAATGCCTTCATGTATGCGGACACGTCATTAATAAAGGGGAAGAATCATACTAGGAATATGCTTGTATGCTCGAGTTGAGCTGTCAGTAGCCACCAGCATTCTCTAACCAGTTTCAAATATGTAACTTGCTTGATTTGGGAGATACTTTTCCAGTTGCCCAGCTAGATACTGAAAGATACTGAAGAGTTCTAAAAGCATACTTGGCATGTTGGAGATGTTTCTCCTTATAAAAAGCTTGTATAGTCCCCACGAGAGAGGTTTTTTGCACAATTAAACTGGCCCTCCTTTATTTGTATTTAGAAAAGAGGCTGCTGCACTCTGCCTTATTTTAGACCTCTGTAATTAGACCGGGCATTGTTTAGGAAAATTAGTGGACAGGAACATATTCCTCTGTCTTTGTCGTGACTGTTTATTTCCTTTGGAATTCTGGAAATCATCAGGGTCTAATTAAAGGCAAAGTTTTAACTGCTGACTAAATTGGTTTACATCAAGTCCCATCCTGTTTGGCCCCCATGAGTTCATTCACCTCTACAGTATCTCTCAGTTTCCTACATGGAGCCTTTTGACCCCATGTTCCCAGGAGACTTAAACGTGTTGTGAGAATGTGTTAATAAAGGATTGTTTTGCAACCCAAATTGCTTTCTTTGTGATAATGGAGATTATCACACTGCACATTATTTGGATTTGTAGGAAGTATTCAGGGATTTCAAGTGCCTTGTTTATCAGATGTCCCCTAAGCAAAAGTAGAAACGGTGTGATTTACTGATAGCCTTCTGCCTGCCCATGAGAAGCAAAGGTAAATGTTTTAATGAGACACAACCAACCCAATTCTGTGCAGCTTTATCTGCTGCTGCTGCTTTGTTGAGAGAATGTCGTCCTTAATATAGCTCAATCAGCAGCATTGTTGTTCATCAACGTGGGTAATTCAAGAAACAATTTAGTGAAGAGAGCAGTTTGTGGTTTGGGTCCTGCAGTATGTTGTAAAAGTATTGTGACTGTGGTCGATGTGTAGGGGTTTCCCCCTCTTTTTTTCATCTTGCTGTGATGTAGGCCATCCTTTCTTCTGCTGCCGTGCTGCAATATGTGCTTGTGCCAACAGTTAAGTCAGATTTACGCCTGACGGTGCTGCAGTTCTATGTTAAAGCGATAGTTGACCTGAAAGTGTGAGTTCTGCCATCATTTACTCACCCTCATATAATTTCAAAACCTTTGACTTTCTTCTGTGCCGGAAATGAGAGATTTTAAAGAATTTTCATCAAGATCAGTGGCCACCGCTCAAATGGTTCTGTAAAAGTTGTCCATATGACTTGTGCTCTATACTACAAGTCACATGATTTTTAAAAGTCATTATTCACTAATAATCTTCTCATCCAGTGAGATTATAATTTAAAAACTGCTGAGACCAGACCAGGTTAATTTGTGAATTGGGTCAACTAGTTAATTGCAACGAATCAGCTTTTATTCACTCATCCAGTTCCCAGTGATTTGTTTGCTGCAGTTTAAAGGGATAGTTCACCTAAAAATGAAAATTACTCCAGAATTTACTCGCCCTCAAGTCATCCTAGGTGTATGACATTCTTATTTCTGACAAATACAATTGGGGTTTTATAAAAAAAAAGCACCTTGCTAATCCAACCATTATAATGGCAGTGTAAGAAAAATAAAGTAAAAATCTATCTTCTGTTGAACTGCCCTCCGTATTCAACTTTCGGAAAAGCACAACTGGCATGTAGCTTTCCTGTAGCTCAACCAGCAGAGCGTGGCGCTAGCACCGCCAAGGTCATGGGTTCGATTCCCAGGGAAAGCAAGAACTGATAATAAGTGTTGTCAAAAATATCGATATTTCGACATGTATCGATACTGGAATATCTGAAACGGTACGATTCTCAGTTTTTACAGTATCGATACCAGCTGCGCTCTCCTCTCCGACCGAAAGTGAGCTGACACACACCGGCATATTCTCACTCAGCCCGGTTAACCTCTGAGCACGGCGAACGCGCGTTCTGCTGGACTTTTTCCTCATGACAGTGTGTTAGTTTGTGATCGGTCTGAATTTCGCGCGGGATTGCACATAAATTAATTCTACTAATCCCGCAGATTTCGTGCTCACATCTGAAGCGCACACACATAGCCTACCGTAATAAAGCCGCCTTTGACTAGCCTGACAAGCCAGACCCACATCAAGATGTTTGGTCTGGAAACTCACCATAAACAGGGCTCAATCCGAGGGGCGGGATAAACGGTTGTCTTTAAACCTCCCTCTGCACGCGATAAGATAGCGCTACACCAACCAGAGCAACGAAGATGAAGCAGAGCTCGCTGACAGATTAAACATTCGCCGTATCCGGTCGGCTAAACTCCAAACACATCTTCCCTTTTTTAAGAATGACTACAGTGCCGTTCTTTGTTCTTTTCTCAGAGAAAAGCTCAACTCCAAGTCTTCCTGAATCGCAGTCAAAGCTGATTCGAAAGACCGGCGCCGTTCGCCAGTTTCTGTGTTTACTAGAAGCACGCAAACGCAACTCGGCCGTCGTCATTATGGCCCCGCCCACCGACTCTATACATGATGTGATCGGCCCGTCCAGATTGTGAGGAATACAGCTCAGAAGGGTATCGAGAGTTCCTAGACGACACTTGCGGGCAGATTAAATTTGCTGCCGCTAGGGTGCGTCTAGATTTCTAGGCTAGCCTCTGACATGATACAAGTGCAAACATTTACTTCTTATTCCAGCTTATTATTGGTCAAATACACTTAAAGAATTATCAGTGCACATCTGGAAGAGTATTAACATAAACACAGTCGCAAACAGTTCAGGAAGAACGAGTAACAGGAACAGTGTTTAGGATCCATGCGTCCGTTAGTCTTAAAGGGGTCATTTGTTATTCAAACTACAAAAAGACAAACGATCAACTGCTCTTGACTGATCAACTTGTGTAACTTTAATAGTTTCATCTGTACGCTATTGAATTTTTTACAAAGAACATTATCCAATGTTGTTTTAAATGTAATTACTATGCATTTTTTATTCTGTTTCTTATCTGAATGTTAGACTTACCTGAAAAAATAAAGCAGTCTGTTTAATTTGTATCTTCTATTCTATTGGATTTATTTGTGCTATTGTTTGTAATCTGTTTATTTGTTCTTATTTTATTACTGTTTACTCGTCTTTTTAAATTCAATTTACCATTTGAAATCAAGCTTTTGCAACACAATTACCCCACTGTAAAAAATACATTAATTTGAATAGTAATTGATCAATAATTGTTAAAATCAAAAGATGTCCAACCCTAAGGAACATGCTGGCCACATGAATTTTTAGTAAAAAATAACAATGAATAATAACAAGTTCTGTTGTCATATTAAGCATTTTTATTTTTTTTATTTTTTACTGTGGTATCGATTTAGTATCGATATATCGATATTTTAGTCTGGTATCGTATCAAAGTCATAATTTTAGTATCGTGACAACACTACTGATAATAATGTAAAATGTGTACCTTGAATGCAATGTAAGTCGCTTTGGATAAAAGCGTCTGCCAAATGCATAAATGTAAAATGTAAATGTAGTGTAAGTGTTTTGACCTGTGAGAGGCCTTACATTGTCTGCGTCAGTTGAATGTGGTTTGCCGGAAACTAGATATTTTTACTTTATAAAGTTTTAAATATGGATATTTTTCTTACACAAACCCATCGATTCATTTCAGAAGGCCTTTCTTAACCCCCACCCAGAGCCTAATGGGTGGGTGCACTATTTTGGGCTGCCATTCACTGCCGTTATAATGCTTGGATTAACCAGGACATTTTTTAATATAACTCTGATTGTGTTCGTCTGAAAGAAGAATGTCATATACACCTAGGATGGCTTAAGGGCGAGTAAATTGTGGTAATTTTCATTTTTGGGTGAATTTAATCACCTCTGAATAATGACTTACATTTTGATCTTTTCCTCATAGCTTTTTGTATGATAAGAGTCAGAGGAATGACTTCTGCTGGGTAATTTTTGTTTCGTCTTTGGTGATTCAGTTGGTTCTATAATTGTGTGGAAATGAGTTGAGTAAAGATTCTTCGACAGGTTTTTTTATATATATATATATATATATATATATATATATATATATATAAAATATATATATATATTTTATATTATATATTTTATATATATATATATATATATATATATATATATATATATATATATATTAGGGCTGGACGATATGGCCAAAATTCATATCACGATATTTTTCTTAATTTCGGTCGATACGATATAATTCCGATATCGATATGAACTATATAAAAGCTTTAGGAAAAACTACTAAGAACTGCCACAAAGGATGTCTGTACCTACAAACTTCTGAAAAATGTATTTGCCAAGTCTATGAATAGTCCTCCTATAAAACTATATAATATTTTAGAAATAAAACCAGTACAAATAAATTAATGTTCATCTTTTATTTGTATTTAGCCTTTATATGAAAAAGAAATGTGAAATCAACATCAAATTAACATAAGACTCCCACTTTATTAATATTAATATCTTAAGTTTAAACTACAACATAGGCTGATTATATTATTCTTAATATAGATTAAACAAAAGTGCTTCAGGCAGGATTCAGCCTGACTCAGAATACTCTAGCGGAGGGATCTTCTTCAGATGGTGGATCTGCTTCACAGCGTACAGCGCTCCTGTGCCGCAGACGCAGTTTATTGAGCATTTTCTTATAAGTTTTAAATTTCAGTGAAGAACAATTCATAGCGCTCTATTTTCCATTTATGCAAAACTATAGCATATATTTAATGCTGAAGTTATTTAATTAAAAATGCAGTAAAAAACGTAATACAGTGAAATATTATTCTGATCTACATCATCTGTTCACTACGTGAATATATAGTAAAGTGTCATTTATTTCTGTGATCAAAGCTGAATTTATCATCATTACTCCAGTCTTCAGTGTCACTCATCATTCTCATATTAGGATTCGATGCTAAACAAACATTTATGATTATTATCAGTGTTGAAAACAGTTTTGTTGCTCATGATGCTACTTCATTGCTTTCATATATTGTCGCATTCGTCTGACTGTCGTCGTCACCTTTCAGCTCATAACGATTGATTTCCTTCAGCTGCAGCTCCAGCGCGACAGTACGTTTCTACGAATCCGCTTTTGGACTTTCTGTGAGAGCGCCCTCCTCATATTTAGATACGAATAAAATGACAGGTCATGCATAGATTATTTTTTGTCTCTGAAATTAAATCTTGATGTATTCACGTTGGTTTCTATGTATAGGCTACACTTGCCCGTGACCTCAAGAAGCGCGCAATCAACCGAGGTTAGAGAAAGCGGTCTTTAGCGTCTCTGTTAACTTGCCCGCCCTCGCTCCAGGTAATGCCGTTTCGAATCCCGCTCGGAGCGGGTCGACTAGGACCGGTGAGACCCAGTAAATGTGCGGGGGATGAAAATACACTTACCGTAATTAAAAGTGCAGGGGACACGCCGAACCACTTCCACCCCACTGAATAAACGTTAGTCTTTCTTCTCTTATCAACTATTTCTTTCTCCTTACTTGTGGAAGTTCGTTCAGTCACATTTGTGTTGCGGTCAGGGAAACTTTGTAGCTAAAACTTGCCGCGTTGGATCTATCAGCCTACTACTGCTGAGCACTGACTGCGTTTCTGTGGTGTACGTCATCGTGCAAGTAGCCAATCATGTTCTGCTCTTTCTGACGGCTGCGCCCTGAACGTCAGTCAGTGAGGAATGCTGTAATATATTTATCGAAATATCGGAAATGTGTTTAAAAATCATATCACCGTTATTGAAAAAAATTATATCGCGATATATATTGATATTGAATTATTGTCCAGCCCTAATATATATATATATATAATATATATATATATATATATATATATATAATATATATGGTGTGCATAGCACTAAATGAAACATATGGGCAGGGCTCAACAGTAAAGATTTTTTTTTTCTTTCTGCTGGCTCATTTTGGGCAAGTAATTAAGATTTTTATTTACCCTGCCAGCATTTTTACCAACTTCATGACGCACAATTTTATTTTTAGTGACACGTCTGTGTATCGGTGATGATACAATTAAAAAAAATATATAATTTGTCAAATTTTGACAGCATAAACATTTCTACTTTTGAATAGTAGCTTGCTTAACTTAAAGGGTTAGTTCACCCAAAAATGAAATTTATGCCATTAATGACTCCACAATTGTTCCACACCTGTAAAACCTCCGTTCATCTTCGGAATGCAGTTTAAGATATTTTATATTTAGTCCAAGAGCGTATCCAAGTGTATGCACACTTTACTGTCCATGTCCAGAAAGGGAATAAAAACACCATCAAAGTAGTCCATATGTGACATCAGTTAGTCATTTAGAATCTCTTGAAGCTAGGGCTGTGCGATATTAAAGAAAAATGTGATATGGGTTACCTTGTTAAATAATGCGATATGCCATACGATATTGCAATTAGTGTGTAACGTCTATTTAAATTAAAAAATAAAAATAAAAATGAAAGTGATACCATTTATGTGTTTAACTTTCTTTCAAGGAAAAGAAAGCATCGTTACAACTTATGAAAGTGACCAGCAGCTTTTTAGCAAAAAATAATGTCAGGAATCTGACAATATAATTTTAACATCAATGTAAACAAACAAAAAATGTAATTGGAAATGTAATGCAGACACGAAACTTAACTGAAGGATCACACGCTTTCAGAGAGGCAACTTGTGCATGTTTCGATGTGTGTGTCAGACAGCGCGAGACTGCAAGTTATTGTTTTTCTCCAGTTATTGCATTTAATAGCTATTTTTAACATCAAGCAAGTCACATAAATAAAATTTGTGTGCCCAGTTTATTCTCTGCTATATGCGTCGACCTATTAAAACGTACACTTTTTCACAATGTTAAAGTAGCCTATTAAAATCATTCAGATATTGCATGCTGTTGCTATATGCATATTACGATATACATACGATATTTCGATAATCTCGATATATTGTGCTGCCCTACTTGAAGCATCGAAACATGGGGACAACATTAGGTTGAGTCATTGATTACATAAATTTCATTTTTGGGTGAACTAATCCTTTAATATGTACACACTGCCGTTCAGACGTTTGTTGTCAATACGATTTTGTTGAAGTCTTTTATGCTCACTAAGGCTGCATTTGATGGTCAAAATTTTGTAATTTATTACATAGATTTTTCAGCAGCCATAACTCCAGTCTTCATTGTCACATGACCCTTCAGAAATCATTCTAATATGATGATTTTGTGCTTAAAACATTTCTTATTTGAATCAATATTGAAAACGTTTGTGCTTAATATTTCTGTGGAAACAGTGATACATTTTTCAGGATTCTTTGAATAGAAAGTTCAAAAGAACAGCATTTTTTTTTTTAACATAAAGGTCTTTACTGATACTTTTGATTAATGTCTTTTCTGAATAAAAGTAACACTTTTTTTAAAGGGTAAATAACAGAAGTCTCATGCTAATCTTGAGTACCTATAGAGTACTAGTACTGTATCCGTCATATCTCAAAGTTAGTTTTATAATTTTTTAAAAGGAATTTCTTGTGGAGGCGTTCGGTGGGAGGAGTGAAAGACCACACACACACACACACGCACACCGACCATGGTGCCGACTGCTTCCGTAACCCAAACTGAGCTCATTGATGAACACTTGCTCTTGTTCTTGCTCTCGCTCTGGTCCAGGAGATGTGCCCATACAAGGAAATCCGCCCTTGATGTCATACAGGGCCATACTCAGAAAACTTTCCATAACTTGAATCCTGAAGGAGTGTTTTTGGAACAAATTCCAAATTTAAAAGAAAAAAAAATCATACATCCAATTCGTTTATTTATTTATTTATTTTTTACTCTGGCCGTGTTTATCAGAATCAAAAAATGCTTTAAATTAAACATCCCCTTTAAAAAATAAATAAATTGTATTAACCCAAACTCTTCAGGATAAAATGTTAACTTGGTGTCATTAAAAGCAGAATTTGCTACTTGTCTAATTCGTGACAAATGTTTAAGTTTGCAAGACATGAAAACACATGTACACGATCAGTGAATGCAAGATGTAGTGACAACTGTCCCGAAACACTCTCACACTGTGGACCGTTTGGCCATCCTCATTCTTGATAGCTGTCTGTTGGATAACTGCTTCACAGCTTACAGTAGATCTAGTCAGTCCATCAAGGATCGTTATGAAATCTTTTGCTGTTATGAATTAGTTCACGGTCTCTCTCTGTAGCGATGTGCCAGGGTTTTGTAGACTGAGTGTGTAGTAATTGTATACAATGTAATCAGCAGCTTGCCAGTTGTATAACCTTGAAAAGTATCAGACAATCTTGCAGATCCATTTGTATTGATTAACGGCACCCCAGGTATGATTCAAAAATAAGATTTTATTGGGCATTTGTTTACAAGTCGCAAAAAAATATGGTGATATTGTGAACCGTTGCTCATGTCCTATTGTTCAGGACAATGATGTTTTAGATCATTTGGCTTATGTATTTCAGACAAACAAAGAAAATCTACTGCATTATAAGGACTGTGTCTTTATTATTTGGACTTTGCTGACATAATTGCTATAATGGTTTGCTATTTTTTTTTTCAACATTAAGCCATGGTAGTGGTATTGGCTGATGGATGTAGAAATATGAATAAAATATATATATATTTTGCAGTCTTTGAAGGTCCCTGCAGTTCCACAAGCACACTGGCTTGACCTCTGGCTGCTGTCACTGGAGAGAGAAATTGGATGGGGAAAGGAAAGTGGGACATGTTTTCATTTTCCACTCCCCTTGTTGTCCTTGGCAACCACTTTTTTTTTCTTCTTCTCCCTTCTCTTAAAATGACAGGCTGACTCAGGTCCCAATATTTCACCTTGTTCATGTGTTGTTTGAACACACACACACTAGGGTTGTGCCGATGGACGATATCATCGTCCATCGTGATGGCTGTGCGACATCACGATGGAGAAACACCATCGTGATGCCACGCCCCCGCCCCCGCCACGCTGCGAGTCTTGGAGTCAACACACCAGCGTATGTGAGCGGAGTGGAGCGGAGGCAATTTCCCCTCCACGCTCTTTCTAAGCATTCAGGAATCCCTCCGCTCCAGCTCCGCTCCGGATTCACCATCTCCCTCTCATCGCCTCGCCTCGCTCACTGATATCAGAAACACCGCTCCATCTCCGCTTCGAGGAAATTTGCGGCTAATAACTGCTGAAGTATTTTAGTAAGCTCTGAAATATCCCGATAAAGTTCGGTTTATAACCTGCATTAACTGAAAAAAATTATAAAAAATAAACAATAGGAGATTAAGAGCCTAGTTTCAACGTGGTTTATTGGAACATTTGTGTGAATTTCCCCCCACTATGCCAAACTGGCTTTATCAAAAGTTAAATATCATTGATGCTTTTTGCAGTGCAAATTTGTTTGTATGTTTGGAAGTTTGGAAAGATGAACGTTTTCATCAGTTATTTTATCTACGGATCAATACAGATGTCTGCTCATTCAAAATCATATAATAGAATATAATAACTGTATAGGCTACCTACTGGCTACTGATAACTGTATGCAGGTAAGCACTACAAGATGTTTTTGAATGCATTAGAGAGAACGATTAGTTTGTGTGTGAATAAGTGCTACCTGTTTAAAATGTGCTTTCACCCGGTCATATTCAGTATGAGGTAAAAAAAAAAAAATCCCTTAAACTTTAACATCCCACTCATGCCCATCGGCGTGATCATCTGTATCAAGCTGGTTGTTTACCGTGCGAGTTCTGAACACTGCACCATGTGCTTATTTAAATCTTTTTTCTACACATATTAGGCTACATATTTCTCATGTCTGTGAGGCAAGCCTGCCGAGTTTCAGTTTGAGACGCGCTCCAGTTCATGATCATTGAAAGCGATCGCTTCCGCGACCTCATAGTCTAGGCTACTTATTTGCTTCTTATAAATTAAATACATGCAATTGGCCAAAAAAACCTTTATTAAAATTAAGATACAATTTTTACAAAACGAAAGAAAGCTTTTTGCAAAACAAAACTTAATATTAAACTAAATAGGCCTATAACAGCCAAAATCATTTCTGACCCACTTATAGCCTATCATAATCAGATGAAATTATAAAAACAGATAAAAAATAAAATTAGGCTATACATAAATTAAAAACATTGTTTAATGGCTACAACAAGTATAGTAAGCTACAGATTAATGTCATGTCTGAGCTGGATTTGAACGAACATCATTTTACCGCTGGGTTCATGAGCGCACACCTGCGGATTATTGAGCTGATCACACCGGCCCCGCTCCGCTCATTAGTCATTACAGGCTCGTTCTCGTCAGAACGCCCACGTATTAAAAAATGGTCGGGTTTAAATGGGGCTCGGGCTCATAATTACAGTTAATGTGTCGGGCAGGGCCGGTCTCTTGGGTGCATTGGCTTGGGTAGGGTCGGTCTTGATTTTTTTTGAACTGATCTAAGCTCTAGTTCGCAAAAAACGAAAACGAAACGAAAATATTCGTTTTTCGTCCCCCCTGGACGATATCATCGTCCATCGCGATGTTTTACTGTACACATCGTCAAATGCCGATTTAAGTGACATCGCCCAACCCTAACACACACACATTTGTTTTTGTGAAATGTGGGGACATTCCATAGGCGTAATAGTTTTTATGTTGTACAAACCGTATTTTATATCCCCCTACACTGCTCCTGCCCCTAAACCTACCCATCACAGGAAACATTCAGCGTTTGTACTTTCTCAAAAAAACTCATCCTGTATGATTTATAAGCATTTTGAAAAATAGGGACATGGCCATTAACCTTCTTCTTGTAATACCTATGTCACACCCATGGCATTATACACATTTGTTCCTCATATTTCAAGAAAACATGCCCCCCCCCCCCCCCCCACACACACACAAATTAAATGTTCACTTCCCTTGTCTAACCCTCATCATCATGCACTAATGAAACCCATTTCTGCTGTTTAAGACCAAAACTGCAGCAGTGGATTCATCTCAAATGCTTGAAGTGAGCTTTAATGCTGCTCAACTCATTCTCAGAAATGTCATTCTTTGGATCTGCCATATTTTACAAGTAATGTTGCATCATAAAAAGCGATGGTAAATTTCCGCGCAGAGGGGGTTTACTATGAGCCACTTCCTGTGGCCGTTAACTTGCAGGTTGACATCACATGTAGCTATTATTCATTGAGATGGGGTTATTTTTTGACATTTTAGGAAGTTTTTCACTTCCTAAATTTCCACAGTTTCGGTGCTCCATATTCAATCAACGTTGAATACAGAGCATAGCTGTTTTTCTTTTTTCAATGCTTTTCCCCCCACAATTTTTTAACTGATTACACTCCTGAACAAAATCTTAAGACCAGGGGATGCATTGCAAGTTTTACACATTTCGCAATTGTGGATCATAACCGGGTTGTAAGTGCTGCTTCAAAATTCCAAAAGAAGAAACAGAAGCAAGAGACAAAAAATAGAGAGTAGGCAATTTATTGAAAACTGCAATTAAACTCAAACAGGCCGTTCATCAGCTGATCAAAAGTTTAAGACCATAGCCCAAAAATAAACGCACAACAGTATTAAAAGTGTCAAAAAAGGACTCGGTAGTGAGTAGCCCCACCGTTCTTGTTGATCACTTCAAAAACTCGTTTCGGCATGCTTGATGCGACTGTTTCCAGGAGGCTGGTGGGAACGTTGCTCCATGTGGTGAAGATGACTTCACAAAGGGCATCCATGGTCTGGAATTGACATCCATTTTTGTAAACTTCCCTTGCCACCCATCCCCAAATGTTCTCAATGGGATTTAGATCACGGTAACCCGTAGGATGGTCCAAAAGAGCAATGTTATTCTCCTGGAAGAAGTCCTTCGTCAGGCGGGCTTTGTGAATTGCAGCGTTGTCCTGTTGAAAGACCCAGTCATTACCGCACAGACGGGGGCCCTCGGTCAAGAGGGATGCCCGCTGCAACAGATCTACATAGCCAGTCGCCGTTTGACACCCCTGCACAACCTGAAGCTGAGGCAGCAGATGTCGACGCCGTCCTCTCCAGCATCTGGAATTTGTTTACGGATGCCATAGCAACTCTCAACGGCCACCAGGACTTATACGGTTTTATAAAAGCTATTTATTTGTTGTAAACTGTATTAATCATCTCAGAAAAATAATAATTCTAATGCGCAGTTTAAGTAGTTGATTGTTTGCTAGGTTTAGGGACAGTGTCATTATGCCAAAATTATCTTCATAAATTCTTACGAAATAAATAGTTTATCCCTCAGAAAAATGTACTTTCCTCTCTTGTTAACATGCTTTGTGCATGTGAGTGGGGCACGTGCTCTTCAGTGGTGAAAGCGTGCTGTGTACGTCATATAAGGACGCACACTCAAAAGTAATCCGGTCAGGTTGTTTACATGGTGAAATGTTTCGTTTGATCGATTCATGAAAAGGTTTATCCCACCCATCTCAAAAAGATTACAATTTCATTCATTTTGGGCATTTTGATTACGATTGAGGTGTTTATATGGAGCATTTTCATTCAGATTGGACTTTTAAACCGGTTACAGTGCTCAATGTAAACGCACCCGACTGTAAAAAATTGCGCTACACGGCACTTTAAAAACCGGATAGTTTATTTATAGTTCGATTACGGATATTTTGCATCATGTTCGAATCCATATTCGAATATCGAATAAAAAGTGACAGCCCTATTAATGACTCACCGTAATGTTCCACACCCGTAAGACCTCCGTTCATCTTCAGAACACAGTTTAAGATATTTTATATTTTAGTCCCAGAACATATGCAGTCTATGCACACTTCACTGTACATGTCCAGAAAGCTAATAAAAACATCATCAAAGTAGTCCATATGTGACATCAGTTGGTTGATTAGAATCTCTTGAAGCATCGAAAATACATTTTGGTCCAAAAATAAAAAAAAACTACGATTTTATTCAGCATTGTCTTCTCTTCAGCGTTTGTTTTTAAACCTCAAATAAAGATTTAAACGGCCATGAATCAGTGAATCGATCGATGATTCGAATCGCCAATGTCACGTGATTTCAGCAGTTTGGATCATGTGCCAAACTGCCAAACTTCTGAAATCACGTGGCGATTCAATTAACCAACTGATGTCACATATGGACTACTTTGATGTTTTCATGGACATGGACAGTAAAGTGTGCATAGACTGCATATGCTATGGGACTAAAATATAAAATATCTTAAACTGTGTTCTGAAGATGAACAGAGGTCTTATGGGTGTGGAACGACATTAGGGTGAGTCATTAATGACATCAATTTCATTTTTGGGTGAACTAACCATTTAAGGATTAAGGAGGAAGTAACTTTCTCTGTCCTGTCTGTCGGCATGTTGTCATTATCCTCTTTGCTCCGTGATTTATTTTCTCTACGTGAGAACGTGTATGTGGCGTGAGAAGCCCATTGCGTGTCGGACATAGCAACAGTAACTAATAAGGGTGTAACGATACACTAGTGTTACGATACGATATGCATCCCGATATTTTAGATAACAAATAAAGTTGTTGTTTTTTGTTCGTACTTTTTTTATAATAGTGTTTTATTATCAGGACACACAAATATTATACATTATGTATAGTTGTTGTATGATTCTATGTAATAAGATTATTAATGTAATAATGTGTCACTGAAACTCTAAACTTTATTTTCTTCCCCTCCCCACACATTATTCACACTTTCAATGCAGGCAGCATCTCTCCCCATGCCTGTTTTGCCCTGCCTCTCCTGCTATTAATGCAGTATGTAATAATTAACCATCTGAAATGCTTTGAATAATCATACCACTAAAACTAAATGTGATCTGGTTATTTAAATGGTGTTTGCGTTGGCTTTGAGGTGTGTCGATTTAAATAATGTTTGCCCTTTTACTCTGAGGAGCACCGTTCCGCTAGTGCACGCACTTCAGATGATCAATGCAATCCGCTACAGCTCTTAACGCAAGAAAGCTCGCCAGAATGACCGCTCTCAAACTGTAAACGTTTAGTTCATGCAAGAATTTGAATTCTGCGTTTCCTCATGTTGTTTTTGTGCGTCTCACAATCATTTGAACGTCCGTGTTTACTACAGTATGCCGTGTTAAATATATTCATCACATAAAGCCATTGTGTCTCTTCAGAAGACTTGAAGACTAAAGAAGATTTGGATTAGACACTCGATTAGTTATTTTTACATGCCTTTATGACATTCTTTGCAATATCGTGCAACACTAATCGTCATGTTTTTATATTGCGTTACATCTTTTAACGATATATCGTTACACCCCTAGTAACTAAAGAGGTAGGGCTTTGCGAACAGTCAGCAAACGAACGTTTGTCTATCAACGTGTTTTTCTGTTTGGCCAGTGAGTGACCGCGTGCTTACAGTGGTGAAGTGGCAGTTTGAATTGAACACAAAAGTTTTGAGAATAGATTCTGAATCGATAGATAAAGAATTGCGACACACCAAGCTTTTCTTCAACCCCTAGTTAAAGGTGTCATGAACTGGCTTTTTAATTTTTAAACAATTATTGTTATGCAATTCAGGTATCTATGCCTACAGATTTTTTTGAAACATCTTGCTTTATGGATAAACCTAACTAATACAAGCACAACATATCTGGTTAACTAGAAGAGCATCATTACAGTCGTTTGTTAAATAAGAGGCGATCTGGTGCCTGTTGCCGCTTTAACCAGTGTATTACCCTTATATGGGGTTTGCATCATATGCACGCGAAAAACTGCGTACCATTTGCAAGCCAAAGCTCATTTTGACATATACATTCCTCGAGATTGCACACACGTGCTATTTATTCGCATTTCGTGAGACTGTCCCACCCACTTTTTAAAACAAAGTTATGCCACTGATTGCCCCCAAAGCCCCCTCCCCCCAAAAGCGCCCCTAACTTTCCTCAGAGATGGTCAAGTTCAGTTTGTGCATGATTAGGCTATGATATATAAAACAATTTAATACTGTATCCTAAATTGTGGATAATTAATTTATCATATGCTGAAGTACATTGCTGGATAAAATTAAAAAAACAACAAGAACCGTACAGAACGGAAAACCGTGAGCCTAAAACCGTTATGCGAACCGAACCATGGGTTTTGTGAACCGTGCCGCCCCTAATATGCACCTAAAACACAATCATCCATTGTAGTTTTCATCCATTTAATTTATTGTTTTTGGTACTTATTTCAATGCACTTTTTAAATAGACTGAGAGTCCATGCTTTTATTGTTTTTGGTTGTTTGGTTCATTTATTGTGTGATTATTTAAAATGTTTTCCATTTTTAGTGTTAAATAGTCTTTAGAAATTAAAGTTTATTGATCTTTGAAAAGGTGTACTGCATTTATATGCCATTATCATTATTTTAAATGAAAATGATCCCAGAACGACAATATTATCGTTTATCGCAATAATTTATTGGCCAATTTATCGTCCAGCAAAATTTGTTATCGTGACAGGCCTAGTAATATCGCCCAGCACTACTGGTGTCTATAAAAGCTTTTCTTTGACTAACAAGGATGTTTTCAGCTCTGAAACTTAGAGGATATTCTTATATTACCATGACCTTTTATATATCAAAAGCTCAAGGGAAAGTTGATTCCTCAATTCATCAACCCTTTAAAACGGCTTGCCATAGGCCTGAGGGTTGTATCAATCATTCAGGAATATTTCATTGCAATCTTAAGTCTCTTAGTTAACTCTCATTCAGCATTACCTCTGTGGCTTGACATTGCTCTTGTATGAGACCTCACATCTTGCAGGATTTTATTCATTCATTTTAAAGGCATGAAATGGGCAAAAGTGGTTTGTTGGAGTGTGTGTTCACAAACCACGACTCGCTGCTGGAATGCCCTGCTTGGAGAGTTGCGGTCAGGGTGTTTTATTTTTTTTCTTCTTTGGTCCACACAGACAGGTTATTTGCATTTATTCAGATTAAATCAGCTTTTAATTAAAGAGGAACTATTATGCAAAATTCGCTTTTACATGGTGTTTGAACATAAAATGTGTGTCAGCAGTGTGTACACAACCACCCTAGAATGGTAAAAATGTACCCGCTCCTCTTTTTTTTTTTAATCAGTGTCTCAGAAGAACACATTCATAGATGCTACCTTTTGTGATGTCACAAAATGCCCAGACTCTGCCACACGACTGCTGATGGACTCTGCCTCTTAGCATAGCCCTGCCCTCGGTTAGCGATACACAGTCTGCCCTTTTCCATGCACTGGAGCAGCTGTAGTAAAAAGATAAACGGGGTAACACTTTATTTTACAGTGCTCTTGTTAGGGCTGCATGATTATGACAAAGATCATAATTGTTGATTATTCCCTTGAAATTGTAATTGTGATTATTAAATACGATTATTACAATTTACATTGAATGATGTTTTGAATAGCTTTATACTAGGGGTGTCACGATTCGATATAAATCACGATACTTAACCTATCGATGAACTTGTTAATATTTAAATTATTATTATCATTTTTTTAAGTATTAATATTATTGTATTATTATTAAGATCTATAAATATTCCCTCATTGCATCATTATATTCAACATTTTATATAGTGGTTTAATGTAGTAATGTTACAGAAACTCTAAAAACAAAAACAAAATTCCCCCTCACGCATTACAATCACGCTTCCAATGCAGGCAGCATATTCTCTCCCGGTCGCTATCTTCCTCCTCTCCTGCTATTAATGCACCACATATAAGAATAAATATCTAAACTGCTTTAAATAATCATACTACTAAATCCAAATGTGATTTTAAATGATGTTTGCGCTTTCACTTTGAGGAGTTGAGCACCTCCGCTTCAGATGATCAATGCAGTCGGTTCTAATCGCAATAAAGCGTGTCAAAATGACTATTCCTAAACTGTAAATGTTCAGCTCGTCTAAAAAATTTAGTTCCGCATATAGTCACTCTAATGTTGTTTTCGCATGTGTTGCAATCATTTGAACGTAGGCCTACACGTGAAGTACTTCAGTATGCGAGTCGTGGTAAATCTGGTCATCAGATAAAGCCATTGTCTCTCTTCAGAAGACTTGGATTTGGATTGGAGACTCGATTAGTTGTTTTACAATGCTTTTATGACATTTATTGGATCTTTTTGATCCAAGGTTTGAGAGGAATGGACAGTCTCGCTGCTGGCTGTCTTGATGCGTCAATACTTTATAATGCCCGCCGCACTGGCAATGGACTTAAATGGAGGGACAGAAATTAGGTTTCAGGGTTTTATGACAGATCAAGTTAGAAGCGATCAAACACCTCCATGTTTTCCTCTATTTAAATACAGTTATACTAGTTGAATGACCTAGCATGGTGACATAAAATAAAACGTGGCGCTTTTCTAAGTGGATTAAAAAGGAGAACTATAATGTATGGCGGAATAGCACTTTTGAGAGTACTTCGACTCGCCGCAGTAAAAAGTCCCGCCTCAAACAACGTCTTCCCTCACATCTCCCCCTCCCCCATATTGACAGAAATGACAGAGGGAGGGGCTTACCCCATTAAACAAAAGTGGTTAGTAAGAATTAGTCTTAATCCACAGTATTTTCATGTATTTATTTTGAGTATTTATATTGATAATGTGTAATAAATCCCCCCCCCCAAAAAAAAAAAAAAAAAAAAAATTGTTTAGACTGGAATAAGTTGAAACCAGAACAAAGCAAGTTGTTGATAGCCAACTATTTTATTAAATTGTCTATGGTAGAGAATTAGACTATTTGTTATTACATTTTTAATGCTACTTTTTATTGATTGTTGCCAAAATAATTAATCAGTAAACCATGCAAACTGTGTAAAAACGAGGAACAAAAGAAACAAACATCAAGACATCATACATAATGAGATATCAAAATTAGATGAGCAAAAAAAAAAAAGATTTGCATTTATTTTACATTTATTGTCAGTATTCGGGTCACAGATCACTCGGGTAGGTACTTTTACTGTTGGTGTGTGTGTGTATGCGTGTGTGTGGATGACCATGTCTGGTCAGCCACCACCGAAGACCATTTCGGTCCCAGGAAAAACCCTGCTTTTGTTGTATTATGTCTCAGACTATTTGTTTTTTGCTATCTCATCTAACCCTCTAGTTATGAATTATATAGACATTAACCTTTCTCGGGATTAAAATGTAAATGGCTACGTAACTCATCTTTGTGAATATAATCACAGACATTAGTGGTAATTTTAGCCAAAGAAATTGCTAACAAGCACATTTGTAAAGGCAGTTTTCAATCCTTTACAATATAAAGTGTGACCACCTTTGACTTCAGGGTGTGAAGATGGATCACAAAACATGTCTGTTTTTCTCTGAGAGCTCTGTATCAACATGAGCAAGCTGTTCAACAACACTGGACTGATATTCTACATGAGCATGGTAAAATAAGCTCCATCATTTGGAAATGCCATGTGGTGTGTGTGTAACTATTCAGCTCTGTTTAGATCAGTTTGCTCAATAATATGCCTTTTGACCTCTATTGCGTATTTGGATTGTTGTGTTGTAAATAAAATGCAAACAATCGAAAAAGCCTTTCTTTAAAAAAAATTCTTCTAGTTACATTCAACATAAATAGTGCCATAAGGTGTCTTTGTCTTTCCACATGTGAAACATCATAATTCATGATCATTCATGCCTCAGTATACAGCCTTTTTGAAACACCATAATTCATGATCTTTCATGCCCCAGTATACAGCCTTTTTGAGACAAAACATGTTCCAACTTTTAAATAAATTAAACTAGTTTAATAAATTAAACTAGGTTACAAGTTCCAGCTCTCAAAAGTCTTCAGAACAAATATTCAATATGGGGTTTTCAGTGACATAAGAAAAGAAAAAGAAAAAAAAAACACCTATATTTGCAAGTATTTCCATTTAGGCATGAAAGTGTGTCCTAATAGTCTACATTAATGCTGCCTTTACATGGTCTCATCATTATTGTAAATACGAGTTTCCTAGGTACAAACCTGATTCCTGATGACGTTGGGACACTGTACAAAATTCGAATAAAAACAGAATGCAATGATGTGGATGTTTAAAATTTCGATATTTTATTCAGAATACCACACAGGTGACACATCAAATTTTTAAATATGAGAAAATGTATCATTGAAAAATAAGTTTTAAGATTAAGATTTAAAATTTCAGGGCATCAACACATCTCAAAAAGGTGGGGCAAGGCCATGATTACCACTGTGTGGCATCCCCTCTTCTTTTTATAACAGTCTGCAAACGTCTTGGGACTGAGGAGACAAGTTGCTCAAGTTTAGGCATAGGAATGTTGTCCCATTCTTGACTAATACAGGCTTCTAGTTGCTCAACTGTCTTAAGTCTTCTTTGTCACAGTTTCCTCTTTATGATGCACCAAATGTCTTCTATGGGTAAAAGATGTGGACTGTAGGGCTGGGCGATATGACGATATTATCATATATCGACGATGTCTCGCAAATATGTCGATATCGATAACAGTCAGTGTTATCAGACGATAATCGACATCATAAAAATGACGACTGATAAACTCACAGGACATTGCGTTGCCAAATACATTATAAATAGTACTTACTATACACTCACCTTTTTAGTGTTGTTGATGCATAACTACAGTAGCCTATATGTGTTAAAGCAAAACATTGAATTATGGATAAGACGTTGGTTGTGTTTTCATTATACACGCGCAAAGAGAAGCACATTGGCTTGGCTAAATGTTTTAAAACGCTCTAAAAATATTATTTCCTATTAGGCTAAATTATAAATATAATAGCCTATTAATAATACAAACATTAATCAAACATGGAAACCTGGAAAACATTTAAAATAGCCTACTTACGCTAAAAATAAAACGAAAGAGAAACCTTTGGGGGGAAAAATAGCTCAACGAAAAAAAGAAAAAAAAAGCTCAACCTTAAACGGTTGAAAATGTCTATAAAAGCCAACCATAGGCCTGTATTTTAAATACTATAAAATAAAGGTGTTAGAATAAAATTATTATAATATAAAAAATGAAAGAAAAATATATTAAAGTGAAGTAAAAATGCGCGTTAAACGGAGCGCAGTATTCTGAACAGAAACGCATGAGCTGCTCGGGTCAACACTGCACTTTACTTCATTAAATATTTTCGTTTCGAATGGTTTCGTTTAAAAGTGGACATTTTAAGCTTTTTATGCGCATATGTCTGTGAGGCAAGTAGCCTGCTGCGTTTCGGTTTATTTATGAGACGCGCTCCAGTTCATTAGAAATTAAAGCGATCACGCGGCGACTTCAACACGATTCATGTCTTCCATTTCCATATTATTTATTAAACCCAGGCAATTGGCCAAAGAAACCTTTATTAAAATTAAGATACAATTTAAACAAAACGAAAGAATGCTTTCTACAAAACAAAACTTAATATTAAACTAAATATAACCAACAAAATCATTTCTGACTCACTCGCATCTTTGCACTTATCATAATCAGATGAAATGTAAAAATACTATTATAATAGGCCTATTCAAACATAATATGCAAAAAGAAAGAAGACAAACATTGTTTAATGGCTACAACAAAGTGAGCTACAGATAAATGTCTGAGCTGGATTTAATTATTTTACAGGTGAGCGGTTCACGAGCGCGCGCCTGCGGATTATTGAGCCGAGTCAAGCCAAGTCAGCTTTATTTATTATACTAGTTCTTTTACAATGACGATTGTTTCAAAGCAGCTTCACAGTGTTAAACAGGACAATATTGCAGCAAAATTTGATTTCCAGTCGTTCTGGAAAAAGTGATGTTATCAGCTTATTTCGTTAATTTTAGTTTTAACATGAGTCACACCGGTCCGCTTCGCTCATTACAGGCTCGTTCTCATACTTACAGTTAATGTGCCGGGCCGGGCAAGGCTCGGACACAACGAGCACAAGCTCCGGTAGGGTCGGGCTTGATTTTGAGCACGATCTAAGCTCTAATTGACATTTAATGTGTCATTGCCGCTCGACCACATATCCGTCGTCTTTGAGAAGCGGCTGCAGAGCGGAAACGAGGCCGCTACTGCTGGGTATAGTGTACGTGGATATGGCTGCGGAGGGTTCACTTTCTTTCTTTTTTTCTTCTTCTTTTTTTTTTTTTTTTTTTGCACAGCCTGCAGATAGCCTCTGTTGGATCCACTGGTTCACCATTTGCATTTGGTTTAAATCCATAATACTGCCAAATTACTAATGTACATCTTTTCTTGGATATTAAGCGTTGTTCTCCATTTCATGCCTGGAAAATTTTGTGGCGCAGGGGAGTGGGCGGGATCAGTGCGGAGTAGATGATATTATCGGATATCGCGATGTTTTTGAAGGCGATTATCGCCGCCCAAAAATTAACATATCGCCCAGCCCTAGTGGACTGCAGGCTGGACATTTCAGTAACCAGATCCTTCTTTTACGAAGTCATGATGGTGTAATTGCAGTATATGTTCTAGCTTTGTCATGTTGGAAAATGCAAGATCTTCCCTGAAAGAGACAATGGCTGGACAGGAGCATATGTTGTTCTAGAACGTGGATATACCTTTCAGCATTCATGATGCCTTTCCAGATGTGTAAGCTTCCCATGCCACACGCACTCATGCAACCCCATACCATCAGAGATGCAGGCTTCTGAACTGAGCGCTAATAAAAACTTGGGTTGTCCTTGTCCTCTTTAGATCAAATGGCATGGTATCCCGGTTTTCCAAAAACTTAACATTTTGATTTGTCTGACCACAGAACAGTTTTCCACTTTTCCACAGTCCATTTAAATGAGCCTTGGCCCAGAGAAAACGCCTGCGATTCATGTTTAGATATGACTTTTTACCTATAGAGTTTTAGCCGGCACCGGTGAATGGCTTGGTGGATTGTGTTCACAGACACTGTTTTCTGGAACTATTCCTGATCCATGTTGTGATTTCCATGCGGTGCCGTCTAAAGCCCAATTTATACTTCTGCGTCGAGTGTACGCCGTAGCTATGTTGTAGGCTGTGTGTGGCGCGCGTACCCTACGACCCTGATGCTCACCTCTCCAAAAATGTAACAGCGCGTCAATTCTACACGGACCGCAAGCACCATGATTAGTCTGCCAGAACCCCTTCCTCAGGTATATCAATAAATAAATACATCTGCGATAGGAGTGTGTGTCCAGAAATTATAGTTACAATATTTTGTAGTGCAGAGATTCTTTATGTTAGTGAATAAATACATAGATCCGCTGTGTGTAGTTTATTTATTTTCTCATTAAAACCAAATATGTTTCAGTGATTGTATATCAAGAACCGGGACGCATCACAATGGGTGCATTTTGTTGGAACAAATCTCCGCAACAGCAATTGATTGAGGCGCTAGTCTGTGCACAAGCTACCGATACTGAAAACAGCGGCCATGAGCGCACTGCATGATTTCACAAACGGATTCCAGTGCCAGATCGCCTCTGATGTAATTCTACTAATCAACTAGAGATGCTTCATTTGTATTACATACAACAACTCAATTTGCAAGAAAAGCTTCTATCTGCTGCCATCACCGCTGATTCTTCGGGTTTCAATAGCTCCCTAGTTCAGTAGTCAGGGCACTGATCAGGGAGTCAGCCCATTGACTTATGTCCTGATCAGTGCCCTGACTACTGAACTAGGGAGCTATTGAGCTGTATGCAATGACAGTGTAAACAAGCCAGTTCTTCTTCGGCTTTGGTCTTGAGACTAAAGGGGGTTACCATCAACATGCCTGTGGACACTTCCCACGAGCGGTCTGCATGTGTAATTGGAAATTGAGGTGGACAACAACGCAGAAGTATAAATGAAAACCAACGCGTAACTTGCGGCGTAGAGGATACGGCGTAGGTCCAATGCAGAAGTATAAATCAGCCTTAAGGGCCTGAAGATCACAGGCATCCAGTATGGTTATAGATGATGATGATGATGATGATGATAACTTCAAACTCTTTGTAATTTTTTTCGGAGAAACTCCTTTTCTTATCAGGGTTGCATGATTAATCGAAATCAAACCGCAATCAATTTGGCTTGTGCGATTTATGAAAAAATAAAAGCTGCTATTTTAATTAAATGAATATATATGCTGAGTGTGTCAGTGACGAGCAGCTCTGTGATAGTAGTAAACACTGCTCTGTCTGAAAGCACCGCGAGTTTGAGTTTTTGAGTTTGAAAAAACAACACGCGTTAAGCATCTTCACGAATTAGTAATGCGAAGCATTGTTACAAAATAAGTTTAATAGGGCTGTCATTTTTGAGAAAAATCTAGTTCGAACGGATATCAAATATCAAGCAATGCATTCGAATATATTCGAATATCTATGAGCCTACGTTTGGTCATCATGGGACTACGCTACAATACGTTTAGAGCGCGCACTATTGGATGAGATGGCAAATAATAAAATAAAAAACAAACTGTCTAATCATAAGCACACTATTCCGATTAAAATAATTTGGATTGAAATTATTCATTAAACTTCTCAGTGGTGACTGTGAGTGCTGTATCTCGTCATATAAGGACGCACTCTCAAAAGTAATCAGGTCAGGTTGTTTACATGGTGACATTTTTAGTTTGATCGTTTCATAAAAAGATTTATCTCTCACTCCTCTCAAACCGATTACAATTTAATTTGGTTTGGGCATTTTTATTCCGATTGTGATTATATGGACCATTACAGTGCTCCATGTTGCACCTATAGACTGTAAAAAAAATGCTGTACATGGCACTTTAAAAACCGGATAGTTTATTTATAGTTCGATTACGGATATTTCACGTGATGTTCGGATGCATATTCGAATATTGAATAAAAAGTGACAGCCCTAACGCTTTAACTCCATGACGTCAGTCGAGTGTTTGTGAGCTGATGTGGCTTCTCATCACAGAATGAGGCCGATAAGGCATTATTTTATGGTATTCTATAAAGTGATAAAGTCTGTCAATCAGCACTGCATAATTTATTATTATGAAAATACCGAACACAAGAAGGCTGGAAGAACAAATACACCATATCTCGATGCAGTCATGTTTATTGTCTTCATGTTTAATCAGTCAAAGCGTTTCTATCTTCTTTTTATGCAGCCTACATAGCTTCACATTAGGGATTTCCTGAAACCGATTACTTCTCTGAGGTGTATGTGGCGTTTCTGCTCGAGGGTGCCCTCTGGCTTCCAGAAAATAAGAAAAATAATACTTTTCTTTAAATAAATTGATATGATAATCCATGTTTTTCTTCAATGTACAGGAGTTTTTTCCCCCACAGTGGATGCATAAGAGGCTCATATTTTTATATTAAAGACATAGACTTTAAGAAATTGATATCACATATAAAAAGCAGATTTTTATTTTAATTTTATTTTTTTTATACAATAAATCCTTAGACCTTTCTAATGATTTTTAGTCATGATAGGCTGTCTGTCTGCACATTAACAGGTATCCCACAGTTTTTTGTAAAATAAGTTTTCTGTAAAATACAAATATTATTATTTTTATTATTTAAATTTTATCAATAAGCAGACACTTTATCCAAAGCGACTTACAAAAGAAGAAAGCAATAGAAGCAACTAAACAAACAAGGAAAGCGGCCTGCAAGTGCTGTAAGCAAGTCTTAGTTAAGCAGCACTAGGTAACTTTTGCTCTCGGGGTCCCCCTACAGGAAAAAATATTGTCCTCTACTACTGTCGTAAACTCTGTCCTCCTACATCAGGGGATGCGCGCGTGCATTTGTTGACATGACAACCATGATAGCCCTGAACTAGTGATGAGCGGGTCGTCTCATAATCTGCGGACCCCGTATGTCTATTTAATGGTCGCGGGTGCGGGGCGGGTTGTAAAAATATATACAGAGGTGCGGGACGGGCCAAATAATTTCATAAAAGCAGGACCCGCGGGTTGAAAAAAAAGCCGGCCCACGCATCACTAACAGTTACCCTGAACACTGCAGGAGTTGTTCACATGCAGGTGTTCTGCTTGCGTCGCGTGTGAAATGACTTCATCCCAGGTACAGTGGCATATGTTTCAGCATGTCATATGAATATCATTTCATGGGTTTTATTTTTTTCAAACGCCAAATGATCGCAATGCTCACGTTTACAAGCCAGCATCATTATAGTAGCCTAGTCTATTGGTTAGTGTTTTACAGAATCTAAGATACTTCAATTCAATGTTTGAGTGGTAGGTAATAACCATAGCAAGCATGACAGCCAAGTCAGAATCTGGCACGCCTCCTTCAGCTCACGCCAATGAGCAAACGCTGGCCCAATGTTGATCCTCGTCCTGCCTTTAATCCGATCACTTTTTCCCTTTCTACCCGAAACCCGAAGTTTAACAGTACTATTAAAAACGATACAGACCCCGTCAGGCTATGGCAAACGTGTCATTCAACCTATTGTAAGTCGACGTATCATCACACGAGTCTTGAAAATATTTTATAAAGGTTGAAAAGTAGTGCTGCTTTAATCGAACAGTGCACACATTTTTTATTTTTAAATTTTTTATTAAATTTTTTTTATTACCCAAAAGTGTAATTCATACTGAAGGGCAGAGTGCGCCCTTGAGCGGAAAAGCCACATTTGCCTCAGAGAAGTAATATAATGACGTTTGTTTTCATGAAATCCCTGAAGCTAGCGCTGTAGGTTTTGATTTCATGCTTTGATTAAACATGACGACAATAAACACGACTGTAGCAAACAATGGTGTTTTTGAGTTCTTCAAGCCGTCTAGGGTATTTTCATAATAATAAAGTATATTATAATGCAGTGCTGATTGACATAGACTTCATCACTGTATAGAGTACTACTATAAAATTATGCATCGTCTGCCTCACTCTGTGATGAGAAGCCACATCAGCTCACAAACACTCGACTGACGATATGAAGTGAGTTAAACATGTTATTAAACAGAGTCTTTTGTTCAACAGGTTTATGAATGCTTCACTAGTTTGTGAAGATATTTGACTTGTGTTGCTTTTTCAAACGCACGTTATAAGCGACTCAAACGCTCAGTCTTTCAGACAAAGTAGCGTTTACAGAGCCACTCTCCTTTAACCCACTGGGTATTTATTTATTTAATTTAAATTGCAGCCTTTAAGCTTTCTTATACATTGCACATTACCCAAAACGCGACTGCTGTTCGATTTCGATTAATCGTGCAGCCCTATTCTAAAATACTCCATTTTAATAATAACATTTTTATTGTAAAAGTAATATTTCTTATTTCTTATTATTTAATCATAATTATTATTATTAGTCATATTAATATATAAACACAGTTATATACACACACTTATCATTTGTACAAATAAAAAATAAAAATCGCATTTTAAATCGCAAATCGCATATTTACCAGAATAATTGCAATTAAAGGGTTACTTCAGCGATTAGCATATGGCTTTGTATCAGTAGAAACCCTGGAGTATATTCTAACAAATGAGCTTCCCCCCCTCTTATCCCCCTGAGACAAGAGATTTATGCATTTTATTTCTGGAAAAATTCCTCCTATGATGCAAATTGACGATATTTGCATCATCGGAGGAACGTTTGCCCAAAGGCTAAAGACTACAGCCAGCAGAGGGAGCCATTTCCGCATGTCTTGAACCCGCGCATGAGGGATGGATATCACACTCAGAGCTCAGCTCAGCTACAGGCACTCATTTAAACGGAGCTATGGTGAGCAATCTAAGTCTTTTAACTTCTTAAATTCATATCTATAAAAGTTAAGCTTGCAAAGGCATGAACTGTAACGCGCCAGACTGAACTCGCGTTGTGAATGTATGCCGCGAGTGTAGTCGCGATTACATCACGAGAGCTCATCAGCTCATTTATCTCACTCCTGCAGTTAGTCTTCAGTGCTGTGATACTCGCGCGGTCACTCACTCATTATATTGAACAGACACTTTCAGTTTTTAATTGTAATGTCTTCTCCAACTCAGTCAGAGTAATCCAGTAGCGGTGGCTTTGGGAATGGCCTCACAGGGCAGCGAAGCATTCTGGGAATTGTAGTCTTTCATCCCCATTCGACAAAAATACATTTTCTGTCTTTTCTCAGTCTAGAAGGCACCAAATTAAAAAATAATTTCACTTTTCTACTACATTGATGACCCAGTTTAAATACAGATTCATCTTCCCAGCGCTGAAGTACCCCTTTAAATATTAGACTATTTTTTTTCTTCCATTGCAGCATTGGGGGAATTGGTGATCCTCTGCTCTTCTTGACTTCTGAGAGACACTGTTACTCTGAGAGTGTCTTTTTATACCCAATCATGATGCCAATTGACCTAATAAGTTGCAAACTGGTCCTCCAGCTGTTCCGTATATGTACATTTAACTTTTCTGGCCTCTTATTGCTACCTGTCCCAACTTTTTTTGTAGTGTGTAGCTCTCATGAAATCTAAAATGAGCCAATATTTGTCATTAAATTAAAAAAATTCTCACTTTCAACATTTGATATGTTATCTATATTCTATTGTGAATAAAATATAAGTTTATGATATTTGTAAATTATTGCATTCCTTTTTTTATTCACAATTTGTTTAGTGTCCCAACTTTTTTGGAATCAGGTTTGTAGAAATTCCACACAAACACCCTCCCATTTAAACTTATTTTTTGCTTAACTTTTTTGCACATAATGTAAAGCACTGATATACCCTTATGAAAAATTTACCATGGTTTTATTATAGTAAAACAATGTTTTAGCATATCTATTACCATTTGTATAACCACACATAGTTAAACTATGGATTTGACCATGACCATCAAAACAATTGTTCATTTGAGGTTACCATGGAATAACTACAATAGCCCTGTTTTATTTAATTTTCGGATATATTCACTATGTATGCTTTCATAGCACTCAGCTGACACGTTTGTTTGAAGGAGAGAATTGGGCAGGATGTGGAATAGTGCGTTTTTTTTTAATAAAAAAAGAATTGGGCTTTTTATCCGATTAATTGGAAAAAATAATCGGCCAACTAATTGATTATCAAATGTAGTTTTGATGTAGTTTGCTCACATAGCCTAATTGCTTTTCCGTGTTCTAAGTAGACTATCCACATGGTCATCTAAAAATGCATTGCTAATTCTAGGCTGTAGTCTCAGCAGGGATTTCAGAAGCACTTTCCAAAAAGCTTTAATTTTTGACTGACTGGCTTTCTGATGGCATTGACAGGAGGCTCTCAGTGACCCATTTAAGGTTTTTGATAATACATTAGCTGTCTGCCCCACATCAGGCTTCACTGAGACTCCACATGCCACTAAGATGATGGTAAAGACTTCTCTCCGTCAGACACACTTAGACTCAGAGACATTGGGGGTCCTGGTCATCCTTCACACCGCAGGCTATGTATTTCCTGAATGTGTCTATGGCTAAACTGTGATTACGAGTGCATTATGAGGAACAGATTGTACTTGTTTACAATAGTGCTTAATCACTTTGGTACTGTGCACAGGTCACTAGACAAAGTAAATAAAAGGACATTATATCTTCTTTCATTAAGTAAACAGAAATTTTACGGAGTAGGGCTGCAACAACCGATTATTTTGATAATCGATTAATCTACAGATTATTAGAACGATTAATCGACTAATCATCAATTATTGCCATCGCCATTGATGGCTAATCAATATGTTTTGAACGATTATTCAGTTAGTGTAAACATTGAGGCATACATTTTCTAACTATAATATAACAAAAGAACATCACTTTAGCTTTTTGAAATGGATGTTTTAATGAACTTTGAACCAACTTCACAGTTCTTTCTCTTTAAGTTCTCAGATTTCTGTCCAACTCAAATCACACACAAATGCTTTCTACACATTGTTTAAATATTCTGTTCTTGTCTAATTGAAAAATAAAAAATCAGCTGCAATTTCTCTGACGAAAAAAGTTATCAATAATAGGCACTGCTTAAACGGGACATTTACTTCAGGACACAAAGAATGGTAAAATATTAATCTGCAAACAATAACAAGTATAAAAATGACAATCTTTTTTGCTTGACAATTGAGCTGACAGATTCTCATTCACCTTTTAATTAACAGTATGAAACAGTAACTGACATGAATGATTCTTCCTTTTGTAAGCCGTCATGTATATGGAACAAAATACAGGCAAGTGATAAGACTATAATACCTAATAGTGTTACAATAAGAACTCCTAAATTCGAACAAGCTTTATTCTATCCAAAATAAATCACATTACTGTAAAAATTATTTAAAAATTAAAATTATTATTATTTATATTATTACTATTATTAGTAGTATTGCCTTCTACAATAGAGATTTTCCACTAATGTTATCTCACCGGCTCCTCTTGTGCTGGGATGTTTTATCTTTAAGTGCTCCAACATGCACATTGTCGCCCCTTACATACTGCACACGACAACATTCTTGGTTCAAAGTTTTGTGAAACTTTCCCACACTTTGCCAGATCGGATTTGTTTGCGCACTGTCATAATTTGTGCTGTTTTCTTCTTCCACAATAGCATTTGTAAGGGCTGCATTACACTCTAGTGCTACAGTGCTGTAGTGGTCAAATTGCGATATTGCCGGCCCTTACATTAGGTCACGTGAGATCAAACGACTACTCGACAAAGATATTTGTCTACAATGTCACCTAATCGCTTCAGCCCTATTACGGAGTAATGAGTAGGGATGGACCGACACCATTTTCTGCAGAATTGTTCCGATACCAAACATTTGGAGTATCGGCCAATAACAATACTAATCCGATACCAGTGCAATTTTGTTTAAAAATTCAATGTAAAGTTTCTATACCTCAGTGTGTTGAACTGGCAATTACTCTTTTGTGAGTTAAACACAATCTACTAAATACAGATTAAATACAACAACTTCATTGTAAAGAAAAACAACAAGTAAAAAGATTTATCACAATCTAAGCGCAAGCAAAAACCGGTTGGAACAGGTAGTTTTTTGCCTCTTACCCCGATTCCGCGCTGCATGTAAATGCATTAACCTGCTTTATGTCAGCTTATTGAAGTGCGCATGTGTGATAGGTGACAAAAACGCAAACTTAAAGCAGATTTAAACGCATCGACAGAGCGAGCTAGCGTTTTGCATGAAATAAGGACATGTATCACAATCGCAGACTCTTTTAAGACCCAGAAAATTGTAAAGATGTGTTCTCATCTCATGCAGCAGAAGTAGAAGAGGTTCAGACAAAACGCTGCATCTGGAACTGCATGAGGGATAATATGAGCCGTAAATCTCCCACTGACACAGTGCACGCTTGATTTAAAATCACAACTGACGTAACATTTGGAATACTCCGAGTCAGATACGGGCTTTATTCTTTTTGACGTCACTACAAGGAAATAACCCGTTTTATTAATAAAGTCATGTAAACATGGTTTACTTGCATTGTCTGTTTACTGGTTCAGGAAAACTGATTATTTTAATAAGCTGATTTTTTTTTTTTTTTTTGCGTTATCAGCTGTGGTGTGACTTTGGTCCTCAAAATAAAAAAAATCTACTACCCTAAAACCCTTGCTTAGCATGCCTCCCTGGAACAAATGTCACACAACCCCACTATTTCAAGAGCATGGGTATAGCTCATTAAAAAAATGAGCATGACCGAAACAAACATTTAGTCTTGAAGACCATTGCCGTGAAGGACTTTCAGTGTCTATGGTTATGATATAACAATATCATGTTTTCTCAAATTAGACTGTAAATTCTCTTGAAGTGATGGTTTGTGATCACATCCTCATCATAAATTGTCACGGCAGAGGCTAAAAAGACAGTGTCACAGATGCGTGTGTGCGAGCTGCAAATGAAACTGCACAGCTGCGTATCATTCACACAGAGAGCAGAGCAAGCAGGAGTAATATTGAAATAGTATTATGTAGTTTAATATTCATAGACACTTTTTGGCTACAGTCTTGGAGCCCTGCGCGTAGATAAGGCCATCCTTAAAAATATTTTGGTTTGCAGTAACAGTAAAAAAAAAAAAACAAGGTTACGGCAAACAAGAATATTTTTAAGGAGGGCCTAAACGCGAAAGTGACTGATCGCAGCTGCGGATACCGGATATACTCAGGAGCCCCACCCTCCTTAGTTATTGTTGCTACGCATGTCAAGCTTTGTGCCTGGCACGTCCATTACAGTATGTGTGCTCCGGTGTCAGACATTTCCCAAGAGATAATTAGTCATTTTAGACTAACAGGTGAAATATCTGAGAGAACAAGATATATGCAAGATATATGCAGTATGCATTCGCGGGATATGTCAACGACATGCAACCGATTAGAGAGTCATTTCATTAAAATTGAAGCTAAAGCCTAAAGTCCCAGTGCAATCAGTAGCCACCTCATACGCATGTTCATGCACATCAGGGAAAGTTAAATGGGAAAATAATAGAATAATTATAAATCAAAACAGCTTATCAATACAATTTGTGGAATAAACACAAGACATTAGCCTGAACACTTTGCAATGATTCTCCCGCTTGTATTTACCGCCGGGCTACTGCTAACATGGCGTGTGTCTAATCTACACATTGCACCTGGCCAGAGCCAGAGATACGGACCTGAGCCATACATCAAAAACCCACAGTTACTGAAATACAGCCTTATAACAGAAAATCACTCTCTCAAACATGATGGGTTTTATTAATTTTATAAACACAGCCACTGCAACAATCGTTATGATGGTCTTAATTTGCACACAATTTGTCTAAACAAACTACAATACAAAACTAATAATTAAAGCTGCAAGACAGTCCTTTTTGTAGTCTATACTACATCATGTAATCTGCATCAATCAAAAACCTTTTTTCATCCCCCTTTTTTCAGTTTGTTGGATTAAACGTAGGTGTTTTTGTTAATCCTGTCGACATTTAGTTGTGAATGGGGCCTTTCACACTGCTTGATTCACGGCTGGCAATTTCTTACCCTGGGTTTTACGTTAAAAAAATTCCACCTTCCATCCAAACTTTTAGGATGCGTATCAGATTTGCACAAGTTCGCATTGCCATGTTTCCGACCTTCAGACCTAGTTACAGTTGCTAAGCCACAATTGGTCTGTGGTGGTTTTCGGGCGTGGCTTAGTGAAGGGTCAATTGATAATGTTTTGTTAGGACGCAATTGAAAGTGATCTGGCCTCAGGGCACGGACGTTGTCAGACACAACACAACTGCTCTTTGTCTCACAGAAAAAAACTCACGAGCGCTGAACGGACATGTTTGCCATGTTGTTCCTGAATAGTTTAAAAACGCATTTAGTTGACAAAGGGACAAGCGAAAGGGATCTGGCTTTGGGGCTTGCGCAAAGTCTGTGTGTGCGTGTAGCAGCGCATAAGAACAGCGATTATCTTGCCTGTATAAACTGTGTAAAACATGCAATTACCATAGTAATTCTGAGCATCCAGATTGTAGAAACAAAGATAACTGCTCCTGAATCTTTCTGGGGGCCTGCAAACTGTACCCCATTAAGCTCCAAAGGCTTACACATTTAGAAATATATTGATAAAATACCAAATTTTTGTCACATTTCTTTAGAGTTAATGAGCATTTCCAATAATTATTCTCAAAATTATGCGCCTGAGGAGGTTTGATTCCTCCCGTCTCATTATATTCTTATCCTTACGGCCAGAGCAACAGAGGGATCTCGAGAAGAACACAGTAATGAGTTACAAGTTAACCAAGAGTGCATGTTACAAGAGTGCATGTAATTGATGCATGCGGTTTCTCAAATTGTAATGGTTGGCAAAAGTTTTTAGCATAGCATTTAAATATATTTCTGCTTCATACGGTGATCAGAATCCTTGGATTGCAGTCGGAAGTTGCTTTAAAGCCTCGCTGGTTTCTGAAAGTGAGTTTTGAGCTGAAAATTGTTTAAAAGGTTGTGGTTAGCTGGTAGCCTGATAAAATAACATGAGAAATGAGCAGCGGTGTTGACCCGCTCCTGACTCTGATAAACGTGCCTTTGTTCATGACCACTCCTCAAGCCCTAGTTCACCCGCTTTGGACCAAGGTATTCGGCGGGACAAAGACCCCTGGCCGTTGGCCCTGAAGAAGCCCAAGGAGGCCGATCAAGCCCCAGAAGTAAAAGTTGAATCGTGACTGACTCTGACACTCACTAGCACGCTTTTGGCCTAACAGTGGAAATGTGGCTAATGAGAGCAGTCAGAAGTCCCTACCTCGGTACAAACAGAGAGTCCTGTGATTTGGCCTATTTCCCTTACTCTAGAAGTCAGAGAGCCCCCAGCACTCTTCTGTTTCACAGTAAAGAAGGAATATCATGGTCACAATGACTCATCTTAATGAGAACAAAATCATATTAACAACTTTCGACTCGCCCAATAAAGGCGTCCTTGCTTCCTTTGTTTCGTCTGGATTGAAGCATTTGTCCTGAAAATGTGAACGCCTACCAGTATCTGGACTGGCATATCAGGTCACGCTCAGCACAGAAATACTTCACAAATGTCTTTCCTCAGGGAGGAGAAAAATCCCATTTCAACCTCATTCTGGACACACTTTTAGTTGTTCATTGTGGTTGGAGTTTTGTCTTTCTCTTTTTTTTAATTTTTATATTGCTCTTTTTCTCTGGCATAGAAACCAAAACGCTGCCATCCCAATTTTTCCTCTCTTTGGATCAAGCTCTTAAACTGTGGACTTGGTGGACGCAGATGTCAAATACATTATAATGCTTGTCAGTCCAGTGTTGATCTAATTTTCTGTGGTTTTTAAGAATAGCCAAGGTCCTGCTCTATTTATAAAGTCTTGTACAGCAGAGCTGTCTTCAGAAACGGCATGCTGGAGGGTCTGATGTGTACGTTTACATGTATTTAATTGTCTCTTGTACAACAGAAGCATTTTGCCAAGACTTATAGTCTAGTAATAACTTGGTCAGTGGTACTTTTTGGGCTCTAGGCTAACATTTTTCTTGAGGAGCACTTGTGCTCCTAATAAAAACATTTTAGTAGCACAGTCAAAATTTTAGCAGCACTTTCTGATCAATAACACATTCCAATAATAACTTTCCCATTACAGGATGATATTTGTCCCCTTAAATTAGTGTCCAGGGGCATTTGTACCATTATAAGAGGTATACAAACACATGTACATAGTGTTTAAGGCAGCACATGGGTAAAGAATGTTGTATGAATTAGGGATGCACCAATCTGATACTCAGGATCGGAGTCATTATTTGCCGGATCGGATATATCGGTCAGACAGGACCGATCCAAATTCGATACTGTGCACATAATTCTGTGTTATTGTTAAGCCCCATTGCCCCACAAAAGGCACAAAAACATAACAAAGCATCATCAACGATTCGTGCACTATATTAAAAGTGTTCTACAGCCATTCCATAGTTTAATGTGAGTACAGATTAATATATAAGTCATTAAATTCAAGTTCACGTCAATGCATGCTTTCCTCCGCTGCGGCTCAGTCCCTCTCCATTCAGCTTTTTTAAACTGTGTGTCGCGTTCGGTTACATTTACATTTATGCATTTGGCAGACGCTTTTATCCAAAGCGACTTGCATTGCATTCAAGATACACATTTGACATTTTTTTTTGTCAATTCTTGCTTTCCCAGGGAATCGAACCCATGACCTTGGCATTGCTAGCGCCATGCTCTACTGTTTGAGCCGTAGACATCATATAGATAGACGCCCTATCGAGCGCTACTGCCTATTGGCATGGCCGAGCCGTGGAGCCGCCATCTTGGACCGGTCGCCAGTTCCGTGTACCCAGTGTAACTTGTTTGCCAGGTGCAGTGATCTGTCAGCGCATTTAATAAATCATATCTCACTGAATACCTAACCGATTTTAACGCGTTTTTTTTTGCTGCAAAGGTCATTAATGTAGCTATGATACAGGACACATGGTTGAGCATATTTTAATATTCTTAAGCCATATTCGGACGGTAATTGTTTCTCGTGGGGTTGTAAGGTATTTTTCGGATGCATTTTAAAGATCTAAAGCCTACGCTTTTATTACTAAAATGCTGGAAGGTATTTACAAGAATAATATTTCATTGCCGCTCAAATGAGAGAGAAAAACATGTTAACATTTGAAATGAACTGTTATTTCTGCTCATTTTTAAAATAACTTTTTTTTAAAAACATTATTTAAACATTTAAATAATAAATAATTTCCTATTATTAAATATGATTTTTTTATTCCAAGCATATGACATTTTTACAGCAGACAATTATTTGACTTACCACGTTGAGCAGTGTTCCCAGGTGCGGAGGATCACAACTTGCTCCTCCACCGGGAATAAATCGTCATCCGAATGCACGAGTTTTATCAGTGAGGTGGCATGCAAATGTATTTTTACAGAAGTCCACATGAGAAACAATTACCGTCCGAATAGGGCTATAGTAGGCTTAACAGTTACATAATATTCTGATGGATATAAAGTGATCAGACGTCCAAAATCTAAATATGTGATGTAGGATATAAGGTGATTTATAAAACCACACACTATAAATATGATAAAGAAGCAGAAACGGGTAGTTGAAGTAAAATAAGATCTTTTAATAATTTGAAACAATTTATAATGACATTTGCGACATACTCTCACACACGCACTCACACTAAATATATAATATTCTGATAAAGTTCCGGCATCAGCCTTTGTTATTGGGATGGTTCTGTTCGCCTTCATCTGCAACACACCGACAGTTATTATGCCCGGTCAGCAATGTATACTAACTTCAGATTGGATTGTGTTGGCAATAGGCACTTAGTGTTACCAAACGCTTAAACTAAGTTTCGTGAATCTAACAAGTGCTTTCTAACATCTTTCTGATCTGAATAGTAACTTAAGTTATGTGGAAAACACTTCAGTTGAGGGAGATACATAGCTTAGCTAACATTAGCTAGCTACAATTTCAGTACAGTACTATCAAAGATCCTTGCTCCTTCTCAATTATCTGGATTTAAGGACAAAATACAACCAATAGTACGATAGAAATTTTAAATCTTACTTTTGAAAAGTAATCCCCCGAGCCCTACCTGCAATAGTCCGCTGATTAGAACAGAAAAATACTGCAGTGCTTTGGCATCTTAACTGCTGCTATGCAACAAGTACAACCGGTTCAAAATGGCCACCCCAAAACTCGGTGCCCAGCAGCCAATAGGGTGTTTACCTATATGATGTCTATGGTTTGAGCTATAGGAAAGCCCCTTGTTTTGCCACAATACCGCGGTCACGTGATGCCTACTGCGGGTCTGAGATCGTCGCCTCCATCACTGAAAAAAAAAAACTTTATTGTGATTTGTTTTATTTGTATAAAAAGATATAATTTACTATAGGCTACTCTGTATTTTATCTTTTTAAAGCTGCAGTCCGTAACTTTTGGGGGTTAAAATGATCCAAAATAATTTTTTGAGGAAGTACATAACAAGCCAGTGTTCAAAACGATCTGCTTACCTTAGCTCGATTTACAACAGTAAGCTTGTAATAATGTTTTTAATTCTAGTGGTACTGGTGGATTTCCGGAGGAAATTCTAGCATATGTTTGCATCATTACTTCACATCTGTATACACGTAAAGAAGGAGTCCCGGTTAGCAGGCTATCGCATGTGAGGATGTTGGAAGTGGAGAGAGCCTTTTCTCACAGAGACTTCACCCGGGCGACGCGAAAACAAGGATAATTAAAGGTGGTGTGAACTCTGTGTTTTGAAGGTTTTTTTCTGCTGGACAGGTAAGACATTTCAATGGTTGAATTGGGCTACGTAACAGTAGCACACGTTCGCTTAATTCATGCAGTTAAAGAGTTTTCTTTGTTGTGCCTTTCTTGTTTTCCTATGTGCATTATGGTAACATCAGTAATTTTGTGCTTGCTATGAGAGGGAGCTTCACCCCTACTCCACGTGTTGGTATATGACGATTAGAAATTAGACTGCACAGAAATGGAAACTGTACTACAGGTAGCCCTAATACACATTAAATGTAGTCACGCAATACTGATAACATTAACATTTTGAAAAAGTATAATTTGCAGTTGTGATATGATGAACGATCGTTAGATTAATCATTGCGATGTATTGCAATGCTTTTTTCTTCTTAGTTGGACAGAAAAAAAGTGGAAGTTAGCTACTTACTTGTTCAGATGACATTCTTATGTCGGTCATACTTTCAAACAGTAGAGTGTGATTTCTGAATGACAGTATCCACACCGGCTCGGTGACTGACAGCTGCACATTCTCCTCAAAACATTTGATTCCTCCGCGCTGTGCCGACCGAGGCACGTCTCACGTAAAGTTGATAATTCCCCGAATAACTGCAATTGCAGTTTTTGAACAGAGATGGCGACAGAGGAAACGCTACGGACTGCAGCTTTAAATAAATACTATTTTCTACTTAAAAACGTAATTTTGTTATTTTAATAACCCAAATAAGGACTCACCCACGCTAGGTTGCATGTGAGGGGGAAAAAGTAGCTTGCTTCCACTTACAAGTTGTAGTACTTTTTATTTGAATATATCTCTACATAAATATTTTTTTTTACTTAAACTACTTTTTGTTATTTTACTTACCCTACTAGTTCAGTAGTCAGGGCACTGATCAGGGTGTTAGCCCATTGGCTTATGTCCTGTTTAGGGCTGCACGATTAATTGAAATTGAAAAACGATTAAATTGACAGTGAAACTATCCTTGCATTGTCATCAAAAGATGATGAAATTGTCATTTAAAAGGTAGCACAAATTCAATTACTCATTTGAGCCACACCACACGGACCATTTATCTGCTCAGATCAAAGTCCAAACGGCAGCTCTCAGCACAAGCTCACTGGAGCAAATATCCAATCATGCACTAAATTTAGGGGGTGTTTAGCCAAATTTTAAAGCCTTGTCGGGTAAACATTTCATTTGCGTGCATATGTTTAACCGGCAAGGCACGGACAGTTCAATGCATGCACTGTTTTGCATTGAGTGCGCGAACTAAACGTCTGTCCAACACACACGTTACTGGACAGTTTTACTGCGCTAATACTGTCAAATACACATAAGGTTAACATATAAACACAGTCGGATATATCTAAAGTGAAAATAAAATCACGTGCGTCTAGATATGAGATGTGAGCAGGTCTTCAATTGACAGCAGCACCCTACTGAACACGCTGTCCTTAAAGGTACAGTTCACCTCAAATGATTTTAATAAAAAAACAAAACAAAAGACCTTTAATACAGTAGCTTTTAATCAATGTTGTATACTGAAGACTATGTAGTTTTAATTTTGGCCTACATTAATTCATTCAATTTCATACTTAAATGCTGCTGTACATCTCTGAGCTGCCACTGTAAATCTTTATAAATATTTGTTTTATAATATACAATACACTGGGAATGTGTACAAGGGTTTTTTAAAATAAAGTTTTAAGTTTAAGTAAGGGTTTCCAAGTCTTTTAAGTAAAATAAAGAAAGAGTATTGTAATAAAAACATTTTCTCCTTAACCTTTTTCTGTTCCTGTTATCTAATAATAGAATACCAAAAAAAACGAACCGAATCGAAAAACCGTGTTTAAAAACCGAGGTATGTATTGAACCGTGGACTAACTGGATTGTTGCATCTCTAATATATATCAGTAATAAAACTAACTGCATTGCTTGCTTTTCAAACGCGGTAAGAAAAAATCCATACCGTCCCAGCCCTATGAGTCATTTATTCAATCGTTCAAAACACAGATTAATTTGAATCGAATTGCTTGGAGATGCGCATCAGTTCTGGTGTGGCTTTGATTTTCACGAAATAGACTGTATTGTGGCTAAAACGTTGTTACTTAATACAAACTTGTATGTTGGACTTTTGTACAAAATCAGTATCACATATGCAATCATGCCAATACTCGGAGCAATAGCAATCCGTAACTTTTGGCGCTTAATAATTAGAACTGCATGCTTCTTGCAGAAGAACATTGTAGCCGGATCTACTTCTCTCTGATTGTGTCTAATACGAGTCGCAAAGGTGCTCCAAATGTGTTTTTTCCAGTTAATTTTTTTGGGCTGTAAATCATTAGCGTGAGGAATCTGATAAGTGTGCATACTTGCGTCGCACCTGTTTCCATTGCACACGTTTTTGCACTTACTCTGCTGACTGAAAGCATGAAAAGCAGTTGATTGCAGTAGGAAACGTAGCCTTACAGGTTCTCACCATGGTACTGTGGTAGAAATGTGGGATATTCATATATAATTATATTACATTATTAATGTAGACATGTATTGTATTAAAGGAGTAAAGGAATATTAATCCAGTATTTGTATTTAGCTATAGAATTTGTGCACTATTTATTTATACTAAATGTGTTTAGGCTGTTTTTCATAAAAACACCATAGAAACCATATATATATACATACATTTTACCATGGTAGTTATCATGATCTAAATGTACGATATTATGGAAGACCAATTGTTAATTTTAATAAAACTAATTTAATAAAATAAAAATTTTACCAAATTGTATGAGGTTGTTACATTTTTTTTACAGATGTCTGTGTTTTTGTTAATGGACATAAATTTACATCTGCATGCTTCCTCATACTACTACTACTGTCAACTGTGCATTTCTAAAGCAAACCATGTAATATTATTAATATTGCAGCCTGCGCTGCAAACTGTGCTGAATATATATGCCAAAGTCAGGCAATAAAAACCTGTTTCATGACTAGAAATAGCCCCTCTTAACACATGCAGAAACAAAGACATTTTTTTTAAAGATATTTATTTTGTTAAGGAAAAATGTCTGAAAAAAGTGTAAGGAATTCAAAAACGTGATGCGTTTGTCATGTTATGACAATAAAGAGTAGCTTAAAACCACAAGTAAGTGTCTGGTTTCTATACCTTTCACTTAGGAGCAAAACTCTGCTTTAAAAAAATAAAATTGAAATTTTATCAAAATAATTATCGATATCGACTGATATGAAAAATTATTGAGAATGTTTTGGCCATATCGCCCAGTGCTACTGGCGTGGCAGACTGGGCGTAGTGTAAGTATTTTGAACTGCGAGAGGTGCTACACTTTCTAAGTTGTATACGGAAGGCGGTCCACCGGAAGCTAGACATTTTGTAACGCATTGTGTAATGTGTTAAATATGGATATTTTTCAAGTTTTAAATGGACAAAAGAATAGACCTATTTCAAACTTTATTTATTTAATGTGTAATGTATTTTATATTTAAAAATCATAAATATTTTTAAATTTAACTAGTTTTTAAAACATTAAATGTCAATTTCTTGCCAATTATTAATCAATAACTGTCACTCCTAGTCCTCCAAACACAATAATTTGGAAGTCATGATATCAAAAAGGAACTTCCAAAGAAATGCACAGTGGCCAAATCGCTAATTTTAGTACTGCTGATTGTGGAAAGTCTAGCTAAAATTTTAGAGGTAATTGTATAGAAAGGACACCATTCATTAGGGTAATTGTTTCTATTGATTGCATTTCACTCTTGGGTCTTGGTGTTCTGGTGCAGAATATGTGTGGAAGATGAAAAATGGATTTCGATAGCTCATATTGTGAGTTTCACATCTGGTTTAGATTTGGCTAGTGCAAAAGAATCCCACACAGGGTTCATTCAGCTCAGGTTTAGTTTAACATTAGGTAAGTTTACATTCACTTCAGAAGTTTAATTTCATTTGGACTAAAGCAATAATTTGTCAGTCCTTATTGTTGAAGCTTGACTAAACGATCTAGATAAATTGTAGGTTGACTTTGTCCAGCAAAACTGAGATGATGTGCAGTGTGTTTTTAATCCTTCAAATATTAGATTTACGCACTGTCATGTTTATTTGAACAGACAGATAGACAGACCTTAGCTCAACTATGCAAAAACCAGCTGTAGCTTTATTAACTGCACTTGTATACATTAGGGCTGTAACGATATGCGATATGAAATCGAAATCGCAACATGCAGGTCCACGAACCTATATCGCGATGTGAGAAGGCAGAATCGCGACACACCCCTTCCAACTCCCAGAATTATCCTTCCTGTCCAGGTCCAATTTTTAAGTCAGCAGTATGGCAACATTTCGGCTACCCGGTGGAGAACAAGGATGGCAATCGTGTAGTTGACAAGACCCACACAATTTGAATCAAGAAGCTTCCCCAACTGGCCGGCAACACAACCAACATGCAGATGCCGGAGACACACTGATAGATTATTTTTTTTTCCCTCAAAATATCTTTTGAACTGTTTTGTTTCCCCCCCATATCGAGGTTTGTATCATACTGTGGGTCAAAAATCGTGATACGAACCGAATCGTGGGTTTGGTGTATCGTTACAGCCCTAGTATACATGCTTTCTGTCTGAAGGTGTTAAGTAAATTGAACAAATCACGTTTCATTAGTCAAATATTTAGATTTAGGAAGACTAGATTTATGCAATGGCATATTTGCCAGACAATACTGCAGTAGCATCACCATTTTTAGGATTTAAGGAATCGGTCTGACTGACTATCCTTGTTCTAACCACAGCCAAGCTTTTCCACTGTCATACTCATATCGTGTCATATCCCTTTCCATTCTCCTCTCCTCTCCTCACCCCCCCCCTCTCCCCTCCCCTCCTCCTACATTCATTCATGCGTCACTGAAAGGGTCATAGGCTGAGTCTACTGGGAGTGCGAGCTGATGAAAGTCCTTTTAAAAATTGAACAGTGGTGGAGTCTTGCCAAGGAAGGGGACCGCAATTGTACAGTTTTTCAGATTTCTGCTTTTACTTTATAATCCGTTCTATTCCAGTGGCTCAATTCATTGAACATATTTGGACACAGTGGAAATTGAATTATGTGACTCTGTATGCTTTGGACAACCGATATTTAGACTAATTGATATTGACGATGATATTGCAGCACACTCATTTATGTTGTCAGCTAAAATGGCAAGGGGTGGTTTTAAAGTATTAACAATAATGCTCGAGTCAGTGAGGTGGTAGATTGCAGTATTGATCAGCTGGCTTCTCATTCGGTCTTTCTGTTCTCATCTGTCTATTGTAGCACTACCGTTTACCTCAAACACTGTGATTAGATAATCCCAACACCCTTCAGCTAGGCCCAGACAATTTTTGGCATAGTGATTTGAAAGCTTTGTCATTTTTAACGGTTTTGAATTTGATTAGGAAATCAAAATGAAGATAACAATATTTCCGGCCTAAGTTTTATTTAGTGAAGACATTTTTGAGTCATGAGTTTGAAGAAATGAATGAAGTCAGCCGGGAAATTTCCTTTTTTGGAAGAGAGAGAAAGATAAAGATGCTTAGATGAATGGAAAAATAAGGACAAACAGGAAGCAGGCTAGTTTGTCAATGAAAGCATAAAATGTGCATAATTGTCCTTCTGCCATGTGTGTAATACCAGAGATTGTTAGAGTAAACTAGTGAACCATTCTAATGTCAGTGGAACTGTTCTTATGGTGATACCATTAAGAATAGTCTCTCTTTGTCATTCAGGCTGTAATTATTTCAAGACAAAGGATTTAAAATATTTTATGCCCATAAACCTGAATCTACTTGATCTTTTAGAGCTTATCCCACAAAACCTGCATGTTGTCCAGCTCAAATTTTCCCCCAACACCACAAAAAGAGAGTTTTTTTTTTTAGCATAATACAAGCTAGCATAATGCACTATTTTGATCCCTAAACTTTTTCCATTGTTGCTTTTTTTTCTTGAATGACTGAAACCATATTTTATAATACTGAAAAAAATCTGGTATTGCCTCTCATATTGCCTCTCATTATGATTCTCATATATTACTTTAATTTTAAAATAAGTTTAAAATTTAAATTAATATTTAAATGTTTAATTTATAATATATTTTTTAATTATATTTTGCTATTTGAGCATAGGACTGAATATTTACATTACAATAATGGTATTCTATTTATGAAAAAAAAAAATCATTCTCCCTACAGCCTTTCTTTGTTTGTTTCTTTTATTTATATATATTTATCTTATACTATATATATATATATATATATATATATATATATAATATATATATATATATATATAATATATATAATATATTATACTATTTATATAATATTTATAAAGGGGGCAGAGGGCTATGGTAAAATGTGACTTGGACAGCTCTTTGTGAGATTCACCCAGTTCCATCAATGAATAACCAATAAAACCCTGACGTTTCGCCTGTGAACAGTGCTGCATTATTTAGAAGTGCTTATCTGACAAAAGAATGAACAAATGCAAAGAATGATGACAGGGAAAAGCTTTGGCTTATGTGTTTGTCAATTCTTTCCCTGACCGCTGTGGCCCAAGCATAATGAACATCATCATCAGTCAAGATAAATCTATATTAATTACTTTGAAATTCATGCCAAAGACAGTTCCCATATACCCTGTTTATTAACATTTTACTTTTGCTTACTAAAAGGAGGAACATCTTGTATCTGTCATCTAAACATTGAAGTGACACCATACTCCTGTTTTTTTTTTTTTTTTTTCTTGTTCTTTTTTTTTCTTCTTAGCAACAAATCAGACTTGCCAATTCTGGCATCTATAAAACGCTACTGGAATTTGGCCAATCGCCTCAGAAAACATCTCATTGTATTGTGCTGGTCTGACCTTTTAGGACCTAATTAGATGTTTTATGAAATTGTATTTGCTGAATCTCACATTTTGAGGACGGGTTGTGGGCCGAGGGCTGTGTGAAACATTCCTCAAGCTCCCTCCGGAAAAGGGCGAGTCTTGTCTGTCAAGGCACCGTGTCTCCTGATGAAATGTCATGCCTCCTCTTCATCAAAAAAAGCAGTTTGGGGGGGGTAGGTGGGGATGCTGTCCTTCAAGGGTGCTAGCCTCTTTGTGTTTCGCTCACTGAATATTGTTGGACTTGACGGATAAAATTTGATCGCGTGGCATTTCCACTGTTTCTCTTCTTTGCCCAGCTCTGATGCTCAAATCTCTCTGGAATTCCGCTAGAAAAGCAGGGCAGGGTGGACCAGACGACCTGCAGCTGGCCTGGTGTGGCTTGGCTGTGTCCACGCTCATTAGTTTCACATGAGCCAGACCGCCACCGCTCACAGGAAACTGCCACGGGGTGCCCGTGACCCCTCTCCACCCCCCATCTCCGTCTCCCCACCTCAGAGAGAATGACAGACACTCTGGAACAGAGAGCTCTTTATACCAGTGATTTTCAATGAACATTGCTTATGCTCAGTGGTCTGGTTAAGTGTTGTACCCCAAACACATTTTAACCTTTTTCTCTCAGTCTCTTTACTTTTATGCTACCATGCCAATTGGATGTCATTGGTATTCTCATGCAGCAGTGGAATTTGGGTGTTAATGTTGAAATTGAATGGGAGACAACTGGTCCTGTCCAAACACAACAGAATGATAATGTCACAAGAACACTAGAATGCATCCCGTTATGTCTTTTTGTTGTTATTTATTGGTTCACAAATATGCCACTATGTGATTTGGAAAAGTAAAGCTTGATTTAAAAGAATATTTAGGCTTTGTGAAAATTTAAGCAACGTGATACAGAAGAATGTTTATGACCACAAAAAAATAATTTTGACTAATTTTTCGTCTTTTCTACTGGTTACCGTGACGATTTTATAAAACAAACTTATACTACTCTTCCAAAGTTTGGGCTCAGTAAGATTTTCAAAGTGAATTTTATTTAGCAAAGCAGCGATAAATAGATAAAAAGTTAGACATTTATAATGTTGCAATATTTCTATTTTAAATAAATGCTGTTCTTTAGAATTTTTTTTACTAATCAAAAAGTTTTTTTAACATTAAATGGGCTTATATGCAATAATTTTTCATGTATTAATTACTTTCTTTTTTGCCAATGTGTGAACAGGTAACAAAATGTAAAGCTGTCACGAACTGGGGCGGGATGCACTCGTGCTGCCGGACTCTGTCCTAAAGCATGCGCACACCTTTCAGATGTGATTGCGATTCAATTATTTTGCGGCTTGAATTGTTCGGGTTTGAATGGTCAAAAATATGTAAAAATGCATGGTCTGGCAAGTATTCAGGTAAACGCAGTCGGATATGTCTTTAGTGAACGTATAGAGTTGAGGTAATTAGTAGGGTTGGGCATCGTTTTGATTTGAACGATTCTGATTCTGATTGCGATTCTTTCTTTCGATTCCGGTTCTTTCTTCTTATTCTTTGAGGGGTGGAGTCAAAACATGTCACATCGATATTCAATGCTATTTTCAATACCACGGGGGAAAAACGCTGCATATACTGTCAATTAAATTTTATATAATTATTATTTTTTTTGTCTGTCTTTTGAAAGTCTCCTATATAAACCTTGATCAATTACTACTACTAAATAACTAAAATATATTTATTAAGAATCTGTAGCCGCGTTTCCATTACCCTTCAAATTGAGCAAATTGAAATTGCGAGTTGAAAATATGCCGAATGGAAATGCGGCAATTTTGCAAAAACTCCCATATATCGCGAAAAAGTTTTTACGCTCCCATGAGGTGGTTTTTGCAAATGGTGGTAGCAAAACTGCAATGGAAACGTTTTTTCCCGCATTTACAGGTCACCTGGTGTGGTGACGCATAGCTGCAACATAGGGCCCATATATTATTTTTCCACTCAATTGTGTTAGTTGCGTAGTTAGGCTATGTTTTCTTTAACCAACGGCCAATTAAGGCGCCAACGTTTTTTCATTTTTCCTTCTTCCTTTAAGACAGCGGCAATACTGTCTACTTTTATTTGTGGACTCAGGGAACTAATTATTTTGCATGCACTCACTCCAAATGCTATCTTCATTTCATTTCTTTCCATTTCAGTTTTTTCCATTTCATTTCATTTTCATATGTTGTTCATTAAATGCCAAATTTTTCTTTTCAAAAGCATATTTAAATTCAGTTCATATTTCCAACAAATGAAATTTCTAGCCAAAATTACAAAAGTGGTAAAAAAACCCATTTGAGTTACCATGCAAATTCAAACATTTCGCTCTTCTCTATATGCGTCAACCTGGCGTGCGTAAAAGGGGCTTTCCTAATTTTCCATTAATGCTTGGATAAAATAAAAATAATGGCTAGTGCGGTGGATGGGATATACAAACCTACCAAGTGCCATCATTTTGGAATGACCTATCGCGAGGAAAATATGTTTTAGTCGCATAATGCGGCTATGGAAACGCTGTCTTTTCTCAATAGTTTTTTATCTACATTTAAGAAATATTGCAAAAGTTTTCCACAAATCTGTAATGGAAATGCGGCTTGTGTATGGTCAAATTATAGAGGGAAGACTAAGCAGTTTAAATGTGAATATTTTATTTATTGATTGATTTGCTACTGTTAAATAGACGTAATGTAGCTTAAAAATAAAGCACTTGTTGTCATATAATTTTTTGCTGATTTAAAAAACAAAACATAGATGCAATTAAAAATCTATATTATAATTATAAAAATTACATTTAAAAAATACTAAATTACTCGTATCATGAAACCAGATTTTGTTCATCCCGACCTGTTGAGAAGTGAAAGATTAGTGAATGATAACATGATTGTAATGTGATCTCTGTAAGGATGTTCACGCTGGCATTTATTATAGAAATAAGAGGAGGGAATGGTCAAAAAACAGGGCCGGACCATGCTGGCGAAGTGAATTTTTTGTAAAAAAAAGTTCTGTTGTCATATTATTCAATTACTTTTACTAGGGTTATTTTACCTGTGGTATTAAAATCTACTTAATACTACACACATTGTTTACATCTTGTGTAAAGTATTATTATGTGAAAGTGTTGAGTACACTGTAAAAATGATATGTTCAATAAGTTATGACAACATAGGTTTTGACATTGTTTTAACTCATCAAAAGAAGTTACGAAATGTTAAACTTTTCTTTTATTAGTTATACAAGCTGTAACTCATTTTACAAAGTCAGTTTAACATAATTTAAGTTGAAATAACTTTAACATCCAAGTCGATTGTACTGCAAAAGTTAAAAATTTGCCCTTTTTGTATAGTGTACTTCAACTTTTACGGATTAGACCCCATTTACCTCCACTTTAAGCGCCCCAATATTACCAATATTATTGACTTTTGCTTTTGTAAAAGAAGAGGGACAAGTCCAAATAAATTTTTGTTGCATCAATATTACACCACAAATGCTGTCCATTGAGCTATCTTGCTCTCTTTATGGAGTGCTAAGTTGTTTTGTGAAATGTTTTACTGTGTATGAACATCCTTTTTATAAGCAGTGCAGCGCCACTTTATTTCTAACCACAGCGCCCAATTTAATCCACAAACACCCGCCATATGGGGCACACCCAGTCGGAGTGATGATGACAGCCTTTTTCAGGGGAGGATCCACACAGAAAGCCCCTGTCATCAGACACAGTCAAGCTGAAGAACAACCAAATCTCTTCTCTCTGCGCAGCATTTAGGAATAACTCAAGATGAAGACAAATGCCGTTGTTTCCAAAGCAGTGCCTGACTGTTTTAGACATTAAGAGCCTGTTTAGACGAAACAGGTGCTCCCGTTAAACGCTGACCTTTCTATTATCAAGCTTACTGTGATCCTTCCAAACCAGAGAGAGAGAAAAAACAATCAATCAAGGATCAATTTTTCTTTTTCACTAAAGTCGATTTAAGATTGGGTTTGAAGCTGGGTCAGAGGCAGCTACAAGGAAAAGCACAGGTCTCTTGCAATTGATGAACGAGTTTACAGTGTGATTTATGTGACCCAGTTTGAGGTTTGCAGACGCAGAGGGCACACATTTCTCTGTGTTTCTCTCCGTGGTCTCTTTCCTTGAGATTCATAGTCCAAATAAAAGAAAACGTTGGCTTTCGTTAGCTTTAAATGACGTTTTAGGTGCAAGCATACCTAGACGGCTTGAAAACCTTGAGGTGCATTATTGATACTTTCCCCTGCAGCAACTGTGTGGAGGCTCCCTATTGATTTGCCTAATGTGGCAAAACTGCTCCACTCTCCTGCTTGCTTACATAACTGCTGTCTGTGTCAATGCCTGCTCTGGAGCTCTGCAGCATTAAAGAACCGTTCATTTATTCCCTCTCCATTCCTGTCACTCACGTTGAGAGACAGTTGTTGCGTCGGACACTGTGATTATCATTTTTCACTGCAGAGTGTTTATAATGAGACTTCTGTCCCTCGGTGTAGGCCTTATCTTTGACTAACGTTTTCAGTACTTTAAAGCAACTTTATTAAACACTGCACAATGCAGCACCACTTCACCTGATGGAGGGTTCGGCTGTGCTGAGTGAATACAAATTCAGCAACGCTTGTCGAGTTTCACAGTCGCTGTGAATTTGCAGTAATTGTAATTGTAAATTTGATGTGTTCTCCAGTGGCAGAGTCTGCCTGTTTATGCTTTGCTGGAATGATGAAATATTCGATAAACTGTTGCTCAGCATTATGCCTCACTCTTTAAAGATGTTCTTTTGACTGGAGCTTGTCATTTCTTTTTTTGGTTAAGGATGTGAAATTTCGACTTGTTTCAGCTTGCAGTACCAGTAAAATAAGCTGTTAGACAGGTGAACACATGCATTTTTTTTTTTTCCAAGAGCTATTAAGGTTTTTTTAAGATCCACGGGATGTCAGAGACTACTAACATATGCAGGGTAAAGTATATGTAAAATATCGAATGTACTTTTAATAGCCTTGACATTGAACTTATTTGGTCTACTTTTATTAGTCGCTTGATTTAACTTTTTTATTCACACTGATGTTCAGTGGACCCGAAAGATGTTAGGATTTATTGTACTTGTTTAATAATAATAATAATAATTATAGCAATTATCATCTCACGAATCAAGAAGATACACAACTTTTGGGTTCATCAAAACTAGATGATACAATATTTTAACACTTTTTTTAAAGAAATCTTCAATGACAAAATGGTTAGAAAAATATTTTTGTTGTCTGAAAATCACAAAATGCTAAACAATGCAGGTGCATTTTGACATGTTTTAGCTAGAGGCTGGCCTACACTAAAAGATTTTTAAAATGACATTAGATTTTCAAAATGTGAACCCACAAACATTACGATAAAAATAAAAAAAATCATAGGTTTAACTATTTTGTTGCTATAGTGTGAAGAGTGCTGCGATGTTACCAAGACGTAAGATTCCATTCATAAACAACCTCTCCTGGTCAAATATGACCGAGTGGTTGGGCAAGAAGCAATGCAGATTAAGTGCTCTCCCACCCTTCCCCTTTTTTAAAATAGCCATGAATAACAGAATGATTAGGCTGTTTTTACCTCACTACTGGGAAATAACCTGATTTATTAATAAACACTCAACATTTTGTTACCGAATTTGCTAGTTCACCTCAAAATAAAAATTCTGTAATTTGTAAGAATTGCGCATCCTCTTGTTGTTCCAAACCCGTAAGATCTTCGTTCATCTTCGGAACCCAAATTAAGATATTTTTAATTAATCGCTCTCAGGCCCCTGCATAGACAGCAATTTAATTACCACGTTCAAGGTCCAGAAAGGTTAAAATAGTCCATGTGACTCCAGTGCTTCAACTTTAATTTAAAGAAAATACTTTTTGTGCTAAAAAAACAAACAAAAATAGCAATTTTATTCAACAATTTCATATAGCCTGTGTCAGTCTCTTACACAGTTTCGTTTGTTAATAGTGCAGCACTTTCAAGTTCTATGACAGCCGGTGAGCACCACATTGTTTTCAGAACATAAACCGCATTAGAGTCTGGCACAGGCTAGAATTAAATTGTTGAATTAAGTCGTTGTTTTTGTTTGTTTTTGTACATGAAATGTATCCTTGTTGCTTCATAGCAATTAATGACACATTTAAAATTTTTGGGTGAACTAACACTTTATGATAGGAAAACCTATACAACATTGGGGTAATTATAAGAAAACTTGTTGTAATATTAATAACTGTTTTGTTTATCAATTATTCTTTGTATAGTATTGTATAAAACCACAAATATTTGGAATCGGGCAATGTCGAAGTTAAGTGAAACTGCAGAGCTTGCTTTTAATGTAATGTTAATAATCCACACTGTTGACATAAAGCTGAAACCACTGCATCGTCATTTCTTGTCAGTGTCAATCCGAGATGTTGTTCAGGGCTCCTGCCACAGTAGCTGGCAGATAAGCAAATTACCTGCCACTTACCTGCAAACACCTTGGCTAGTGGCAGGTTTTAATATCATGCCTTGCACATCTTTAAGATTGGAAATATTTTTAAGGATAACTCCAGTGAGAAATACCTATGGGTTACAGAGTAGATCGTTCTCTGGGATGCGTCAAGCGAATGTAAAGAGTTTTATCTCTAAAAACATATTAGCAAACAGCAAACATACAAACAATTTAATAAGAAGATACTTATAAAGACGGTACATTACGTGTATACAGACAGGAGCTATCTTGGAAAAAAGTTTGAAGGGTTTTTTGAGCCACGAACGCTGTGCTAAGTGATGAACTATGACTTGGAATCTCATATGGTCCGTTGTTTCCGGAAGAAAGCACTGAACGCAACAGAGAAAATAAATAAATAAAAATGTCATGTAAGTAGATTTCACAAACCTATTGACCAGCTCACTTAGCACAGCGTTCGTGGCTCAACTCGTCGGGACTGTTTTCCAAGATGGCTACTGTCTGTAAACGCGGAATGGACTGTCTTTATAAAGTATCTTCTTATTAAACTGTTTGTACACTTACAAAGTTCTCAATGCTTTCGGTTTGCATGTAGGGATCCTCATTATGCTACTGTGTTAGTGTGAGGCTATTTTGAGCCTTGTTAGTGGTATTAACTAGAAATTTAATTTCACTACCCTGTGCCCCATAGACGAGCGTTAAAAGCTAAACTGTTTTTAGAGAGAACTTTTTGCATTCGATTTTCATGAAAACGCATCCCAGAGAACAATCTACTCTGTAATCGTGTTAATTACCCCTAGATTCATTTCTCACCGTCGTTGTCCTTTAAGGAAAAAGGTCAGAAGTAAAATGATACCCCCTTTTTGCCTAGTTAACGTCTCATTTGTTTTTTGTCTGAATATTAATGCCACAGCACTTTGATGTTTAAGGTTCAGTAAAAGAAGCTCCTGTTTGTCAGCAAAGCCGCTGCTGCTTTGATATTGCAAACATTTCAAACACCACTTGAAAGAGACTAAACGCAAAACATTACATTAAAAGCCTGCGATTACATATGTATGCATGTCCCTTTGATATCGCTGCAGAGCACACAAAAGTGGTAACCATATAATTATTTTGGGTTTGTTTTCTTTGTCTAATTTATTACTTAAAGTTGGCATGAAACGGAAGTTGCGATAGTCTTTTGTAATGAATATCTGAGCGAAACGGCTTCTGGAATTAAAAAAAGTATTTGACAGGATTCAATTTTTTTGTCCTAGGAAAGGTATTGGGTAAAGGAAGTTGGGTGTGGAAAATCTGAGAACAGAGATAACTTTGATTTACAATTTCAAGGGCATATGATTTATATATATAAAAAAAGAATAATAATGTGCATGGTACTCTGGGAGTAACGGTACACGTATTCGTACCAAACCATTTCTGTACAGGGCTTTCGGTTGGGTGCACGTGTACGAATGCAGTCTTTACCAGTTAACAGTCGGCTTGTTTTAAACGCAGAACACACTTCAATCCGAATTCCCACACAAACATATTAGGTATTCAGTCCATTTTGTCACAAAATTCAGATGATAAATGCCGTTTTGACTCGGGATACTCCTGTTTAACCGTTAACCGATAGTAAGAATTTTGACCGAGTAATACTATCAGTTAAACGGATAATTTTGTTTTTGTTATTTTGTTCGTTAGTTTTTTTTACGCTTTTGTTTGTGGCATGGTAAAAAAACCAAAAAAAAAACTGTATTTTAACTCACGGGGTGCGTCGACACAGACATATTTAGCAAAATGAAGCAATGGAAAAGAAGCTTACCACGTGGGACCATTTTGAGAGGAAAAGGGCGACCAAGTTACTTGGAAAATACGCTACATGGTATTAAAATACAGCGGTAAGCTTCTGACTGCTGGAGGAAAGCAAATGAAAAGCGCTTCCCGAGGCTGGCTGCTCTAGCGAGCTGCCGTTATCGCTGTATTCCCCGGACATCAGTGCCATCTGAAGCCTTGTTTAATGCTTTTTGTAGTGCGGTTTTAGTCACGTTTACTAAAGTAAACATTGTCACGTATGTTCTTCTTGCTGCTGTTGGTTTATAGAACAATTACTCCGAGCCGCCCTCTGTCGTTTCAAAGAACAGCACAACTGCGAGCGCGTCGAATACACTTCCCCAAACTGACGAGGTGCGAGCGTAGTCAGCAGATCCACGGAGCCTTGAGACTTGTGCTGCGGAGACAGATGAAAGTAAACAACAAGGCTTTCTACCGCGGGTCTAATTGTCAACAGGCTGTGCTCCAGACTAACCCACATCACTTAGACATGCTACTTTTTAACAATTAAAAACCAGTTAAGGTGTGGATTGAGGTAGAGCTGCTCTTTTTATTTGATGGAAAATCTATTCCGGTTGTTCAAAGCTTCAAAAGGATTCAGTGTATTTTTTGTCTTGTCATCTCAGTTTGGTAATTATTTAAGGGAAAATATATATTGTAGGCCTATTTATTTTATGCTTTTTATTTAAAGCTGCTGTCCGTAACTTTTTATGTTTAAAATTATTAAAAATAAATTTTTGAGCAAGTGCATAACCAGCCAGTGTTCAAAACGATCTGCTTACCTTAGCTCGATTTACAACAGTAAGTTTGTAATAATGTTTTTAATTCCAGTGGTACTGGTGGATTTCCGCGGGAATTTCAAGCATATCTTTGCGTCATTGCGTCACATCTGAACACATGAAGAAGGAGTCCCGGTTAGCAGGTTATATTTCTCCATTTACGATTCATCCGTTATAAAATGCAAAAATCTTCGGACTTCGGAGAGGTTAAAGAAAGAAGAGACTTCAACCGGGCCGATGCGACAACAAAGGATAAAAAGGGCTTTTAAAGGTGGCGTGAACTTTGTGTTTTGAAGGTTTTGATCAGCTTTTTTGAACAGTAGCACACTTTTTTGTATAATTCATTCTGTTGCACAGAAATGAAAACTGACCTACTGGTAGCCCTAATGGACATTAAATGTAGTCACATGTGGTAAAAAGTTGCATGGTTTGACGTGATATAATAAAAACGATCGTCAGATTTAATCCTCGTGATTTATTGCAATGCTTTTCCCCCTTAAATGGTCAGAACAAAAGTGGATGTTAGCTACTTAGGTGTTCAGATGGCATTCTTATGTCGGTCATACTTTCAAACAGTAGAGTCTGTGATTTCTGAATGACAGTATCCACACCGGCTCGGTGACTGAGAGCTGCACATTCTCATCAAAACATTTGATTCCTCCGCTCTGTGCCAACCGAGGCACGTCTCACGTAAAGTTGATAATTCTGCGAATAACTGCAATTGCATTTTTTGAACAGAGATGGCGACAAAGAGGAAAAACTATGGACTGCAGCTTAAAAATATTTTATTCGGTTTTTCTCTGTCAGAAATGCTGCATGAAAATGTGATAATGTGTGAATCTAGGTTCTGTTGTTGAGCTTATCTGCTGTTTGCAGAGTAAAATAAACCTGTGAAAAAAAGTATTTTTAATGGGTCACAGATAGCCTGACGTGGTCATACTCAATTCTAGTCAGAATATGAGTCTGAAACTGCTCCATTGGGCTGTGATTATGGGGCGTGTTTCAACCAAACCAGGAAAGACCTCAATTGGATAGACCTACAACCAATCAGAGCAACGAAGCGACGCATTGCCAAATGACAACAGAGTTCAACTGCACTGTGTTGCCAAGTCCGTGTTTTTTTCTATGTCCGTGAGTTGAAGCGACTATTATGTGATAGACCCATGAGTGCGAATTTGGCAACCTTGCCAAAATAACACACATTTTACCCCCCAAATGCCATTTTTCCGCCGGAGAACCCCCCGAGAAGCTATTGTTTAGGGCTAGTAGTTGGTGGGTTTTGTTGTAAAAACTTGGCAACCCTGTCTGCACGCGAGCTGAAATCAGGCTGGAATAAACGATCTTAGCCGGTGTTGTTAAAAAAAAAAATTATTTAATGATACAGAGAGTACTTACCCAGGCCATCCTTAAAAATATTTTGGTTTGCAGTAACAGTAATTTTTTTTAAAAAAGGGTCGGTAGGTAGGTCTATATTTTTTTTTTTCAAATTTTAATAAAAAAAAAAATGTAAATTTTTGGTGATGGTGATTACGTAGGTATGAATTTAAACAAATTGGCATATCGTGACATCACTGACTGGGTCTTCAAGCTGTGCCTTCGGGCGTGTAGGCTAATTGCAGGCTATATAGACCACAAACAAATTGAAATATTTGTCAAAAACATGTTTATTGCATAAATTTCAGGTGCATTCTTTAAGAAAAGTGTCCAACCACCAGCTAGCTGTCATTGACTCAAAGCTGTCAACCCTCCCTTTTTTTCCGGTTTCTCACGTATTTTAGCTCTTTTCCCGCTGTCTTCCCGTTTTAGTATTTTCCCGTGATATGTTTCTTATTTTTATGCTCGATTGTGTTAACTCAGAACACGCAACTATCTGTGTCTCTGAAGTGGCTTGCACTTCTTGCCAGACCAACGCATCTGGTGATATAGACTAGTGCATTTGAATATTAAAAAGCAAAAAGTTGTTTTTATGAATTCAAATAATTAAGTAGCTATAACCAGATATTCAATCAAGAGCAGTGAGTGAGTCCTTATCTTTTGTTTGAAAGACAGCAGTAAAGGCTACTGCCCCTTTAAGACCTAATACAGAGATATGCATCGTCTTTCTCAACTGTATAAAGTTCTCTTAAGGGATATAGACTGTCTGATGGATACTCATCAAGATCGACATGTTGACATACTTTTTGTGTGAGTTTATCCGTTCAAACGCAAGACTTGAAAGAACTCAATATTTGCGCGCTGTGAGACGTGCGCGGGCTGCGCACAGAGACAGATCTTCTCTCACTGCAGAGGGTTCTCATTCGCGTCTTCTGGCGAATATACTGAGTGATGATGGCGAAAATGACTGGTCATACGGCAGCACTCGCATGCATTGAACACAGTTTACAAATATAGACCGTTTTGCCCAAGTTTTCTTTTATTATCGCTGTTGTAGTGCACGTGTATCCATCGACAGAACCATACATAAAGCATTATTTTTCAAGTTACAACCAGTGCCGCCGCTCCCACCACGCGCTGGGGTCGAGCAGAACACACGCTACCAATAGCAACGCGTTATGACAACGACATTTCAGACTGACAGAGACAAGATAAACGGCTTTTCCGCCATTTGTTACTGTTTTGTACACGTTGTTATATTAATTATAATTCAAAATCTGTTTTATTCGCCACAATATAGTAATGATTAATGTTGAGAGGGGCACTTTTGATTCATTTTCAAAAACGGCAGGGGAACAAACTAAGCCCTCCCCTCTGCAGTGCACTTGCCTGGTGTGTGTAACGTGTCCATGGTCCTGACTCCTGTCACACGGCGAAATCTCCGACAGGGCTTTAACAGTCTAACGTTACAGTGAATGAGAGTATGAGCCGAGCCGAAACGAACGCACGTGCAGGCCTAGAGTGACATCCGTTAACCATAGTGTAAACATAGATGACGTCACGGGTTTTTCTATAAACGAAAGAACGTAGCCTTAGTTTGTATGGCCCAGGCAATTTATACATTTATAATACTTACTTAAATATAATTCATATTATTTTATTACTGTTGTATTAGTTGTTTGAAAAGTAAAAAAAGAAATTGGTTGGTCTTAAAGCCAATTTACAACCGGCAAGTCGGTCGGACTAAAAGGAAAAAAAAATAAAAAATTGAGTCGGCCCTAAATTGACAGGGTCGGTCGGGTTACGGCAAACAAGAATATTTTTAAGGATGGCCCCAACATGACCATCATTTCTGAGAGAAATTGTGAAGGTGAATGCATATACAAACAAGCTCTCCGTTTAGGATTCGAAAAAATATAATCCAAGCCCCTTTGATAATGTGCATGATTACGTTACTGTTGATCATCTGTCCGTTGTCTTCTAAAGCCCGTCCTGATGATTTCTTTGGTCCGAACAGTTTCTGTTCGGGGATAATTACTCCTCTATGGAGCAAGGCCAGATCGAACTGCCCAACATAAAAATTTTGTGGGTGGGGCTAAATTCGGCTGGCATCCAAGCTGTAAAACAATATTAGTTATTTCTAAATTTTTCTTTATTATAATAAAGTCTAGCAAAAAGAACCAATAAGAATACTGTTAAAGTACTGGATCGATAAGCAGTACCAGTAAGAGAAGTAATACCTTTAAAACCTTAACGATACCCATCCCTACATTTAACTGTGTTTAAAATTATGATGTTACTCTGTGCATTTGCTCAGCAGCTGCTGTGAAAATTGTTTCACACTGCTAAGAGTAAAGAACTTCTGCCAAATAAAACCGGAAACCGAGGGTAACACATGATGCAATTGACAGGCGACTCCCTCAGACGTCCCGGCTCCTTGGTTAAAATAGCAATTTTCTCACAATTTACAAATAGTTGGAAACATTTGGGATATTGTAAGAACTCAACTGAACAAAATGTATAACACTGGCCTGGTGATTTATGGTGATTTTACTGCAAAAATTCTACATAGTGCACCTTTAAGCTGTTTTTAATGCAATAGTACAAATATTTTCATGCATAAAAAAACAAAAATGACAGTTGGAAGTCGTATTTTAGCCAGACAGGGGAAAGTTGCTGGAGCTGCTGTGCAACTGAATATTTATATGAACTGGATTTCCATCAGCTGAAAGCACATTGCAATGCATTTACACCCTAGACAGCTTTGTTCACACCCTGCCAGAGGAAAAGAGTTGTGATCGCGCTGACCTCTGGGGATTTCACAAACAACTCAATCCAGCGTTAAAGCAAGCAGATGAGGAACCCTTGCTTTACGCACATGCAGTGGACATCTGCTTGAGGTTTATTTGTTTAGGTAAAGGTAAAGACTCTGTCTGGTCTCCTTAGGCTTTTGGCTTGGCTCAGCCTGGAAAAGTGCTTTACTTTTCGGCCCACTCTCAATGTCACATATTGGGACACTTAATGTAAAGCGACGTTTATGTCTTCCCAAACTGTTATGGGCTCCTCCTTTGAGAAGTTTCCGGCAACACAAGTTTGGAATGTAATGTGAAACACAAATATCTGGATGGAGTAATAGCTCTTCATCTGGATACAGAAAACCCCAGTCTTCCACCTCGCCACGAAAATACATAATTGGAAAGGAATTAACAGCTTTAAGTTTGTTTCCAGGTCAGTTCAAAGGAAGATGTTTGATTTTCTAGAAATTGTATTGTGCCAGTTGTGTGAACTTGCAGGCTTCAGCGCTGAAGGCCAAAGTATGGTCACAGGCTAAAGTTTGGAGATTACAGAGAACGGAAAAGGGACATGAAGTTCTGTAGACATTGTTTAGCTTGAGTAAACAAGCCAGTTGTGCCTCTGTGTCAGATTGCATTAGCATGACATCAGTGGGAGGGTTTGGATAAGTCAGAATCCTCCAGCGGTATTCTAATGGCCTTCAAAAGGAGAAGTAAACATCAAAGCTCTTCCTATGTAGTCTGGTTGTATTGTTAATTTTGTTTCTTCTTTTTAGATTAAAAAGAACTGTTCAATTCCATTTAACTTGCTTGCTCCTTAAAAAAAAAAAAAAATAAAAAAAAAAAAAAAAAATATATATATATATATATATATATATATATATATATATATATATATATATAATAGAAATGGGAAGCTAATTATAATATAAATGATTTTATTGTAATTAAATAAGTTATTATAGTACTATTATAAGTCTATAATTACTTATATTATTAAATAGTTTAGGGAAGCATCAAACGGAAAATTCAGGCTCGAAACCGAAAATTCTGGAGGTTCTTGGTCAAACAAACTTCCCTCCCATCCAATAAATCACAATAATCTTTGTGTTTTGTATGGCAAAGTCTCAGATTTCAAATTACATAGCTTTTATTGCAAAATGTAAAAAATAAATACAGTTTTGGTGCTGTTTAATGTGGTGTAACAGTTTGCTGTAGTGCCTTAGTTCAAGAGAAGCAGCAGCTTGAAGCATGTGCAAACTGGTCATCTACGCTTTAATACCAGTTACAGTGCGTAATAAACAAGAATGAACATCTAATGGTATGTTGAGACACTACAACTTAACAAAAAACTGTATCATGTCTCAGGTATTGACTCACTAAAGCCCCTTTCACACTGCAAATCCGGCAAAGATTTGGTCCATTCACACTGCCAGCGAAATACCGTAATATGTGCGCTTTCACACACAACGCTTAACGGTCCCTGATCGAGTTGACACGTGACATCCGGATGTGACGTATAATGGCGAGCGATCTCCGCTTCAGCGCGGATAGTAAGGAGCTCCGTGGTCTCGACTTGTGTCCAGTTTGCGCACATTTCTGCTTGTTTAATTTTAGTTTCTTTTGTATACGAACACTCTCTGCGTTTAAAACACCGACTAGCTCTTCTGGCACTGCAGGGTTGTATTATTGAAAAAGCAAGCTCTAGGAGTCGCATGATAACTACGTACACGTTGCAGCATTAGTTTCGGCTTTTGTTCACACAGCGCTCGTCCCGGGTCGAATCCCACAATATTACTAGGTTAAAATTGATGACTTAGCAGCAGGTATTTATAGGCTGCTGTCAATTTAAGACCAAATGCACAGATCCAATTTAATGATACACATCTGATTTGTTTCTAAACTCTTTACATTCACTTAAATCTGCAGTAGCTAACTTTTGTAAAGATGTATTTTTTACATTTGTTAAACCTGTAATTTTGTCCTGACAGTAGACAGATAATCTGTGAAAAAAATCTAGCTCCTAGAGATAAAAATCCACTGGCTCCTCCCAGTGGTCCTATTTGCAGAAATACACCGCACCCGGGTAAGAAACAACCAATCAGAGCCAGGAGGAGTGTCTTAGCAGTGTCAATCAAGCTTGTGCACGCTGATCACACGTCTCATGCACAGCATGCATATAGGCGTTCAAATTCGAGATTAATGGTGTACCGCAGCTTTGCTTGTGACGGACAAACAGTCCAAACCTGCTCATAAAATAAAGACGGGTAAATGGAAAAAGACAGATGACTATAATAAAAAAGAAAAAAAGAAAGAATTAGATAGAGCCCGAAATAAAACTAGGGTAAATATCTGAGCGGCTTTTCCGAGGTGGAGCTCCCTAGGGAGCTAACGTTACGTGTCCTGAAAGGATTTAAAACCGATGCAGAGTTAGCCACATTTCTGTGGGAAGTATCCATGCTTGATTTGTTTCATTCCTTGAAGTCGCTATGGGTGTGAATTTCTCATCGGAGCCCATTGTGTCAAAACTCTAGCTACATAAAATACAGATAAAAAGCCACGCACTATGCAAAGCAAATATTTTCACTAATCCTATTATCACTGGCTTGTCATGTTGCTGAAAAAATGTACTAGCAAACCTTATTTAGCATTACATATCGATAGACTAATTACTTGTACTGTAATGTTAGTTACCGTTACATTTTCTTACTAGCTATTTATTACTTATAGAAATAGTGCAACGTCATAGTTACATTACATGTATTGCAAAAAAATGTAATGTTTTAAGGACTAAGTTGTTGATGTTTTGTCCGTACCAGTGAATGTGCCATAACTGTTTGCTTACTAGCCTGCACATTCACATCAGTCTCCGTTGTGATGGGGGAGGAGCTGTGGAGGGAGGGCTGTAGTGCAGCGCAGCAGAGAGTAAGGGGGAGGGACCTGTGAGCTGTGCTTGTTCAAATTTTCAGGCTAAGTCAATTTTTCTAAAAACTCCCTACTGCAGCTTTAAGACATAACCAACCAATTTGGTGTTTGTAAACCATGATAACGTGTTTTGTGGGCGGAACCTAGCTGGTGACAGAAAATTACAGTTCTACAGTAGCACTCTATGGAAGCCACATAATAAACAATACACATTTTTTTAATTTTATTTTTCACAAATTTGAATTTCCGAGTTTAAATTTCACAATTTTTATATATAAACTAAGATATAAACTCAATATTCTGTCTTTGCCCTATCAGAACTCAACTTGCAATAGCAAGAATTTAATTTTAATTTTTAAATGTTGCCTATATAAAACATTATAGGTTTAAATTTAATTTTATGCTGCACCTGTAAAGCTATTATGCCCCTATGAACTGCATGTGCTTATTATATGGATGTATTGTTTACATCAAATCCATGGTTTAATAGTAGACTAATCATCACAGGTTTCCACAGTCCTGTCTGTTCCCTAAATGTCTGCGTTTAGCTTCTCAGAGCATCTTTGACAATGGTACTCTATAAATATGAAGACTTTTTTTTTTTTTTTTTTTTGCATTCAGATTCAGACATCCAATGGGATAAGACATTTTTCTCATTTTTCTTCCCTCCTTTTTTCCTCTACTTTTTACCACTGTTTTTCTACCACAACATTTCGTGTGCAGCTGCAAATTGTTATATTGTGTAATTATTTTTTACTTCTCCAAATTTGTATGACTTATCCTGTTGACTTTTATGTATTAACTTTCCCCCGGTCTCTTTCTCTTGCCCAGGAATGAAGGACACTGCTGCAGTGTCGCCACATTCATATAGGTCTGATTGAGCGGAGCGGTGAGCTACTCAGTGCGTCGACGCTCGAACGGAATGATTCAGCAGGGTGACTAAGAGGAGGAAGAAGGGGGGAGAGGATGGGTGTGAATGCCTCCAGCTACCCTCACTCGTGCTCCCCTCGATTCGGGGGTAACCCACAGACCCAGCAGACCTTCATAGGTAAACTCCCATATCAATGTTGTTACAGAGATGTTTGTTCTTCATAGTTTAGCAACCACTGTGATCGATGACGATATAAAAGGTCTGACAGCCTGAGCACTATTACATCTTTTTTTCATATATCAGCAGGATACAAGACCTAAATTCTTTGAATCATTGCAATATGATGGATGTTTTTCAGTTACAAGAAAAGGCAATCTCTCTCAAAGACAGGAGTTTTTTTGACTAGAATATAAAATAGTTCTACATTACTTTTTGTTAAAAACAAAAACAAAGAACAATGATCATGTTCATGTTCAGTTCAACAGCACAGAGATAAAGAATCTCATTAAATAATTGACTTCTCCAGACTTCATATTCTTTCACTGTAATATATTTTCTGTATTCATTTAAACGAATCCAAGGCTTTTGGAAAATTGTATCACAACTGTCAGCAGTTGCTTTGCGTGTGTGTTTTCCCACTTTCAGTATCCCACAGAGTCTGGCTTTAACTGCATATTCGTATGTGAATATTTTCATGTCTTTGCTGTCTGTGAGATCAGTAAAGTAATGGTGCTTTCAAAATGCTAAGCCATGCATGACAGTGGGCCTACAATGAGAAATGGAACATTGGATTGAGACATAAAGTGTCGTCAGGGAGATATTAGCCATGCTGGGGAGGACATTAGATGACTTCATAGTTTCCTTTTTTGGCAGGTGAAAATTTAGAGATTTAGAGGGGGGGAAAGTACACATTAAGTGGTTTGAGGATGCATACTTTCCTTTTTGAAACTGGAATTGTTTATGCAGTCTCTTGCATAATCTACAAATTTCTCCATATAGTGAATTTCTTTTGCTTTTCTTTTTTTTTCACCTAATTGATGTCTGTTAAATAGATTCAATTCTTTGATCCAGAGTTCAATTTAATTGTTATTTTTGTTCTCCCATTCCTTCAATTTTCTCCATCAGTCCATTTTTATTAAAAGTGAAGTGCATTTCAGAATTTAAAGGAGTGCTTCAGCGCTGGGAAGATGAATATTGTATTTAAACTGGGTCATTAATGTAGTAGAAGTGTACAATAATTTTTTTATTTAGTGCTTTCTAGACTGAGAAAATGAAATTTTTGAAAATGTATTTTTGTAAATTTTTTGGACAGCACAATCATTTGAATATACTCCAGGGATTCTACTGATACAAAGCCATATGCGAATCGCTGAAGTAACCCTTTAAGTGCATTTCATCGAAGCCCTGTGGTGTTGAATTGTTTGGAATAAACTTTAATTGTACCATAGGCAGACCTCACAATGCACATGTTGCTGAAGACAACATTTAAGGCCTCCAGAATCTTACACAGCGTGTTTCTTTTCTGTCACCAGGCGCCTCCTATGCACCACAGGGTTATGGCGGCGAGTCCAAACTCTACAGCCTCGAACATGGCTCTGAAAAACCTCAGGACAAGAAGAAAAAGAGCTCTGGTTTGGCTACACTCAAGAGGAGGTTCATTAAGCGACGCAAGTCCAGTCGGTCGGCCGATCATGCACGGCAAATGCGCGAGCTCCTCTCGGGCTGGGATGTGCGTGACGTCAACGCCTTGGTGGAGGAGTATGAGGGCACGGCGGCGCTCAAAGAGCTCAGTCTGCAGGCGGGCCTGGCCCGGCCTGAGGCTCGCACCCTGCAGCGTGATTTGGCCACCCTTTATCAGCACAAATACTGCACCGACGTGGACCTGATCTTCCAGGATTCCTGCTTCCCAGCACACCGTGCCGTTTTGGCCGCCCGCTGCCCATTCTTCAAAACCCTGCTTTCGTCGTCACCAGGTTATGGGGCTGAGGTGTTGTTGGACGTTGGGACGGCGGGCATGGATGCGCCCATGTTCTCCTCGTTGCTGCATTACCTCTACACGGGTGAGCTGGGCTCGGAGGACGCGAGGTTGCAGAACGTGGATGTGCTGGTGAGACTGAGCGAGGAGTTTGGTACTCCCAACTCCTTAGAAGCCGACATGCGAAACCTCTCTGAGCACATGCCGTATTTTGACTCGCTGCTGAGCTTCTCATCGGATTCTGAGCTGGTGGAGGCCTTCGGAGCAGGTGGACCTGCTGCTAGCGTCATGGGAAGTGGAAACGCAGGGATGAGCCACAGCTTGCCTGATGAGGAGCTAAGGGCCCACAAGGCAGTTCTCTCGGCACGCTCACACTTCTTCCGCAACCTTCTGCAGCGACGCATCCGCTCGGGTGAGGAGATCACCGAGCGCACTCTGCAAACTCCCACCCGTATAATCCTTGACGAATCAATCATTCCCAAGAAATATGCCAGAGTGGTCTTGCACTGCATGTACACGGATGGGGTTGACCTTTCGCTGGTGCTGCGCGGGAGTCCATCCGAAGGCAGTCTTGGTGAAGTTCAGGCACTGGTGGCTGGGAGAGGATGCATGAGCAGAGCAGAAGAGGCCATGGAACTCTACCACATTGCCCTCTTCTTGGAGTTCAGCATGCTTGCTCAGGGTAAGTCTTAGCCTGTCTTTTTATCCATTATTTCTAGTCTTTCTCTTTAATTTCCCCTCAACGCTCCATACTCCCCTAGCATTGTTTACTGCTTGATTAATTCACAAGCTGTCAAGGGAAGTCCTGAGGAACCGGGCGGAGTTGCTGTAGTTTATTCGCCTCATGTTAGGATTACTGTTTGTGAGAGACTCCCATATGTACCCAACAACAAAGTACCACAACCTCTACTCTGCTCTTAATACACTCATCCAATTCTGCCTACATTATATTCTGTGGTTCTGTTGTTAGGACTCAGGAGTGTATAGTTAATGACCAAAGTGACACAAATCTGCTTCAGGATCGACTTTTCTGTAGAATTCCTATATTAAACACTATTTACTTTGTGTGATTACTGCGGGATGTTGGAGAATAGGTCACCAACTTGTGGTTTGCATTTTAGATTTACATGTCTTGCTTCCTATTGTCAATGTTAACTGCAGGCTTCAGCTATTAATTTATGTCCTGAGTCTGTAGTTTATAAAAATGATTGAGGTTGGTTAAACCTGTTCTTGGTTGGGCTGTGCTCATTCTGTGATATAGCTAAAGTATTGTCTTGATATTTTATCTCACTCTCCATTACATGTTTAAAAGGTACTTTTTTTTATTGTTAAGTACATTTAATGTTTTATGCCAGAGGTTAAAAGTGCAAAAACCGATTTTCATTAAAATTTTCAAAAACACATTTTCACTAAATGAACCATAATAATATGAAGAATGCTATCATAGATTGTTTTCATTAATGCTCACACTATTTGCGTAACACTATATGCTCCAGTAACTATACCTACGCTACTGTTCAAAAGTTTGGGGGTAGTAAAAATGAGTGAAAAAGTAGACATTTTTAGTTAGTGAAGATATATATTGTATAATTCTACAAAAGATTTATATTTTAAATAATAATAAAAAGATTTCCATTCAAATTTATCAATAAAAAAATGTACCACTTTCCACAAATGTATTAAGCAGCACAAACATTTTCAACATTGTTAATAATAATATGTTTTTATTGAGCGCCAACTCAGCAAAATATATCGAAAGGATCAAAATATTATTATTTTTTTTTACTTAAGGATAACACTACTTGAAAGTGTGTGCATAACACTGACATGACGCCTTCATAATCATGACATTGCACGTGAAGGAGTTTTTATGCATGTTTATGACAACTTTCAATAAGTGTCATTCGCTCAATTGTCATTTTTAATGCAAAGATGACATTATTTGAGCTGTCTTTATGAAAACTTGACATAAACCATCATAACCTGTCCGTAATGTCAAGTTGTCATGACAAAGACACTAAGACAACATAACCTGTCATAAACATGACATAGCAGAGTTGACAGAGAGGCCATTATAATGTCATGAATTTTTTCAGTGGTACAAGTTTAAAATGCCATTAAGTGTTAATATTTAAATTATTATTATTTTATAACAACATCATTAATGTTTTTCAGTTCATAATAATATTATTATTATTTATTTTTTTCTCCACCAGTTCCAACAGAAAGTCAGATAATAGACAATTTCAGATGTCTTAAAAATATAGTAGGAGTTTGGGAAATCAAATCAATAATTTGATTTTTAAGACCTGTTCTCTCACAGAACATTGCACGTGATATAATATATACCGGAAGTAACTTTTTTAGATTTTCATTAAAAATTAGCACGGCAAACTATTTTTTTCTGTGTAGTAACTTGCACAGATTAATTGTTCACCCTAAGACCTGTTATATGTGGCAACAAAGTGAATAAGATAAATTTTGATTTCATGAGGACTTTAAAATACTCATGTTCCTCATGTTTTAGGCACTTGGATCATGTACCTTTCCTGCAGCAGCTCACTCAGTTTTCACACCTCTATTTCTAGATGCACATTTTGTCCTTAAAAATGCATAATTCAGTGCTTTAATTTGCCACGACTGGAGGAAGCGTGCAGAGGGCAGACCAAACTAATCGATAATGAGAATTGTTATTGATGATTTTCATTATCAATTATTAATGACTACTTTAAAGCACTGTTTATTTTTTATGCATCTTTGATCTATTGTGTGTTTGCGCTGTTGCTTAAAGTTTGTTTTTATTTTTTTATTTTTTATTTGACAAATGTCCTAATTTCCGTGACCATAGCACATACCGAACCGTACAGAAATGTCATGCTAAAACCGATACAAACCGAACTGTGAATAATTTAAAGCACTCTACCCATAATCACAATCTTTGTGAATTCACATAGCACTATGCTATAGTAGGACTTTTAAATTGTTTTAATAGGCTATTTCTTGCAGCTTTGAAAAAAACTAAGGTCTAATAATGCATGTCATGCTTTCTGTATTTTCCTGAATACTGTATTTTCTAATAATATTGCTGTTTACTGCAATTAAGTAAAGTTATTTTTGATTAAATAGATGTAGACTTGGTAAGCATAAGAGACTTCTTTTCAAAATATAAGCATATTAACCCCAAATATTTGAATGGTGGTATGAAGTGAACCACCGTTCAAAGGTTTAGGGTTAGTATGAATATGGTTTTGAAATAAATCTCTTATGCTCACTCATATGCATTTAGTACATGAAAAATGCCACTCCAAAACTGTTTTTGAACATTTGAGTGATGACTTGAAGTTAATTGGAAACATTCTCTTACATACCCATACTTTCAAGTCATGCGATATCGATAATAATAATCTACTTTGTTCATCATTACATGGTCTTTGGGAAAAACATAATGATCAAATATCATTAAAGCATTAAAATCATTGCGATATTCACTTCTACTTGTTTTATTTCACCATCAAATTAACAGCAATATAAAACTAGCCCTACTCACTGGAGGAAGAAATAACTAAGTGCTATCTAAAGTCATTTTTCTAAGTAATTTACATCTGATTTATCTCTGCAGCCTTGCCAAAACCTGCATTGTATCAGTTCTCAAAAAAGGGCTTTAGTCAACAGCACATTTACTGGCTTGTACACCACTTTCTTGTGTACTTTGTATCATCAAGCCCCTTGATGTGCTTCAGCTGTGCTGTGTAAAGAGATGTTTTTCAGAAAGCCACCCATCCTTCCAATTACTTCATCTGAATAAGAATATTAAGCCCTGCGATCGACAGCGCAGGTCTGCAGCGTCAGTGTCAGCTGATCCTTATGACCCATTGGTCAGCTGTGGTTTGTAACCGATAGCGATCCGATTCAGTCCCGTCAGCATAGCCTAATGGTGAGCTCAGGTGGGTTTGTTTTCTTCCTGAACATGCTGCACCACTTGCTACATCAACTTGAGATTTTTTTTCAACAACATGAAACATATGGCAATTAAATAGAAATTGTTTGTGCAACCATGACTTTTATTTAAAAAAAATTACAAGCTTATCTGATTATTCTCAGAACTTGTCAGCTGCTCCTGGTAGTCTAGTTACAGTTTAGTTACAGTGTGTTGCATGAGATTTTCAACACTGAGTCCACATTACTGATGTCATTGTATTTGCTTGTTTGTTTTGTAAGGACAAGTCAGTCCTCAGTCAGTCAAAGCCCAAGATGGAGTACTCTGCACTGAACACACAAGCGATCATTGAGGTCATTTCGGTGCATGCGTGTTGATAGCCTCTGGTGGGAGACAAAGGTGGCGATGACCTCTAGGAAATGGAGGCACAGCAGTCGTTTTACACCCAGTCAGCAGCCGGTCGGTGGATGGTACATGGCAAAGATAATTAATGTCCAGACAGACGCGCGTTGATAAAAAGCCACCCATTGGTCTGGAACGGTCTCTGCAGAGGAAAATCACTTGTTCACACTAACTGCAGGAAATCAGCTCCTGCAGTTGTTGATCTTGTTAACCGATTCGTCTTCAAAGACACCAATAACTGGTATTGGTTGTTAATGGAGAAAACTTCTGTCCTTTCTCACTTTGATTTGTTGGTTTGATATTAAATTCCTACTAATTGGTTTACCTTTTTAATGGGGTAAATAGATGCTTTACAGAAAAACATTTAAATCCCCGTTTCCACCTAATTTACCTGGAACAATTTGTCCCAGAAACTTTTTCCTCCCAGACCTGCTGCTGTCTGTCCTTGTTACAGATGTTACATGTACTTACCAATGCCATAGTAAAACATGTATGCATAATTACATGCAACTAACCCTCAACCAAATCCTACTCTAACCCTGTAGTAAATAAATATACTTAATTAATATTACTCAGTAATTAAATATATAATTACACTGTAAAAATGACACCTTAAAATAGTGTAACCACAGAATAACTTCTGTAATAAATATAGATATTCCTCATTATTAATGTTAATTAATGCTAACTTTAACTGAGACCTTATTGTAAAGTGTTATGTATTCTTTATAATTCTTTTGCACTTTAATCTGTTTGAATTTTTTGTTGTTTATGTTTTTTGTATTGTTTAATTGTATTTAAATTAGGGCTGCAAGATTGGGGGGAAATATATAATTGCGATTATTCTGGTTAAAATTGCGATTACGATTTAAAAATGCGATTTATTATTTATTTTATTTTTTACAAATGAAAAGTGTGTGTATAACATTTTATGTTTATATATTATGACCTTATTATAATTATTATTACTGCTAAAAATATTTTTAAAAGTAAGAAATATTACCATTACAATAACATTTTCATAACTACAAATTAAAAATATAGTATGTCAGAACAAATGTAATGATATAATACAAATTTTTTGTGTGTTTCTGAGCTGTATTCCCCTAACTCTTGCTGGGCCAATCACATCGTGTATAGAGTCGGTGGGCGGGACCATAATGACAATGGCCGAGTTGCGTTTGCGTGTTTCTAGTAAACACAGAAACTGGCGAACGGCGGTCTTTCGAATCAGCTTTGACAGCGACTCTGGAAGACTTGGAGTTAAGCTTTTCTCTGAGAAAAGAACAAAGAACGGCACTGAAGTCATTCTTAAGAAAGGAAGATGTGTTCGGAGTTTTGCCAACCGGATACGGCGAATGTTTAATCTGTCAGCGAGCTCTGTTTCACCTTCGTTGCTCTGGTTGGTGTAGCGCTATCCTATCGCGTGCAGAGGGAGTTTGAAAGACAACCGTTTATCCCGCCCCTCGGATTGAGCCCTGTCAATGGTGAGTTTTCAGACCAAACATCTTGATGTGGGTCAGGCTTGTCAGGCTAGCCGTCTAGGGTATTTTCATAATAATAAAGTATATTATAATGCAGTGCTGATTGACATCGACTTGATCACTGTATAGAATACTATAAAATAATGCATCGTCTGCCTCATTCTGTGATGAGAAGCCACATCAGCTCACAAACACTCGACTGACGATATGAAGTGAGTTAAACATGTTATTAAACGTTGTCTTTTGTTGAACAGGTTTATGAACGCTTCACTAGTTTGTGAAGATGTTTGACTCGTGTTGCTTTTTCAAACACGTTATAAGCGACTCAAACTCGCAATCTTTCAGATGGAGCACCGTTAACGCTCTCCTTTAACCCACTGGGCATTTATTTATTTAATTAAAATCGCAGCCTTTAAGCTTTTATATACATTGCACATTACCCAAAACACGATTGCGGTTCGATTTCGTGCAGCCCCAATTTAAATGCTCAGTTCTTTTTGTTATATAAAAAAGTATTCTGTTATAGTGATAATTAAATGACAGGAAAAACTGAACGCCCATGCCCACATACCTACAATAAACTTTGTAACCTTTTTTAGCTTATTTTAATACAGTTAAATACTCTAGTCTATACCATGATATTGCAACATGAAAATTTTATACCATCACATGCTTAAAGGGTTAGTTCACCCAAAAATGTAAATTCTGTCATTAATAACTCACCCTCATGCCGTTCGACACACACAAATGAAGATATTTTTGTTGAAATCCGATCTGAGCCATTTGTGTTCCGAAGATGAACACATGTCGGGTGTCGAACGGCATGTAATGACAGAATGTTCATGTTTGGGTGGACTAATCCTTTAATTCTATACGCTATACAAGTATTATTATTATTTTCATTGTTGAAAACAGTTTAGATGCTATATATTGTTGTGGAAACTGATGTTTTTTCAGGATTCTTAGAAAACTCAAAAGAACAGCATTTATTTGAAATCAAATTATTTGGTAGCATTATAAATGTTATAAATTTTTTATCAATCTAATGCAATCTTTCATGGTAAAAGTATTAATTTTATTTTTTTTTAAACTCTTTTATATGTACTGTTATGGCTTTTTGTGTTTTATGGTGCTTTCAATTTGAACCGACTTCAGGGTGAGTAATTTCTTTTTATATTTTATTAATTTAAAAAAATATATATTTAACAATATTTTAGGTATCTTCAATATTTTTAAACAATTTCTTTTGCTTAACATTCACAACACAATGCTCTCTTCATAGTCAATTTATGGTAAGTTGGCCACTCAGAAATCGGCAGGGTTATGATGTCACAACCATGTTAAAATTAACATATTAGGATAGCCATTTACCTTAATGGCTATTTGGTAACTTGGCACTTGGCCCAACCTAATGAATGACATTGGCTAACCTCAATGTTCTGTCACAATCATAATCAAGATCATTTACATATAGAAGCCTTAAAGTGCATTAGCAAATTAAACAGCCTGTTTAATTCTAGGGTCAGAGAGAGGGTAGTAATTGCTCTTGTAAAATTAAATGACGGCTTTTTGGTGCAGGAAACCTAGTTAACGTTAGAATTGGACCTCAGGGTGAAAAATTAGAATCTAATCAGTATCTTGCAGGATGGATGGGATGATGCAACGTGTACAGATATCTGACTTTAGCAGAATTAGCACATGAGACTGTTCTCAAACAGTATGTTGGAAATAGACTGACTTGATATATTGAGGAGGGCCGAGTGACACAGGGCTGAGCGTGACACTGCACCTGTGACGATAACATTAACTGACAGCGTGGCGTGCCATAGGTCTGTTCTGTAGTGCAAATGAAATGCTGCATCGATGCGCCTGGAGGATGGGAGCTACAGAGAGCTGCGCACATTTCTTCCAGTTCTCAGCACCTTTTAAAAAATGCATTGCTTCTCATTTGAGAAAGAGACATCTGGGGATAAAGAGAGAAATTATTCACAAACTGAAAACCATTTGTGTGTTCAGTATGTGTTCATTTGTATTTTTCATTCTTTGTTTCCGCTTGTAGTTTTGTGTCACCCTTCATTAAGTTGAATGGTTTAAAAAGGATGCTTTGATATTTCATCATTCTCTAACAATGAAAAATGAGCAGGAGTCCATAAAGCAAGGTCTGTTTTTTTTTTCTTTTGAATGCTTTTCAGACATTCAATTCATACTTTTAATTGAATCAAACCATCTAAACAATATTTTGTTCTTTTTTGTTTGTTTTTCTGGTTCCAGAGTGTAAACAGTGATTACATATTGTGATTATCTTCTAATAAGACAAATCATCAACTATTTATTAAGGTTGTTTTGCATTCTGTTAATCTTGGATACTTTATATGCAGAAATCTGATTTATTACTTGAAAAGGTATTTAATTTTTTTGGGATGTGATGGTGAAAAATTATAGAGACCTATAATGAAAATAAACCAATTAAACAATGTACAGCTTGAAAATAGATATTTTTAGATTTGATTAAAAAAAAGTTAAATTTATGGACTTTTTAAAGAATAACTTTAAAGCAGCACTAGGTAACTTTTTAACCTTCATAATATATTTTCAAGACTCTTGTGATTAGAGGTCGACTGATAGTGGATTTTACCGATAGCTAGGTTGGACCACACTTGCCGATAACCGATTGATCGAAAGATAGTTAAAAAGCTACTAGATTAAAATAATAATAACAATAACAAATTAATCATATTTACATATGCAATTCTAAATTGCATATGTAAATATGAATATATTAAAATGACAAGTTCTAACAGAAAAAAATCTACAGAAAATAACTAAGACATTAAAATATTACAAATAAATGTTTCTTTAGCTATAACCTAGAAACATGTAAGTGAATGTCAGGTAACCGACTGCAAGTCCCATTTGTTAACACAAATTTATTAGCTTATTTAGCTAGCTTACCTGAATGATATGCAATATACATTTTACACATAGATTTTACACTGTGTAATAATAGTTGAGCAATACAATTGTATCTTAATCATGTTAGTTCATAGTGCACAAAAAAGATTAACAAATAAAACTAACAATGAATAATACTTCTACAGCACTTATTAACCTTACTTAATGTTACAAATGGAATATTGGATATAATGTATTATAATGAAATACTGTATTATATTAAGTGTTATTTCATATAAATCCAAACAGTTTGCTTTTTTAGAACACTTGACGGTTTTCTTATCAAAATAACAAAATATGTATTAAAATCAAATGCATTCCTGATGTGTTTATATTTCTGTCGGATGCATGACGATACAGTTTGATTTCTTATAACCCCTTAATCGGCAAATCCGATGAATCGGTTGACCTCTACCTATGATTATACATCGACTTAAATGACACCTCTGTCATAGCCTGACGGGGTCTGTATAGTTTTTAATCGTACTTTTAAACCTCGGGTTTCGGGTAGTATCCCGGGACATAAAGAACTACAAAATTCGACTGCTTTACGGCATAAACGTCACTTCCAAGACGTACAAAATCATATCATATTTTAGGATACCTAACATGTCTGTGATATTTGTTTATTTGTCTTACCTTAAGCTATAATGCAAATCGATTTTTCAAATTTGCAGAATCCTCTATGGTAGCTTGATATTATAATATTGATGATAAATGGTTATTACCTACCTTTCAACATGTGAACTCCTCCTGCAGTGTTCAGGGCTATCATGTGTTCAGGGCTGTCATGGTTGTCATGTCAACAAATGCATGTGCGATGGCATCTCCTGAGGACAGAGCACAATACTGTTTCCCAACTGTAGGGGACCCCGAGAGCAAAACCTACCTAGTGCTGTTTTAAGTGATGATAAGAACTAAATGTAAAAATAGACCAAGTGAGCATGTACATTTTAAAGGTGCCATGAACTGTTTCCATGAAAAATTATACTGTTGTCTGAGGTCAATTTATGGAGTCTGTGTTTTTTACATTAATAAACATCATAATGGTTTTGAGGTTCTCTCCTGGAACGCTCAGTTTTTATGGGTGTACCGCACTGAAGACTTGGAAGTAAATGCCAAAGGCTAGGATTGGATAAGATTTGCATATTTAATGAGCTTCAGCTCCTGTTTGAGTGCATGTGGGAATTGTTTTGAAAGTGTGTGGAGAAAAGCTAACCGGAATGAATCGCCCACAGGGCTCGCAACATATCTTTATCAAACAAACACAATATTTTATCTCTCATCCACCGCAAATGATTGGAATGTTATTTTTTTTATTTACTTGTCCTGCCCGACCAGTGTATATAACACAAACTGTACAAAGACAATTTAAAACTATATGTGATTGTATTTTACCTTCAGATACCAAGTCAAGAGAGTGAACAATGCACATCAAGAAAGGAATTTTATTTCACTATTTAAGATGAGGTAAGGCTTACGTTTTGGTAGCCTGTCTGGAAAACAGGCTTTGGGCTTTGCAAGCCCTGACCTATACATGTTTGAGTCGGACTCTGAATAGCAATGAACCAACAACACCACAAATAAAGGATTGTTCACCCTTTTGGAGCCAGCGCTTTCCCAATCCGATCTTTTTTTCCCCCTCGTTTCAAGAAATATCTGCGTCCACACGAGATTACAAAAACGGACTAAAACGATGTAGTTTGCATGCCGGGCCAGTGTGTGGCACTGTAATTCTGCCACAGAAATACACTAAAAACGGAGAAGAGTTGTGGCTAGGCAGGGGTATAGCAGTGGTCGGAGGTGAGGCAAAATCTCACAATAAAATAACAATAAATAAATTTGCTACTTAATAGATGTGTTTTATTAATGCCTACACCTACCCCAACCCAAAACATACACACGAAAACGGAAGATGATCGTTTTCAGATTTATCCACTTTGGGACCCGGTTTCAAAAAATATCGGATGCATGCTTCTAAAACGCCGGATCCGTGTGGATGAAACGCTGATACAGTACAAAATTTATACGTATACAGCTAAACACGTCTCCGTGTGGACGGGGCCTTATTCATTGTTTAACATCTTTACATTTAGTTCTGATTAAAGGGCAGGGAATAACAACACTCTTGTGTAAAACAAACACTGTCACCTCAATGCCTCTGTTCCTAGAGAGAACGGGTCTAACATTGATATATTTGGCGAGAGAGTCCTTTTGAAACAGCAGTGCTTTGATATGTGTGCGAGTGGTTCAGTCAGATGTCCTTTAGAGTGTTTTTCAAACTCAATACAGACACCCTTCCTGCCCCCAAGGCACCATTCTGATTAGTATTAACACAGATTGCTGGTGGTGTTTCCATTAAGCCTATGAGAGACTGTCAGCTCTGTAATGATTCTGTCTGTTACAGCTTGTCTGAAAGGTCATGGAGAATTTTAACCCAACACCTCTCTGGGGCTCCTTCACTCTCTGCTTCTCATTTTCATCTCTGTATCTTTCAGCAATTTCCATCTTTCACATTCAGTCATACAGACCGGGCTAATTTTCCACTATCTCTGTCCTTTTTGACATTACCCTCCTAATCTTTACTCCTATTCCCATTTTTCTTCCTCTCAGCATGTCGCAGTTTCTCTCGCTGACTGACTGGCTCGCTCTGTCTCTCCTCCTCCTCCTCCTCTCTGTCTATTAGCCCGTCAACCCCTTATATCAAGCTCCGGGGCTCTGGCTAGTTAATTGGGGTACTGCACTTGTTCAGGGCTAATAGATACCCTAATGATTAGTCCTTCACTGTCTCCGCTCCCTTCCTGTGTTGCTGTGTTCCTCCAATATCAGGTGTACTCAACTGTAAAATGAGCTCAAGACTACCATTAGGTTTTTCACATCACTTGGCCTTGTTGTTAGCTTTGAGTCCTTCTTAAAATGAGTCTCTTCAGAGGAAAACTGTTATACTGAATGTTATAAAATGTTGCTTTGCTTGTGATTTAGTTTTAAATAAGTTTAGTTAGTTTTGTTTTTTTAATGGGTTTTCTGCTGAAATTAGTTTTAAATGACTCGTTTGTTAGCAGCCCTTCTTCATGCATGCGCCTCATCCATGTTTCTAATTTCTTTATAGGCAACCACTCTGTGCAGGATAAATAGTGCTCTGTCTGGAAATTAACTATTGACTTCAGTGGTGCGTCCCAATTCGCATACTATCTGTTCTAAAGAGTATTAAAAAAATAGAATTAGTATGTCCCAAATCAGAGTATGTTGAAAAGACAATTCCAAAGATACCCGGATGATCTACTATTTCCGGTTACTATTAGAAGTGCAGATCAATGCTTACTCTAACAGCTAATATTGCCCACAACCCATTGCATGTTGGATGAGGATTCGATTGTAACTACAAACATGGATTAAAAAAAATGTAGCCTAAAAAGTTTTAATAAACTACAAACAGGACAGATGTGTGAGTCTGACAGAAGTAGAGAGGTTTAGAGAAAGTATCTCACTTGACGAGAACATTTTTTTAATATTATCCATATTATATTTAATTTGCAACAGCATTGTGAATGTTTGTAATTCATCGGGGCGGCAGTGGCTCAGTGGTTCATGTAGGTTGTCTACAAACCGAAAGGTTGGTGGTTCAATCCCCGGTTCCACCTGACCAAGTGTCGAAGTGTCCATGAGCAAGACACCCAACCCCAGCTGCTCCCGACGAGCTGGATGGCGCCTTACATGGCTGACACCGCCGTCGGTGTGTGAATGGGTGAATGTGAGGCAAGATGTAAAGCACTTTGGATGGCCATAGGGTCTGTTAAAAGCGCTATATAAATGCAGTCCATTTAATGATACGTTTGGCCATTAACACTTGTTAAATGCATCCTTATATTTAAATGGAAAGCACATAAGCAGATTCTCTGTACGAAAGACCCATGACTGGCAGATACTGTACACTACCATTCTAAGTTTGGGGTCTGCAAGTTTTTTTTTTTTTATGTTTGTGAAGGAAATCTCTTATGCTCACCAATGGCAATGTTTTTTTTATTATTAAAAAATACATTAAAACTGATATTGTGAAATATTACTATTTAAAATAAGTTTTCTATTTGAATGTATTTTAAAATGTAATTTGTTCCTGTGATGATGGCAAAGCTAAATTTCCGCACCAGTACTCCAGTCTTCAGTGTCACATGATCCTTCAGAAATCATTCTGATATTCTAAATTTGGTTCTAATTTTCAAGAAACATTTCTTCTTCCATTTGCTGCTCAATATTTTTTGTGGAATCCGAGATACAAAAAAATATTTCTGAAATTGTAATGAATAAAAATATCTTACTAAAATGTCTTTACTGTCACTTTCGATCAATTTAATGCATCCAAAAATGACCCCAAACTTTTGAACAATATTTTAAATGTGGCAAAAGTATTAAGAGTAGTATGCAATTTCTGATCTCTGCAATCCTGCCAGGCACAAATCGGGGCACCTTTTTGTAATTGACATGAAAAGAATGTTTTATTTATATTGTGCTTTTTTTGTTGTTGTATTGAACAGTAATTTATTTAATTACCTTTTGCATCAGGGGTGGGCCTGTCAAAATGCTGCTTTTATAGGGACCGCTCTAGGTTTTGAAACGGGGCAAAAGAGCGAATAAGATCAAACCACTAATAAGGAGGCCATGGTAACCTCTGAGGAATATGTCTGTTTTTTGGACAAGTGATCAGGAGCAAGAAGAGCTTCACACTCCAGCACTTTTCTGTTGCTACACTTATTTGTGTAGTACAGATCCCATCCTGTAGGAGTTCTTGTATTTCTTAATAAATCCTTATTTAAATCATTTAAATTTAGCAGTTTATTGTAAATGCAAATTTTGTGCTGTTCATTTTAACAGATGTTTTTATTCCTAATGTGAATCTGCTCTTAAGCAAACATTGAGAGACACATTTGAAAACACAACAGTTTATCTGCATTTCCCATGTTTATAGATATGGTAAGGAGATAATACAGAGTCCACAGAATAACTTTTGAAGTACTGATGAAATCTGCAGCGTTTGCTCTGGACTCATTACCATCAAATCTTCTGCACTTGGCTTCCAAGTGCTTTTGAGTGGAAAACACTGCATGTTGTTTGTGCTAGGTCTTCCTGCCTTGTATTGCTATTGTTTTGCAGACTTTGTTTCTGGTCTCGATTTAGGACACTCATCTCATGTTTGAATAATTATTAACTCTTTGGTGTAAGTTCTGCAATCATTCTTGTGGTTTGAATTTTACTCGCACCTAATCATTAACTTTCATTAACTCGCATTGATTTGTTGCTCTGTGTATATGCCCAGCGTGAACAATCTACACATTGATTACCAAGTCAGTAAAGAATGATGAGATTTTTGAATGCTGGGTGACATTCTCCCTAGAGGCTAATATGATACTGTTTTTGGAAAATGACACGTTTATGGCTCTGCGAGCAGAGATTATAATTAACTGGGACGGGTTTATGAAGGAATACTGTGCACATGCTAAATGGTTTCTAGTAATACCGTAAAACGGATGCAGTGCTACTCTTAATCTTTTGTGTGCTCCAGGCTGGAGATGTGTGAGCTGCCATCCTCTGGCTATATGGTGGCCATCACACACACAAAAAAAGAGAAGTCATTGCCATTAGATCTCAGATTTAAACAATACACCTTAGCACTATGCAGACAATGAATTAGTTCATCCTCCTTTTTTGAGCCATAGTATATGTCAAACCAACACTAGTCTCTGTTTATGTTTGTTTACAGAGTTTTGGCATAGAGCCTTTAAGTCAAGTGCTTGAAGAACTTGGTTGAATTTAAAGTAGATGTTTGCATGTTTACCAATGGGTTACAGGAAAAGTATTATTTTTCGAGCCCTGCCAAGTAACCTTTGGATTCCCAAGTGATCCCATTTTGGTCTGTTATTGTAGAAACATGTACCTGCCCCTGAACAGGACGTTGAACAAAACTGTGGACACTTTACATTTCTGTCAGATAGCCTCTTCTTAAAATAGTGGGTGTTCCTTGGCCAGTTGCAGTGGCATCTTATGTGGTTAGGCAAAGGTCTTGCTGCACTAGACTAAGTGTGGGGGGTACAGAAGACATTACAATATATATATATATTACAATATTGTATTACAAACAACTCCTACATAATTTTATGGTGCTTGTTGTCTTTATTTGTCTTCCTAAACATCTTCAAGGTCAACCTTATGTGTTTGCATGGAGAGTCTTGAAAAAACAGCTTATTTACTAACTAAATATGTAGTTCTCCAGAGCTTTAAGAGAGGCGTCTGCTCTGACGTAGGCTGGCATCCAGTTGAATATTTAATGGTACTGATCAGCACAGTGTGCCTGAATACTTAAAGGAGTAATTTACCCAGTGATGACATTTTACTCACCATCATTCCATTGTCACTTCATATTTTTCTTTTTCTTCTGTGTAGCTTGAACCGAATTATTAGGCAGAATGTCTGAGCTTCTCTTTTCCTTTCCATACCATTAAATATATGTAATCATTTATACTGCCAAGCTCCAAATTATTCACCAAAGCTCTCAAAATCAAATCTCAAGTTTATTAATTTAGAAAATGTCACACTTAAGCCCCTTTCACACTGCGATTCCGGGCAAATACACGGATAATGCGACCCGGCATTTGTCCCCGGTCTGCTAGATTTGGTCCATTCACACTGCCAGCGAAATACCGTAATATGTGCGCTTTCACACACAACGCTTAACGGTCCCGGATCGAGTTGACACGTGACATCCGAATGTGACGTATAATGGCGAGCGATCTCAGCTTAAGCGCGGATAGTAAGGAGTTCAGCGGTCTCGACTTGTGTCCAGTTTGCGCACATTTCTGCTTGTTTAATTTTAGTTTCTTTTGTATACGAACACTCTCTGCGTTTAAAACACCGACTAGCTCTTCTGGCACTGCAGGGTTGTATTATTGAAAAAACAAGCTCTAGGAGTCGCACGATAACTACGTACACGTTGCAGCATTAGTTTCGGCTTTTGTTCACACAGCGCTCGTGTGGTTGCTTTCACACAGAAGGCGACCCGGCAATGTTCCGGGAATATTGCGGGTCCGACGTGCAGTGTGAAAGGGGCATTGGGCAGTAAAAACAAACTTGAACACCAAGTCTAGTGGAGTAGTAGGCTAGAATTGCGAGATATAAACTTAATTGTGTTACAAAGTCAGAATTTTGATATATGAACTCATAGTGGTGTTATAAAGTCGGAATTAAGAAACAGTCAAAATTGCGTGCTATAAATTGCAATTATTACTTTTTTCTCATAATTGGCTTTCCACGCTATTGTGAGTTTATATCTTGCAATTCTGACTTCTTTTCTCAGGATTGTGTGAGATAGAAACACACAATTGCATATTACAAAGCCCAATTCTGAGGATATACCTTTTTTTCAGAATTGTGAATTTACATCTCACAATTTTAACTTTATAACTCACAATTGCGAGTTCATATCATAATTATTTTAACTCACAATTGATAGGGGGAAAAGTCAGAATAGCAAGAAAAGTAAAAAATCTTTCTTTTCTTTTAATTCTGTGTCTGAAACAAGCTTCCATAATCATAATGCATGATTAAGAGCTCATATTAAACAGTTTTTATAGTTATGTCAATAAATTGTATGCCTTTTAAAGGAACACGGCAACTTTTTTGGGACTTAAGCTTATTCACTGTTTCCCCCAGAGTTAGATAAGTCCATATTTTTACCACCCTGTGGATGCCTTAACTCAGCCTGACGCACCCACCGCTAGCTTAGCTTAGCACAAAGACTGGAGGTGAATGGCTCCATCTAGCCTACTGCTCACTGAGTAATATCATTGCGCCGTTGCACTCATGGTACGGCAGCAAAATTCCTTCAGTATTACACAGGAATGAGTGTAGTTCCTAGCCATATCGGTATAGAAAATACAATTTTAAAATTTCCATCTGTCTAAGTACACGATGTAACTATACACATCACAACATGTAAATAGGAAAATGTTGGGATTATTTTGTCTGAGCATTAGGCTAGCTAGAGCCATTTACCTCCAGTGTTGGTGCTAAGCTAGGCTAGCTGTGAGACAGAGTCATGGCATGCACTGCCAGATAAAAATGGTATGGACTTATCTAACTCTGGGGAAACGGTCAATAAGCTGGTAAGTCCCAAAAAGTTGGTGGGTTCCTTTAAAGACTTAGGAAGCAATATCTGGCATGTTCCAATCGTAGTAAAATTGTCCTGGAAAATGATAGCTGAAAAAGATTGGAAACCCTGAATACATCTTAAAAATGTTGTATACAAAATATTGTTGGAACTGAATTTCTTATAATTCCTGTTAGAAAGGGGAAAACCAAGCTTGCTCTCTGGAGATGCTTGGCTTGGATTGCATTGGAGTTGAAATTCTTCACTGCTCCAGGGGTCTTTGTATCAAGCACAGGAAGAAAAAAGAAAAGAAAAAAACAGTGGCGTTTACTGATTAAACTGCACTGAATGCGTCTCCTTTGACATTCGGTCTTTGATGACTGGAAAAAGAGACCGAAAGAATTGAATAGAAGAGACAAAACAGATCAAATCAGTAATTCAAGGCACAGTTTGAAACAGCATAAAGCAGTGTTTTCGTTGTGAATAATTTGATAAATTATTCATCGGTTCCCACAGTGACATTTAAATGCATACATTTTCATTAATATTTTAGATATATCTCCATATATTGTGATTAGAATATATTTTTGCAGCATTTATGGACTCTGTTTTACCTCTTTGTAGTGTTACAGGGCTCAACGTTAAGCCTGTTCATGTGTGTGTGTGTGTGTGTGTGTGTGTGTGTGTGTGTGTGTGTGTGTGTGTGTGTGTGTGTGTGTGTGTGTGTGTTGTAAATATAATTTATTTCAAAGCAATATTCTCACCAGTGTTCAAACAGCTTTTTTTAAAGGATATTTTCCCTCTAATCTTATTATATATAGGTGCTTCAGCTTTCAGTTTATATTCTTAAATTTGATCAATAAATTAAACTAGAATAAGACACTATAGGGCTGTTACCAGTCAAATTAAATAATTTACACTGAAAAATTACAATTGCATGAAATAATGTTATGATATTGGTTTAACATTTTTTGAATATACAATAGAATGTTTAAACATGAAACTAAACTGTCAGAAGGTGGCAGTAGGCGACCATCTTGAACGGCTGATTCATTCAAGAATGAGGAAGTCGTTTATGAATAGTTCATTGAATCTTTGATTCAGCCAATTCATTCAAAATGCTGAATCATTAAGTAAAACAATGTTGCTATGAGATGTATGGTTCTGGGAACTATGAGAGTTATGGTTCTGCTGTGATCTTTGTTTAGAACTATTTTCGCTGCTGAAATAGAAAAAAAAAGTCTATAGCATTAGCATCTAATATGTTAGTGACTTGATGTTAATTAATTTTTATGTCGTATGAAATCAGTGTCATCTTTTCAATCATGATGGTATTCAGGAAAACAGCATTCCTCGCCATGTGACGTTGTTTAACTGTATCATACAGTATGTTGTAATACTTTTTTTTTTTTTTTTACCGCAATATATTAACTGAGTTTCTTTGTGTGAGTGACACTCATTTGTTTTCGATTTCTCCTTGAGAGGCTGCGCGAGCATCAACAGCGCAACCTTGTTACCATCAGTACATTATACTATTACTACATATTATTCAGGTTACTTGTCTGGTTGGGCAAGTCAAATTATCATTCACTTGCCCCTTCAAAAAATCCACTTGTCCCTGACAAGCGTTAATGTCGAGCCCTGTATTATATTACAGTCACAGTGATGAAAATTATTTTAGCATGAGATAAAATGGTGTTACGGGCAGATACATCTGGTAAGATGTAAGACCCATCATCTGGTCTCCATGTAAAACATGGAGTGGACCACAGTGTGCTGCGGAGCTTACAGAGACTTACACCATCAGCTCTGTTTCGGTTCACCAGCTCTGTTTCTGTTCTGTTTTCTGTGTTGGTTGGTTGATTGTTTGTAGTAGTCTATATTTTTACTTGTTATAAAAATTTTTGTTATTTTTTTCCCTTCGTTGCACTTTGAGATTCTTTGGAATGAAAAGTGCATTATAAATAAAATCTATTATTATTATTATACATGTAGTGCCCTATTCTAAGAGCATCTCAACCACCTAGGTTTCATGTTTTAAAATCTTGATTAACTACGTATGGACAAGGATTTCTATGTTTAAGAGCAGCTGAAGCCCTGTTTATGCTTAAATAAAATGTAGTCGTTTATTTGTCTTAGGCTGTGAAGACATTGTGGCAGACAGCATCTCGCTGGACTCTGTGGTGGCCATCCTGAAGTGGAGCGCTCAGCCCTATGGCTCCAAATGGGTTCATCGGCAGGCCATGCACTTCCTGTGTGAGGAGTTCAGCCAGGTCATGACCTCTGACGTCCTCTATGAGCTAAGCAAGGAGCACCTGCTGGCGGCCATTCAGTCTGATTATCTGCAGGTAATGACCATACACCAAGTCACCCTTTGAGGTTTTTTTTCAGATTTTCCTTGCAAGATTGTCCAGTTCATGATTTCCTAATTTAGGGGAGCTGATTGTTTCAAATAATCAACATTTTCTTTTTAGATAAGCGAAGAATTACATTTGTTAACTGTAACATGAATAATAAGGGGTTGTTCACACAGAACACAGTCAAACCAAGATGTATTCAGACACCTTTAACATTTCTCAGGTTATCACAGTTTATTCGCTATAGTTTAGAAAATGGTTATAAAATATGAAAAGAATACAAATATGACAGTTAAACATGAGTTAAGCCATGTCAGAACAAATTCATCTTGATAACGTCAGATAACTTTGATACAAAAGGTATGTAATGGATTACATTCAACCAATCAGCTGTCAATTGTTTAATTTAAGCACGCAAATAGATAATACCAATTTAGGTCAACCAATAATCAAGTAATGCTTAATTTTGTTCAGTCTGTGCTGTAAAAGGTTGTATTAGCAATTAAAGAGAAAAGACTTATGCAAAACATAGTCAGGTCAAAGTGTCTGAATAATTTTGCTCCCAAATGTTTTATCCATTTTACTGGTAGTCCACTGTATGAAGAATAATATAATATAATATGTCTCGGTTTACTTTTATTTTGCTATCCTCACTTACAAAAATGAACCATAGCAGTGGTCTGCAACAGGCGGCCCCGCCAGCAATAATATCTGGCCCGAGCCCGCAGCCAGATTATTTTGATTGCAGCTGGTTCTGAAATAGATCTGTCAAGATCAGAGGCCAGCTAGTGAGAGCTGTCCAGGTAAATCTCCCTCCCCAAATTTTAAGAGCCGTGTCCGACTCCCATGCAGTAAGACCCGAGTTCGAGCACTGCTTGAGAGATTACAACGGTTTCTTACAATCATTGTCTTTAGTGATTTTGCCTTCAAAAAAAATATGAGAATGTTTTTGCTGCAATGTTTTATTTTTGTTAGAGAGCTTTTAACTTGAAAAGTTCTGCAGGACATTCAAAAGAGTCTGTGGAATGGATCACTAGACACGCCTCTAACAGAACCATCATGAAATGTGTGGTATGATAAAACGGACAGTGAACCATTGAAACGTTTGCTTATAACACGGGGCCTCAGCACCAACATGTGAATAATAACAAACCAAATTCAGCTTCCTTTTGATCAAAAATATATACAAACCACCACCAGCAGCAAAAAAAAAGATGCTATGCTTCGTCTCTTGTGGTACCGTCTGATATTATATTCTTTACAAATAGCAACAACTTTGTTGCAGATAAGGCACACCGGCTTTGCATTCACAAAACCAGGTAGGATGAACGCATAAGGGTAGTTGTCTTTCCATTCTTCTTTGTATGCCCTATTTTTGCTGTCGACTTTCCTCTTTAGACTCTTTGATTAGTGCCATTTTCTCTCACCAAATAGCTTATTGCTGCTGATAATGTTAACATCCCTCTGCATGCAATTTAAAAAAAAAATGTTTTGTACATGATGCCAAGTAATAATTTTGAGTGTAAAAGTAGGCCATGTCAAATAATTTTTACAATAAGCTAGGCTCCATTGTGTTAACAAGCAAATTAAAATACATATTCATTATTCACAATATGGAAAGAGGAAATAAAACAAAGTTTGTTAAAGGGTCATGAAACCCCACTTTTAGCAGCAGTCAGTTCTCACCACATTTTAAAAAAATGCTATAAAAGTGGCCGTGGTTTAGCAGCGGAGTAGAGGGGGATGAGGCTGACAGCATGTTAACGGCTTCTTATTCAGACAATCTTACTTCGCTCTCATTAAAAGCATCAAAGCTTCCCACAAATTCACGCTGCAAATGACAATTAAGTCCCGCAACACAATATATACATGTAGCTCAGCGTTACACAAATACATATCCTGTGAAGGCTATAATTCAATGCACAATTAAATGCACAGCCATTCGAAAGTTGTTCTCTGCATTGAAAATATATATAAACACGCTGTTGCATAAATGAAAACTTTTGAGGCTTATTTTGTGGAGTTTTATATGCTGTTTGGTCAGTTAAAGGTGGGGTAAATGCTTTCTGGTAACTGTTGATTACAATTGATTACAACATATTACAATTATGACTGGATTAGGGTTATATAGATCATTAAAAGAGGAAACAAACAAATATTAGGAGTATAGTATCTTACTTGTCGGACACATTTTGTAAGCTGACGCAGACAGTGAGGAGATTTAGCTGCTCCATACGGTGTGGAAATAAACGGGTCTTTATCATTGCTAAAGTTTGACAGTACTAGAGCGACAATACGATCACAAATGGACAAAGAAGTGAGCATGACACGAGCATATTCAAGCAAAAGCCAGCATATATTAGTTTCCTGCTAATGTCCATCATGTGAGTTGTGTGTTTTGAATAATGACGTGTACTGAGCACGCTCTTCTCACCATCATTAGTAGACCCTACCTGCTGATTGGCTACAAGTTTGTTATTGGACTCGGCCCGAGTAAAAATTGGTTTTGTAAAACAATTTTTAAATGACACTCACCCCACCTTACACTCACAGTGTGGATGAATCGTGTTAGTGTGAAGACTCAGGATCTATTGATTAGAACGTAGGCAACGCAGGAACTCATACAAAACATTTTGATCCAAGTTTTCAACTAAATATCCAAATAAAATAAATTACTTAATCAACTGTATCACTACTCTGCCCACATAATTGCTATATGATAAATTGAGTGACTGTAATAAATCTCCAGAGTGACTGTACAGCCAAATCAAATTTTGTTGCAATATTGTCCTGTTTAACACTGTGAAGCTGCTTTGAAACAATCGTCATTGTAAAACGCTTTATAAATAAAGTTGACTTAGCTTTTAAAAGTGGAAAAAACACTATTTTTTGGTCCATTAATGTAAATCTATCACTTTTACTGTATGTGATTTTACTGTTTGAAGCGCCTCTGCATCAGTCAGAGGAAAATGCCTATCAACACGTGCTGTCATAAATAAATAAGCGTGTTGTCATGAATTAAGCAATGCTTCTTCTCAGGATAAAGACACGCAGTCTCATGAATAATTGAGACAGCGATGAGTTGTCATCGCCATACTATAGCTCAAGAAAACGTCACAACCTATGATGTTGACATGAAGATAAATTTAAACCAGAGCAAAAAGGTTTAACATTAACTAGTTTTCTCCCACATTCAAAACTAACAGAAGGTAACAAAAACCTATGAGACCTTATTGTGAAGTTGTTTGAAAGATTAAGCTCCAAAATTTTTCCAAAACTTTTTCTCAGAGAACCCTTTTCTAACAACCCATATCCCATTAAACCGGGGTTTCATGACCCCTTTAGAGAGCATGACTCAAACATGCCATTAATGGGCTTATTCAAGTCCTCTTATTTTTTGAGTTTTTATTTATTCCACATCTCCCACATATGTGTTTTAGCAAGGCAGTCTGTGTTGCAAGTTGGTGAATGAAGATACTTGCCAGGTTACTACTGCATTATTAATTTATCCAATTTTGTAAGAGTAACAGCTCACTACCAGTTACAAAAGACTCAGTAACAGTATGTCAGGCAATTCTAGTTGTACTTTTCATCAATTCATTTCTAAAATTATCGCTTGACTGTGATTTTTGTATTAATATTTTTTTTAATGGGTTATGGGTTGTTAGAATTGGGTTCCCTGGGAAAAAGGTTGTGAAATTGAATTTTCTAGCCTAATCTTTTAAACAACTTCACTATAAGGTCTCACAGGTTTTTGTGCTTCTATGACAAGGTCAAGCAGGGTAACTGCATCATATTGCACTATTGGGAAATTTGTGTTTATTTCAGTCTACAAATCATTGCAGGGCTTAAGGCCTATCTATTTCAGACAGCAGAGTGTTAGTATCAGTCTGTTTATCGATCTCTGTTGATCAGGGCTTTCTCCTCTTAAGCAGGTCACCTGATTTTGTTTTTGGACAAATGAGTCATCTGTATCAGATGACCCCTTCACGTCTCCTCAGAGAGTTTATATAGAGAGCTGTAACCCCATCTGGGATTTGGCCTGGCACACAGAAGTCTGTTAGCACCTTCACACTCCTGTGTGCTAGCCCTTTAATGTTTACACGTCTTTGCTAACTCTACGCTGGGTCAAACCTGTTGAAATAATCTAATCCCTCTAGTGACTGAGAATTTGTAAACAAA